>NW_004443994.1:3252774-3328422 GCF_000243295.1 Trichechus manatus latirostris
ACCACCAAGCAACTAGAAATCAGGCATATGTCTCCCCTCCCAGCAGCTGCTGCTGGACCGCAGTGTTCCAGTAGCTCTGTTCCTCTACCTCAGGTCACAGCTCTTTTCACTCAGCCACTTTCTCATGTATCCCCAACTTTCACTGATTCTCTTTGACCTACCAGTTTCCCTGTAAATAGTCCCTCCATTAAACGTTCTTTAATGATCTCTTAAGTGGGTTATTTGTGTCTTGCCAGGACCAGAACAAATACACAAGACTTTGCTGGATTTTCTCCCGTCTTTTACCTCTGTATATTCATCTTTTCCTTTCTCCACTTCAAGAAAATAATGAGTTCTGTGATACATAGGGTTGCCATTTGTTGGAATTAAATCAACAGCAATTTTTTTTTTTTCATTGTCTCAGGATGGGAATATAACAGAAGGGAAAGTAGCAAAGACCTATGAAACCCACAGTGAAAGAGAATTTGAGGGTCATGTTCAGAATTTTGAAGTTATGTCCTGTCCAACACTCCAAGATTTTGAACATATGCCATACGCAATGCCTCCTTCAACTAAGACTAGAAAAGGATGTGATGAAATACGTAGAGGAGCACAGTTCAGCATGGCTCACATTATTAAATTCTCACATCCTGTGTTTTCTCCAAGGGGAGAGTATAAAAGCATGAACTGGTCAGTACTCTTCTATTTCATGATAATTTTTTATTGCTTGCTTAATATAGAGTAAGCCCAATTCCAGTGCCCCTAGTGAGAAAGGATAAAGTATAATTGGAGGTCATCATCAGAGGTATAAGAAAGCAAGGAGGTCACCACCAAGGTGATAGAAGTAGTGACTTTGTCTTGCTCATGGACATTGCTTTAGAATGAATCTGTTTCTTTATATACTTAAAAAAATATAGGAGGGGTGGTAAATCACCTTTAAAGTATTTAAAACATTTTGAGTTCAGAGAATTCCTCAGAAGAGCACTGGGAAATTACATGGTTATTACATGATTTTATTTTGAGTAGAAAATAGAAAGGATGTTGTTGAAACTCCCTCACTGTTATCTGTCTTTTGGAGGCTCTAAACTTGTATTGTTAGGTGCCATTGAGTAAGTTCCAACTTATAGCAACAACAGAACGCACAACAGAATGAAACACTGCTTGGTCCTGAGCCATCTTCACAACTGTTGTTATGCTTGATCCCATTGTTGCAGCCACTGTGTAACTCCATCTTGTTGAGGGTCTTCCTCTTTTTCACTGACTGTCTACCAAACATGAAGTCTTTTCTCCAGGGACTGAGACCTCCTGAAAACATATCCAAAGTATGTGAGATGAAATCTTGCCATCCTTGCTTCTAAGGAGCATTCTGGCTGTGCTTCTTCCAAGATGGATTTGTTCATTCTTCTGGCAGTCCATGGTACATTCAATATTCTTTCCAGCACCATAATTCAAAGGCATCAATTCTTCTTTGATCTTCCTTATTCATTGTCCAGCTTTTGCATGCATATGGGGCAATTGAAAACACCATGGCTTAGGTGCATCTTGGTCCTTAAAGTCCTTAAAGTGACATCTTTGCTTTTTAACACTTTAAAGAGGTCTTTTGAAGCAGATATGTCCAATGCAATACTTTGATTTCTTGACTGCTGCTTCCTTGGATGTTGATTGTGGATCCAAGCAAAATGAAATCCTTGATAATGTCAGTCTTTTCTCTTTTTATCATGATATTGCTTATTGGTCCAGTTGTGAGGATTTTTGTTTGTTTGTTTATGTTGAGGTGTAATCCATACTGAAAGCTGTAGTCTTTGGTGTTCATCAGTAAGTGCTTCAAGTCCTCTTTGCTTTCAGAAAGGAATGTTGTGTCATTTGCATATCACAGGTTGTTAATGAATCTTCCTCCAATCCTAATGTCCCGTTCTTTTTCATATAGTCCAGATTCTCAGATTATTATTATTATTTTTTTGTTTATTTTCTAAACTCTAATACATAAAAAATTAAGTCCTTATGAATTTATTTGCACTAGGCAAGGAAAAAAGCTTTCTCCTGAGTGGTGACCAAGAAACTACTCTACAGGAAAGAAGGAGAGAAAATGTTTTGTTTAGAAATCATTGGGAGATTAGGAAGCAAAAAAGGGAAGAAGGGGAAATGAAGGAAGTGGAGAGATGGAAAGAAGACAATAAAGAGAAAAAGAAAGAGAGTTAGATTGATTCGACCCTGAGAGTTTAGTGGACAAGAGGTTCAACTACTAGTGGTCCTGTAATAGAGGGAGTAAGAGATTTGAAAAAATGGTTTCAAGGCCTGCATAGACCGAAAGGACAAACAGGACCATGAAAGCATTCTCCGAAACATCAGTAAGAACAAAAGAAATTATCCAAAATAAAAAAGACCACAAAACAAGAAATCCAGGTGCAAATAAATATGTAAAAAGGAGCTCAAACTTATTTATACTGAGGCAAAGGACACACAGTCTCCAGATTTGCAAAAGTATGAAACTGACATTACTAAGTATTGGCAAGGATGCAAAGAATACTTAGTTACCCTTAATAAGTGTGTAAAATGCAAATAAAGCTTGAAAAGTTGTTTGGAATTATATAGAAAGGTGAAGACACACAAATTTGTAACCTAGCAATTTTGCTTCTGAGAATATCACACAAGGGAAGCTGTGTACATGTGTAAAGATTATAAGTGCACGAAAATTCGTGACAACCTCATACATAAACGATAAAAACTGCATAAAATACAAATGTTCATCAACCATAAATGGACACATTTTGGCATTTTCGTAGAATGGCATACTATGCAATAGTGAAAAGAAATAAATTATGGATACACATGATAAAGTGGGTGAATACTATAAATCTCCTGATGAGATGAACAAGCAATACACAAAAGAATACATACAATACAATTCCATTAATATAAAGTTTAAAAGCAAGGGTAAACTTATCTTTTTATTAAATAAATACATACAAAAATTATAAAACCATTTCTAAAAAGTGAAAAAAAAAAAGCAGTACCATAAAATCAAAATACTGATGAGCTGTAGTGAGGTTGTAACAGGGTGTGATATGGGCTTTTAAGTGTCGATAAAGCTTTGTTTCTTGACCTGGCAGTGATTCCACAAATGTTTACTCTATGTTCATTAATTTTATTGTACATTTGTGCTTTACATACTGTTCTGCATAGTTCATGAGCTTGAAAAGATTAATAGGAGATGAAAGAGAAGAGGGTATAACTTAACACAGTTTTGCTATGAAATGGAGCAAAAAAAAAAAAAAAGCATGGTAGCTTCATTGAGATGTGGGATATGCAGTGGCCCTTCATTTCCTTCTTCCTTTCATTTTTGTATATAGGACATAATAAACTGTATTTGTATACTACTTGGAATGACCCTGTAGTTTTAGCAAAATGATGCAGGAAACAGATGAAATAATTGTCAAGCTGAGCTCCTTAGCAGGAGAGACTGGTAAGACTTATGGGAACAGTGGGGTGGATCTTTTGATAAGGTTGGGAGAACTCATCTTTATTACAGTAGAAAAGAGTGAGATTTTGTCAACAAATCGGATTGAGGTTGTAAATCTTGTGGTGAATATTAGAAATTTTATTTATTGGGAGGAGTTAGGCTATTACTCAAGATGACCCCCAAGGAGGCGTGATCAGCCTGCATTATCACTGGTTCCAAGCTAATGACAGCTTCCCCAGAACAACACTCACCATGGTTCTGTCCTGCCAGGCGATTCATCAGGTAAGACTTTCCTGTACGATATGGGCCTACAATGGCCACCACCACCACAGGCTGAGAAATCTTGTCAAGAATCTTCAATGCTTTTGGATTCACCATCAGCTGTTCATTCTGGTTTTCTATTAGACAAATGGGGGCCTCCATGATGGGTTTAAATGCCATGGTTTCCTGCAAACCCAGAAGAGTTTATCAGTAAAGTACAAGATCCCAAAGTCACCTCTAATGCTGTTCAAGTCATGTGCATATTGGCTTCCTGCTTATATCAACTTCTACTTTTCGTACACTTCTAAGGCACAAGTATGTAGCTTGGCATTGGCTGATCATAGAGCTCTTCCTTCATCACGCCTATAATGCTTAATGATATTGAGGACAATACTTAGGGTATTACTTGTCTCCAATGACTCACTTCTCTGGAAATGATATTCTAATTATGGAATCCCTTGGGGTGACAAGCCATGGTACAGATAACTTACAACATTATCTTATTGATCCTTACAAGAATCTTAAAATTTAACAAACTTTGTCTCTTTTTAAAAAAAACAAAAACAAAACTAAACCTGTTGCTGTTCAGTCAATTCTGACTCATAGCAGCTTCATAGAACAGAGGAGAATTGCCCCATAGAGTTTCCAAAGAGTGGCTGGTGGATTCAAATTGCCAATTTTCTGGTTAGCAGCCAAGCTCTTAATCACTATGCCACCAGGGCTCCTTAGTAGATGTATAATGGCAGTATAGACAGGCTGAATGATTTTCTTATGCATGTATAGTCAGTCAGTGACAGAAGTAGGTTTGAATACCAACCTACCTGTCTTGCTACACAACCTACTACCAAAATTTGCTTGTCTGAATCAGCTTCATCAAATAAATTTTTTTTTCTTTCTGATTAGTTTCTTGATAGAGAAACTGCATGATTTTTCTTGACTATACACACCAAATGACAGAGCTCCAAAATACATAAAACAAACTCTAACACCACTGAAAAAAGAAACTGACAATTCCACAATAATTATAGACTTCAACACAACACTCTCACTAAAGCACAGAATAGCTAGAAAGAAATTCAACAAAGATACAGAAGACCTAAAGACCACAATCAACTAACTAGACCTTATAGACATATATAGAACAATCCACCCAACAGTAACAAAGTATACATTCTTTTCCAATGCACATAGAATGTTCTCCAGAATAGACCATATCTTAGGCCACAAAGCAACCCTCAACAAAATCCAAAACACTGAGATAATACAAAGCATCTTCTCTGATCACAATGCCATAAAACTAGAAGTTAATAACAGTAAGAGTAAGGAAAAAAAAATCAAATACATGGAAACTGAATAACACCTTGCTTAAAAACCACTGAGTAATAAAAGAAATCAAAGATGGAATAAAAAATTTCCTAGAATCAAATAAGAATGAAAACACATCATACCAAAACCTTTGGGACACAGCAAAGGCAGCACTCAGAGGTCAATTTATAGCAATAGATGCACACATCAAAAAAGAAGAAAAGGACAAAATCAAAATCTTAACTTTACAACTTGAACAAATAGAAAGAGAACAGCAAAAGAAGCCCATAGCCATCAGAGTGGAAATAAATTAGAGTATAGAAAAACAATGGACAGAATCAACAAAACCAAAAGTTGGATCTTTGAAAGGATCAACAAAATCGACAAACCATAGGCCAAATTAACAAAAGAAAAACAGGAGAAAATGCAAATAACCCAAATAAGAAATGAAATGGGGGACATTACAATGGACCCAACTGAAATAAAAAGGATTATAAAAGAGTACTATGGAAAACTATCCTCCAACAAATTTGAAAACCTAGAGGAAATGGACAAATTTCTAGAAACACACTATCTGCCTAAACTAACACAAGATGAGGTCAAAAATCTGAACAGACCCATAACAAGAGAAGAGATTGTAAAGGTACGCAGGTATGCAAGGATGGTTCAACATTAGAAAAGCAATTAATATAATTCATCACATAAATAAAACAAAAGAATCACATGATCATCTCAATCAATGCAGAAAAAGCATTCTATAAAATCCAACACTGATTCCTGATAAAACTTTCCAATAAAATAGGTATAGAAGGGAAATTGCTCAGTATAATAAAGGGCACCTATACGAAACCAATATCATTCTTAACAGAGAGAGGCTGAAAACATTACCCCTGAGAACAAGAACAAGAAAAGGATGCCCTTTATCACCATTCCCATTTACCATTGGGCTGAAAGTCCTAGCTAGAGCAATAAGGCAAGGGGGGAAAAAAAAAAAGGCATCCAAATTGGTAAGGAAGAAGGAACACAATCCCTACTTGCAGGTAATATGAACCTATACATAGAGAACCCAAAGGACTCCTCAAGAAAAGTGCTGGAACTAATAGAAAGATTCAGCAGAGTAGCAGGATACAAGATAAAAATAAAAAATCAGTTGGATTCTTATGCACCAATGAAGAGAACTATGAAAAGGAAATCAAGAAAGAAATACCATTTATAATAGTCCCTAAAAAAAAATAAAGTTAAGAATAAATCTAACCAGGGACATAAAAGACCTATACAAAGAAAACTAAAACACTACTGCAAGAACCCAAAAGAGACCTACATAAATAGAAAAACATACAATGTAATGGATAGGTAGACTCAACATTGTGAAAATGTCATTTCTACTCAAAGCAATCTACAAATACAATGCAATCCCGATCCAAATACCAACATCATTCTTTAACCAGATGGAAATACTAATCATTAACTTTGTACGGAAAGAAGCCCTGGATAAGCAAAACACTACTGAAGAAAAATAATTAAGCAGGAGGACTCGCACTGCCTGACCTCAGAACTTCCTGTTACAGCTATGGTGGTGAAAACAGCCTGGTACTGCTACAACAACAGACACGTTGATGGCCCAGTGGAACAGAATCTAGAGCTCAGATGTAAATCCATCCACCTATGGTCACCTGATCTTCGACAAAGTCCCAAAGTCCATTAAATGTGGAAAAGACAGTCTTTTTAACAAATGGTGCTGGCAAAACTGGATGTCCATCAGTAAAAACATGAAACAGGACCCATACCTCACACCATACACAAAAACTAATTCAAAATGGATCAAAGACCTAAATATAAAACCAAAAACTATAAAGATCTTAGAAGAAAAAATAGAGTCAACGCTAGAGGTCCTAATACATGGCATAAATAGTATACAAATCATAACTAACAATAAACAAACACTAGAAGATAAGCTAGATAACTGAGATCTTCTAAAAATTAAAAACTTATGCTCATCAAAAGACTTCACCAAAAGAGTAAGAAAAGAACATACAGACTGGGGCAACATTTTTAGCTATGACATATCTGACAAAGTTCTAATCTCTAAAATCTGTAGGAAAATCCAACACCTCTACAACAAAAAGACTAAGAACCCAATTAAAAAATGGGCAAAGTATATGAACAGACACTTCACCAAACAGGACATTCAGGCAGCTAACGGACACATAAGGAAATGCTCATGATCATTAACCATTAGAGAAATGTAAATCAAAACTACAATGAGATAGCATCTCACACCGACATTACTGGCATGAATTAAAAAAAAAAAAAAAACCCACAAAATAACAAATGTTGGAGAGGCTGCAGGGAGATTGGAACTCTTATGCACTGCTGGTGGGAATGTAAAATAGAACAACAATTTTGGAAAATGATACGATGCTTCCTTAAAAGATAGAAATTGAAATACCATGTGATCTAGCAACCCACTCCTAGGAATATATCTTAGAGAAATAAGAGCTGTCACACAAATAGAAATAAGCACACTTATGTTCACTGCAGCATTATTCACAATATCAAAGAGGCAAACAACCTAAGAGCCCATCAGCAGATGAATGGATAAACTATGGTACATATACACAATGGAATACTGTGTAATAATAAAGAATGAAGATGAATCTGCGAAGCATCTCACAATATGGATGAATCTGGAGGGCATTATGCTGAGTGAAATAAGTCAATCACAAAAGGACAAATACTGTATGAAATCACTATTATGAAAACTAATGAAAAGGTTTACATACAGAAAGAGACAATCTTTGATGTTTACAATGGAGGGAAGGGATGGGGAGGGAGAAACAGTAGACAATAGATAAGTGGGAACTTTGGTGAAGGGTAAGACAGTAACCAATACTGGGGAAGTCAACGTAACTTGACCAAAGCAAGATCATAGAAGCTTCACAGACACATCCGAACTCCCTGAGGGACTTAATTACTGGGCTGAGGGCCGGGAACCATGGTCTTGGGGAACATCTAGCTCAACTGGCATAGCATAGTTTATAAAGAAAATATTCTACATCCTACTTTGGTGAGTAGCATCTGGGATCTTAAAAGCTTATGAGTGACCATCTAAGATAGTCCACTGGTCCCACCCCATCTGGAGCAAGAGAGAGTGAAGAAAATCAAAGACACAAGGGAAAGATTAGTCCAAATGACTAAAGGACCACAACTACCACAGCCTCCACCAGACTGAGCACAGGACAACTAGATGGTGCCCAGCTACAACCACTCACTGCTCTGACAGGGATCACAATAGAGAGTCCCAGAATGAGCTGGAGAAAAAAGTAGAACAAAATTCTAACTCACAAAAAAAGACCAGACTTACTGGTCTGACGGAGACTGGAGAAATCCCAAGCGTATGGCCCCCGGACACCCCTTTAACACAATACTGAAGTCACTCCTGAGGTGCACCATTCAGTCAAAGATTAGACAGGCCCATAAAACAAAACGAGACTAAATGGGCACACCAGCCCAGTGGGCAAGGACAAAAAGGTAGGAAGGGACAAGAAAGCTGGTAATGGGGAACCCAAGGTAGAGAAGAGGAGAGTATTGACACGTCATGTGGTTGGCAACCAATGTCACAAAACAATATGTGTATTAATTGTTTAATGAGAAACTACTTTGCTATGTAAACCTTCATTGAAAGCACAACCAAAACTATATATATACATATATATATAAACCGGGAAGAAATTAAAGGAAGAGAAAAAATATTTCTCATAACTATTCACATATGAAGTCACTATAATAGATAGTATAATATGAATGGATCCTCTTATTTCTGTAGCATCATTTTATAAGCTACTGAGATGTTTCTAGACCAACATGTCTATTTACAGATTTGGTGTCTCATAGAGGATGTAAGGTCAAGTTATAGTTTGTGAAAGTCGTGACAGTCCATAACATGCCATCCAATTTCTTATGTTTATTTGCTTATTCATTATATTTAATAAGTCTGGTGCCAGTTTAATGCTCAGGATATAAAATGTATAATAGAGTCCCAACATTATACCATAAATTCTGTATCAGCTTGGGTTTTAGTTTATCTGTGAGTAATAGAAAAGCCCTAGAAAACTATTGCTTAAATAGCTGAAAGTTTATTTCCTTCTCTCATAACTGTCCAAGAGAGTCCGTGGCTCTGCCTCACAAAGTCATCAGGGGCACTAGTTTTTTTTCTGTTTCTTGCTTAGCTTTCCTTTATCATGCCTCCTTATGGTTCAAGATGGCTCACCTCCACATGTCAGGGACATAGCATGGCCATAGAAGTATTTGCTTAAAAAACATTTACTTGTGTAAAGAGGCAGTAGGTGTGGAATTCCAAACAATGGGAATGAAAAATGTAGTATTGTGTCTGGATTAGAAAGAAATTTTTCAGGGTGTCATGCATCCCCTACTCTGTGTTTTTGGTATGGGGCGAGTGGAAGAGAAAATTGAGATGACACAATTGGATACCTGAGAGTTAAGAGCTAGAGTCTTATCTTGCTCTGTGAGTAACTGGTCCCTGTCCTTCTCCATCTCCTCAATCAATTGCTTCACATACTCCTGGTCACTCTTTTCTTTCTGTCCCATCATTTGCTGATACTTTATTTCCTCCATCATTTCTTCTGGAGTCTGTACAGATTCAGCTTTCACATGTTCCACTGAAATGGAATAGGAAGAAAAAAATCATGTAGGATTGCAGTTTTGCTTTCTTCTTCCTCCCACACTTATTTGTTATTGTTACTATTTCATATAGGAAGTTCGCTGGGGTCATTTTTGGGGGTAACCTTAATGCCACTTGCTGTATTATACACACTCAGAAAGGGCTTTGGGAGCTAAGACATGTTTGCTGTCCTTGCTCTAGTTGAATGATCCCAGGTGTACCAGGTCTGGGAAGAGGGAGAGTAATTACCCAAGGGCTTCTAGGAACAGAGAAGGCTGAACCTCATTTTATACATCCACTCCCCCCAGATGTGAGCTCTCCCTGCTGCCGGGACCCTGGAGCCCCATCAGTGCCTAAATACCATATAGCCTCTACCCATTTGTGAGCTGTACAATGTCTATACTCTGAAGCTAGGTTAGTTGTCTCTGACATTGTTGGCATATGAGGACTTCCCTCTTATTGCAGTCATTATGTGACCCACTGACAATTGGCAGGAATGATGCTTAATTTTTCACAAAGATTTTGTTTAGTCTCCCTGTGATTTTGTCTATGTTCCCAACACTCCAACTCCATTACAGGACACAAGTAAAGCCTTGGTTAAGAGCACGAGGTTGAGGATATATGAAAGGGAGGTGTGGGTAAAGATGAAAAAGTCAACCCTGAATTGAACTGGCCGAATATCTCCTCATTGTAGAATGCATCCCAATTACAAATTTTACAGTCTCTCTAGGCTCAATGTGCATGACTGCAAATCCAGTTTATGATTATCTTTAATATTAGTATTAAAAATAAGTATGAAATGAAAAGTCTCAGTAGGTAACACATTGACTCCCCACTTAACTTGCATCTTTGCAAATTTATGGCTCAAAGAAAAGGAGCAGATATGATTAGATAATTTAAATTATCTAATGTTCTGAATTTGCTCATCAAACTTATGCCCTGGTGAGAAGATGTGGAAGAGGAAAGCTCTGTTCTTTGTATTATTAGATTATAATACACAATAGACTTGTCTCTCTGTTTCTCATTTGAAGATCCTGGATCTCTTCCTGGAGTTTTATTCTCTCCTCCCTGAATTCCGCCTTGAGACATTGTTCCTGTTCCTAAGGAGGGAAAGAGGATACTGAGTCTCACACAGCATAAAACAGGATCACTAAACTTTATAACAAAATCACCAAATTAGTTTCCTTTATAATACAGTACTTCCATTAATTCCTCAAGATCTTTTTGACACTCATTCTTGAAATGCTTTCCTCTTTTAACTTCCATTATATCACTTTCTTTTCAGTCTTCTATCCTTGCTATTAATTTTTCTTGCACCTTTTCTCTAGGTTAAGAATTGCTTTTTTTATTATAGTCTCTGAAATACTGGTTTCCTAGAATTCTATCCATGTACCCTTCAACTCACACTGAACACAATAGTTTATATTAATTTTCACTTTTTTTTGTTTTTTGCTTCAGTTCTCACCTGTATAATATTTATTCTCATGTATATGACCTAGAAGGAAGGTTGAAATCAAATGGGAATATTTCTACATGGTGCTCAGAATTAGGGAAGATTTCTGATTATGGAATTCAGTTCAATCCTCTAAAATATGGTGGGAGGAATAAGATGAAATATTTGATGAGATCAGGGCCTTCAGTAACTCACTCTGTATTTCTGAGACAACAGCTAGATTCAACATAGATTGAGAGTAGGGCCTAAGAACAGGAAGGTGCTGCAATACTGGACACTTAATCCGTGTGGTTAAGTAAGTGGATGGTTTGGGAAATTTCCTACTCATTAGGGAGCTTACAGAGATAAAGTCATACCAGGTATGACAGAAACAAAATTACTATAGATTCCACTAAGGAGGAAGAACAGGCTACATATTTTTTCATGAGGTATTGCCCAGAAAAGTAACATTATCTCTCATGAAATTACAATTTCCTCATTTAAAACTGAGTATGTAATAGTTCCTGTGCTATAAAATAAAAATTGAAATATGCAAGGCATGTAAAACACTTTGTGTAGGGCCTGGTAATTTATAGTCACTGTTTATTGAGTGTTGTGATAATGAAAGATTCCATCCAAATGTTCATGTATAAGATAAGAAATGGGTAGAATTAGAAGCAGTAAGGTAATGTGCAGCTGACTTGAGTGTCTAGGCTAGCAAAGGACTTATTCTGGGGATAAAGCTATAACCTTCATGCTGTGTTTTTGATTAGCAGCAGTGGAAGGAAAAACTGAAATGACACAATTAAATACCTGAAGTTTAAGAGCTAGAATCCTCTCTTGGTCTGCCAACAATTGTACTCTATCCCTCTCTATTTTCTCAGTTAATTGTTTCATATGCTCCTGATGACTCTTTTCTCTCTGTTCTGTCATCTGCTGATGATTTATTTGCATTTCCTCCAACATTTTTGCTGCAACCTGTGCAGATTCAGCTTTCACACGTTCCACTGAGGAGGAAAGGAAGAAGAAAATTCATGTAGGGTTGCAGTGTTACCTCTTTTTTTCTTCCTGCACTTACTTGTTGTTGTTGCTACTTCATAGATAAAATTTCCTCTGACAATTTTTCCTGCTGACTGTATTATGCCATGCTCAGAAATGACTTCCTCAGCTAAGATACATCTTAGCTGTTCTTGCTTCACTTTGATGATCACAGGTTTATTTGGCCAAATTATTTAAAATTTTAAGAGCATTTGCGGCTATCTAGTTTATTGATTTGCTCCTCACATTCAATCTCTTTTTCCTTTTCTGTGAGAGTCAGATCTGTATGTAGAATTGCATCAGTAACAGGATCCTTGGACATCAAGTATTTCTGCAGAATTTCTTCAGCCTTAGGACCCAGAAAACACAGAGTTAGTAGTGGGAAATGGCTGTGAACATTTCCTGCTTTTCATTGGTCCACTATCTTTTCCCTAGGGACTGCTCTTTTGGGGCTGGTAGGCCTCGTGGTCAAGCCTCCTTGTCACAGGTGGGCACATGCCCTGTCTGGCCAATCAAAGCATTCCACTAAGCAGAGTTCTTTATAGAAGTCTGATGTGGACACTGAGAGAAAGAGAGTCTCTGTCCTTCTTAGACTAAGGGCTCTAACTTTGGAGTTATTAATGAAATTGTGGCTACATATGGAGTGAGTTTGCTGGAGGATGAATACATCATTTGGTTTCTATCCTTTGCCACATCAAATGGTCTGCTACAGTAGTGGGGTATCCTGATAAGTAATCTCAAAATTCAATTTATAACTCAAATGTGAGTTGAGTGCACTCTCTTTGATGAGCAACTAGGACATATATGGCATAACAGGCTCCACGTAAGTGTTTATTGAAAGTAAGAGTAAATGCTATGCAGACAATAAGGTGCATCATCTGTGTGCAACTATCCTTGGTCACACTGGTGTTCTAAAGAAGCACCTCAGCAACTTCCCAGAATTTACAATTAATCTTGGTTACCTGTATCCCCTTCTTGGGTTCGTGAAGGTATTTTTTCTTCAGCTCTTGTGTCTTCTGAATAAAGAGGTGATACCCGCCTGGTTTAGAATAAATCCTCTGCTTCACTTCTTCTTCTAGAGGACTAAAAATATCCTGAAGTAAAGCTGAGCAACGATCCGATGATACTTGCAGATTCCGTTTACAAAGGTCATCCCACTTTTTTTCTAGCTGTATCTTTAATTAAAAATAGAGTGATGATAACAGAAAAAAGATGTTAGAAGACCTCAGAAATTTTGAGAAATGCTTATCAAGAACTCTCTGACCACTAGAAACTTACACACAACCTACCAGAAAGATATTCTTTCTCCTGACCTGGACTTCGTAGGTCCTTTTTTGTTGGAGGTAATGTTAAGAGTGAAGATTGTGAGGTAGAGCCAACATGGAACTATAGACAGATGCACAATGCTGTCCTTCTGCAGCAAAGAGCAGAAAAACTAAGTAAAACAAATACAAATATCAACTTTGGAATGCTAAGCATCAAAAGAAGGAATAAAGAACTAGATGAAGCACTGAAAGGAAGAAGAAACTGATGGAGAACAAATAATGAGGAGAGTTACAGAGTGGAGGTTCCCTGCCAGCTATCACGGCACAGCATAACCATCTTGGAGCATAGCCAGCAATGACCCTGGTTATGGAGTACAGGAAGGCAACTTCATGGAGCTCCCAACAGGAGACAGAACATCCAGTAACCAGGAAAACATGCTTTCCCACCTCTCACCATCCTGCCTCATACCCTACCTCAACCACTTCCTGATGGGCCACACTGCACAGCTCAGCTAGAGAGATACTGGTTCACCACCACCCTGGGTATGTCCAGTCCCCACTAACCAGCTCCTTCCATGCCCTTGTTTTCTTCCCCTTTCTTTCTAATCTACCTCCCACCTAGCCTCATATGCCCCCTCCTCTCCTTTCTCGCATTCCTTAGGTCAGCTCCAGCCCCACCCATCCACCAAGTACCCTTTTATTTTTATCTCTTGCTCTCTCTTTTCTTTACCTTCTCCTCTCCCCACCTAGCCCCATACACCACCCTGTTCCCATTGGACCCTAATGTGCCACCACTGCTAGAGCATCCTGGGTGCTCAGGCCCACTGCTGTATGGGCCTGTGCTGCGCCCCCCACCGCTTGACTAACTGCTGAATAGTGGGAAAAGAACACATACCACTCTGCATCCAACACTTGCACCTATCTGTTGAAGAGCTGTGAAAGCTCCCAAACTGCTGGACCACCATCAGGAGGCAGATAGCACCTTCCCAGTCTGCCCTCAGCCACCTTGTCAAACCAGTGTAGAGTGAAGCAGGCTCACCCTGCCTGCTGCTGCCCTGCTCACCTGGACAAGGTAGTGAGAACTGTCATGCCCACAAACGAGCAAGCAGCAATACACGACTGGCTCGCCAGCCCTGACATATCAAAACAAAGCAAAAAGTAGGATGAAACAAACAAACGTACTATCAATAAATAAAGAAAATAATACCTTAATGTCTCAGAGACAGTAGATAATATCAAAACACATAAAAAAGCAGAACAAGATGGCACTAGCAAGTGACCAAAATAATCAGATGATCTTCTGGTAAAAGAAAACGCAGTGGAACTACCTGATATGGAATTCAAAAGACTAATATTTAGGGCTCTCCGAGAGATTAGGAAAGAGATCAAGGAAAATATGCCCAAAATCAGGAAAAACAGAGACAAAGCAATAGATAAATTCAATAAAATAATACAAGAACGAAATGTCAAAATAAATTGACAATTAGAAATCATGCAAAAACAACAACTAGAAATCCAAAAGATAAGCCACAAAATTTCAGAAAAAGAAAACTTAATAGAAGGTTTTAGGATCAAATTTGAAATAATGGAAGACAAAATTAGCAAGATTGAAGACAAATCCATGTACGTCACTTTGTTTGAGAAAAATCAGAGAAAAGAATGAAGAAAAATGAAGAAAACCTAAGAATTATGTGGGACACAATCAAGAGCAAAAATCTGCACTTGATCAGAGTTCCAGAACAGAGGGAGAAAATGGAAAACAGAGAAGATTTATTGAAGACTTGCTGGCAGAAAGCTTCCCAAATATCATGAAAGACAAAAAGTTGCTGATCCAAGAAGTTCAACAAACCCCATATAAGACAGACCCCATAAGAAAGTCTCTAAGACATATCATAATCACACTTGCCAAAACCAAACACAAAAAAAGAACCCTGAGAGCAGCTCAATAAAAACGAAAAGTCACTTACAAAGGTAAGTAATCAGGAAGCTCTGATTACTCTGCCGAAACTATGCAGGCAAGAAGGCGATGGGATGACATATATAAAATCTTGAAAGAAGAAAAACTACCAACCAAGAATAATATATAATGCAAAACTCTCTCAAATATGATGGCAAAATTGGAGCATTCACAGATAAAAAGAAATTATGGGAATTCATAAAAACCAAACCAAACTTACAAGAAATATTAAAGGGAGTCCTTTGGTTAGAGAACAAACAACATCAGACAATAACCAGAATCTAGGACATAGGACAGTGTCAGCCAGATATCAACCTAGGTAAAGAACTCTCTATACTAAGACAAAGCTAAAAGACCTAAAACAGGAAAACAGAGACATCAATCTGTAAATGATGACAACGTCAAAACAATAAAAAGGGGAATAAATGGTGTAGACACAGAACTTTTAAATGGAGAGGAAGTCAAGGCAATATCAAGTAATAAAAGACTGGTTCAAACTTAGGAAGATAAGGGTAAATTTCAAGGTAACAACAAAGAAAGTTAACAAACCTACTCATTTGAACAAAAAAGAAGAAAAACATAAAGACTCGATAAACACAAAATCTGCAATAACAAAAGAAAAGAAAAGAAAATATACAAATGAAAGGAACTCAGTACAGGAGAGTAAGAGGAACAAAGAAAACATCAGAATCACAAAAAAAAAGCACAACAAATGACAGCAATAAACTCACACCTATCGATAATCACACTGAATGTAAATGGTTTAAATGCACCAGTAACAAGACAGAAAGTGGCAGAATGGATTAAAAAATGATCCATCAATACGTAGTCTACAACAGACACATCTTAGATATTAAATATATTAAAAATCAAAGGATGGAAAAACTATATCAAGTAAATGGTCACCAAAAAAGGGCAAGAGTGGCAATACTAATCTGTGATAAAATAAACTTTAAGGCAAAAGCAAGAATAAAAGACAAGGAAGGACATGTATGTGAGACCAAATGGGCAACACCTGCGCAAAAGCAAACACACAAGTCAGGAAGATACAGGAAAAATTGACAGATGGAATCGGGGAACTGGGATGGGGAAAGGGAGAGGGTTGACACATTGCAGGGATTGCAACTAATGTCATAAAGTAATTTGAGTATGAATTGTTGAATAAGAAACTAATTTGCTCTGTAAACTTTCATCTAAAGCACAATAAAAAAATAAAAATAAGCTAACTGAGAAAGAAAAGAGTTGAGACTGCTAGTTTACACTGCAAATATACAACTAAACTTCTGTTTTCAAATTAGACTATTGAGTCTTCTTATTAAGTTGATTACAAATAGGTGGTTGTCATCATTTTAAGTCTAGTGTCATGGTTAAGGTTGTCAACTTGGCTGGGCTATGATTCTTAGTGGTTTGGCAGTTATAATGTAGTTTGGCTATTATGTAATGATGTAATTACTTCCATGATGAGATTTGCTATGAGCAGCCAATCAGTGGAAAGACAGTTTCCTTGGAGGTGTGGCCTGCATCCAATATATATGGACTTTCTGACAAAATTCACTGGCTTTTGCTCTGCTCTGGATCCTGTATTCAGCTCATCATCAGCTGACCTCTGGTTCTTGTGACGGGAGCCAGCAGCCTGCCATCTTATCTGCTGATCTTGGGTTCATCAGCCCCTGCAGTTACTTGAGTGAGGAGAAGTATTCAGCTTGACATCTGGCCCATGTCCATGGACTTGGTACTTTCCAGCCTCTACATCAGTGTGATCCATTTCCTTGATGTAAATCTCTCTCTGTCTCTCTCTCAAATATATATGTATGTATATATACACACACACATACCTTTGAATTGTGGTTAAAAGCTTGGCTGCTAATTAAAAGTTTGGCAGTTTGAATCCACCAGCCACTTCTTGAAAACCCTATGGGGCAATTCTACTTTGTCCTATAGATTTGCTATGAGTCAAAATCGACTTGACAGCAACGAGATTGTTTTTCTTTGGTTTTGAATTGTGATGTTGTAGAAGAATACTGAATATACCATGGTCTGCCAGAAGAATGAATAAGTCTGTCTTTGAGGAAGTACAGCCAGAATATTCCTTAGAAGCAAGGATGGAAAGATTTTGTCTCACATACTTTGGACATGTTATTAGGATGGATCAGTCCCTGGAGAAGGACATCATGCTTGGTAAAGTGGAGGGTCAGAGAAAAAGAGGAAGACCCTCAACGAGATGGATTGACACAGTGGTTGCAACAATGGGCTCAAGCATAGCAAAGATTGTGAGAATGGCGAAGGACCGAGCAATGTCTTGTTACGTTGTACACAGGGTCGCTATGAGTCAGAGACGACTCAATGGCAACTAATAACAACATACACATATATACATATGTGTGTGTATATATGTATACATATATATATACATATGTATGTATGTGTATATATATGTATATATGCTTCACTGGTTTTGCTTCTCTAGAGAACCCAGCTTAAGACATTTAATACCAAGTGTGGTTCTAGAGAAACAAAATTGTAAAGATGAGTTTTCTAAATTGGTTCTTAAGTCTGGTTAGCCTTAAAGATGTTGACTCTGCTTCCAGTAGTAAGGAGGGCACTGATAATCCATGGCATTAGGTGGCAATAGAAATACACAAAATATCACCAACAGATCAAGTATTGGTGACAGACGAGGCTCTGGGTGATCACATGTTAGATACTTATCTACAAGTTTGTCATAATGAGAAGTATAAGGAAGCTGGTTGCTTGGTTCTACTTTCACTAGAGAAAGTGGCGAAAGAAAGAGATGATCTCAGGGCTTCAGAGTCACAGCTCACTTGTCTCATAAATGACCTCAAAGTTGCCACTTGTTCCCTTAAAGAAAGTCTTATTTCTTGTAGTAAGAGAGCTGATATTGCTGAGAATCAAAACAGAGTCTTATCCTAAGAGTGGCTGAATTACAACACCAATTGAATTTCCAACCTCAAATGGCGTCTGAAGTAAAGGGAGGGCATTTACTGGGAAGAAATGGGATCCTGAAATTTGGATGGGCAGATAATCAGGAAGCTGGAGACACTGAGCCCCTAAATTCCAATGATTTGCCAGTGCCAGCAAAACCATTAGCCCCTCCAACATCATCTGCTGAGATTAACCCAGCTGTGTCTGAAGAGTCTTTGTTGGAGATATTACCTGGGGCAACATGTGAGTCAACACCTGGGGAGGTGTCTAAGTCATTGCCTGGGGCATGTTGTGAAGCAGATGCTTTACAAGACATTGCTGAATGTTCTCAAAAGACATCACCATCATCCATTTTTGCTTCTAGACCTATAACTAAACTTAAGTCCCTGCAAGGCCCAGAAGGTGAAGTACAAAGTGTGACCCAGGAGGAGGTATGCTACACTCCAAAAGAACTACTTGACTTTTCTAATATGTACAAACAAAAATCTGGGGAATATGTGTGGGAATAGATATTAAGGGTGTGGGATAATGGTGCAAGGAACAAAAAGTTTGATCAGCCTGAGTTTATTGATATAGGCCCACTAAGCACAGATTCCTCATTCAATGTTTCAGCTTTAGAGGTTAGGAAAGGATCTAATAGTTTATTTGATTTGTTCACTGAAGCATGGATTATGCTGGACTAAAATAAATCAAGGTTAAATACAAAACCTGCCTTACTATACTGTAGAAGAAAGTATCCAAAGGCTTAGGGAAATTGACATGTTAGAGTAGATTTATCAGGTTAGACCCACAGACCTACACATGGAGTGCCCAAAGGACATACCTTTTAATACAACAATGAGGAACAAATTTTTGAATGGAGTCCCAGCATCTTGAAGACTGCTGTAGCTGCTATTTTATGTAAGTTAGATTTGATACTGGGAGCTGCCCTAACTTAATTAAGACACCTAACTACAATGGGACTGATATGACCTGTAATGGTAGGGGCCAAGTGGCAGCACTCAATTGACAAAGACAAGGTGGATATGGTTAACACAATGGACAGCAGAGTCAAAACAGTAATTAGAATAGCCTGACTCATATGGACTTATGGCATTGGCTACTTAGTCATGGTGCCTCTAGGAATCATATAGATGGGAAATCTATCAAATATTTGCTTGATCTGTACAAATGGAAGAATTCTAGGTCTAGGGAATGGCAGTCTAACTCAAATCACTAAAACGGAGTCACAGCCTTGCAATTAATTCCTAGACTTGAGCAAGTTTAAAGACACACAACCCCTTAAATGAAGTGGAGGCTAGGTTCCCTTGAGGAAGGACCCTACTACACTGACAAAATTTATATTGTTAATCTTTCTCCCAGCCTTACCCAAAGGGCTCTACAGCCTTTTATGAGAGTGACTGCTTATTGGGGAAAAGGAAATAATCAGATTTTTCAGAGATTTCTGGATACTGGCTCTGAACTGACACTAATTCCAGGAGTACCAAAACGTCACTGTGAACCACCAGTCTGAGTAGGGACATATGGAGATCAGGTTATTAAAAGAGTCTCAGCTCAGGTTCAGTTCAAGTGGGTCTAGTGGGTCCCCTAAACCCATTCTGTAGGGATTTCCCCAGTTTGGGAATGCATAATTGGAATAGATATACTCAGCAACTGGCAGAACCCCACATTGGATCCCTGACTAGTGAAGTAAAGGCTAATGTGGTAGGAAAAGTCAAGTGGAAGTCATTAGAACTGCCCCTACCTAGGAAAATAGTAAATGAAAAGCAATGTCACATTCCTGGAGGGATTGCAGAGATTACTGCCACCATGAAGGACTTCAAGGATACAGGGTTGGTTACTCCCACCACATCCCCATTCAACTCATCTGTTTGGCCTGTGTAAAAAACAGAGGGATCTTGGAGAATGACAGTGAATTACTGAAAACTAGGTTGTGACTTCGATTGTAGCTGCTGTTACAGATGTGGTTTCATTGCTTGAGTAAATTAATACCTTGTATGTAGTTATTGATCTGGATATGGTAGGGGCCCTACCATTACAGGTCCTATCAGTCCCATTGTAGTTAGGTGTAGTTAGTTATTTTTCTCCATATCTGTTTCGACGGCCCACCAGAAGCAGTTTGCCTTAGGTGGCAAGGCCAGTGATACATCTCCACTGTCCTACCACATGGGTGTATCAACTCTCCAGCTCTATGTCATAATTTAGTCCACAGGGACTTTGATCACCTTTCCCTCTCACAAGACATCACAATGGTCCATTACTTTGATGACATTATGCTGAGTAACCTAGAAGGAAGAAGAATCAATGACTTTAGTCTTATTGGTGAGACATTTGAGTTCTAGAGAGTTGGAAATTACTCCAATGAAAAATCAGGCACCTTCCACTTCAGTGAAATTTCTAAGGGTCCGTTGGTGTGGTGCATGTAGAGATATTCCTTCTAAAGAGAGGGATAAGTTATTGCATCTGGCCCTCTCACAACTTAAAAGGAGACACAATGCTTACTGAACTTCTTTGGATTTTGGAGGCAACATATCCCTCATTTGGGTATGCTACTCCAGCTTATTTATCCAGTGAATCAAAAAGCTTCTAGTTTTGAGTGGGGCCCAGAACAAAAGGCTCAGCAATAGGTTCAGGCTGCTGTGCAAGCCACTCTGCCACTTGGGCTATATGGTCTGGATGATCCAATGGTGCTTAAAGTGTCAGTGACAGGTAGAGATGATGTTTGGAGTCTTGGGTAGTTCCCTATTGGTGAATCACATTGTAGACCCTTAGGATTTGGGAGCAAAGCCCTGTCATCCTCTGTGGATAACTATTCTCCTTTTGAGAAACAGCTTTTGGCTTGTTATTGGGCCTTAGAGAATGAATGCTTAACCCTGGGCCACCAAGTCACCATGTGGCCTGAGCTGCCTGTAATGAACTGGGTGTTGTCTGACCCACAGAGCCATAAACTCAGACTTGCACAAACTTGCATCATTAAATGGAAGTGGTATATATAATATCAGTCCCAAGCAGGTTCTGAAGTTGCATGAAGAAGTGGCCTAAATGCACATGGCCTCCACTCCTGTCACATTATCTGCCCTTTCCCAGTCTGCACCTATGTCCTCATGGGGAGTTCCATATGATCAGCTGACCAAAGAAGAGAAAACTTGTGCCTGGTTTACAAATGGTTCTCCATGATATGCAGGCAACACTTGAAAGGGGACAGCGACAGCGCTACAGTCCCTTTCTGGGACCTCCCTGAAGGACAGTGGGGAAGGGAAATCCTCCTAATGGGCAAAATTTAAGCAGTGCACTTGGTTGTTCACTTTGCTTAGAAGGAGAAATGGACAGATTTGTGACTGCATACTGATTCATAGGCTGTGGCCAATGGTTTGGCTGGATGGTAAGGGATTTGGAAGGAACATGATTGGAAAATTGGTCACAAGGAGGTATTGAGAAAGAGGTATGTGGATAGACCTCTCTGAATGGGCCAAAGAAATGAAGATATTCGCGTTTCATGTGAATGTTCACCAAAGGGTGACCTCAGCAGAGAAGGATTTTATTAATCAAGTGGATAGGATGATGTGTTCTGTGGAAACCAGTCACCCTATTTCCCTAGCCACTCCTGTCATTGCCCATGAACAAATAGGCCATGGTGGGAGGATGGAGGTTATGCATAGGTTGAGTACCATGGACTTCTACTCACCAAGGCCAACTTGGCTATAGCCACTGCTGAGTGCCCAATCTTCCAGCAGCAGAGACCAACGCTGGAAGTCCTCCATATAATACTATCTCTTGAGGTGATCAGCCAGCAATTTAGTGGCAGGTTGATTACATTGGGCTGCTTCTGTCATGGAAGGGGTGGTATTTTGTTCTTAGTAGAATAAACATTTACTTTGGATACGGATTTGCCTTCCTGGTACACACTGCTTCTGCCAGAACTGCTATCTGCAGACTTATGGAATGCTTTATCCAGTGTCATGGTATCCCACACAGCATCGTCTCAGATCAAGGGACTCACTTCACATCAAATGAAATGCAGCAATGGGTCCATGCTTATGGAATTCACTGGTTTTACCATATTCCTTACTATCCTGAATCAGCTGGCTTCATAGAATGATGGAATGGCCTTCTAAAGACAAAATTACAGCGCCAGCTAGTTGGCAATACCTTGCAGTGTTGGGGTAATGTTCTCCAGGACGCTGTATATGCTCTAAAACAGTGTCCAGTGTATATAGCGCTGTTTCTCCCATACCCAGGATTCATGGGTCCAGGAATCAAAGAGTGGAGATGAGAGTGGCACCACTCACTATTACCCCTAGTGACCCTCTTGCAAAATTTTTGCTTTCTGTCTCTGAGACCCTTTGCTCTGTAAGTATAGAGGTCTTAGTTCCAAAGGGAGGAATGCTCCCACCAGGAGACACAACACTGATTCCACTGAACTGGAAGTTAAGAATGCCACCTGGCTACTTTGGGCTCCTCATGCCTCTGGATCAACAAGTAAAGAAGGGTATTAGTGTATTGGCTGGTGTGATCAATCCTGATTACAAAGAGGAAATCAGATTGATATTACTTCATGGAGGTAAAGAAGAATATCTCTAGAATACAGGAGATCCCTTAGGAAGTCTCTTATTACTACCATGCCCTGCGATTAAAGTCAATGGAAAACTACAGCAACCCAATTCCAGCATGACTACTAATGGCCCAGAACCTTCAGGAATGAAGGTTTCAGTCACCTCATCAGGCAAAAATCCATGATTAGCTGTCATGGATTGAATTGTATCCTCCAAAAATATATGTCAACTTGGTTAGGCCATGATTCCCAGTATTGTATGATTGTCCAACATTTTGTCATTTAATGAGATTTTCTTATGTGTTGTAAATCCTGTCTTTGTAATGTTAATAAGATAGATTAGTGGCAGTTATATTGATGAGATTTACAAGATTAGATAGTGTCTTAAGCCAATCTCTTTTGAGATATAAAAGAAAGAAGCAAGAGGAGAGACATGAGGACCTCACACCAAGAAAGCAGTGTAGAGAGCAGAGCGAATTCTATGGACCTGAGGTTCCTGTGCTGAGATGCTCCCAGACCAAGGGAAGACTGACGACAAGGACCTTTCTCCAGAGCTGACAGACAGATAAAGCCTTCCCCTGGAGCTGGCACCCTGAATTTGGACTTGTAGCCTAACGGACTGTGAGAGAATAAAATTCTCTTTGTTAAAGTCATTCACCTGTTGTATTTCTGTTATAGCAGCACTAGATGACTAAGACACCAGCTGAGGTGTTTGTTGAGGGTAAAGGGAATATGAAATGTGTGGTTGAAGAAGATAGTTCTAAATACCAGTTACAACCACGTGATCAGTTGCAGAAACGAGGACTGTAACTGTTGTGAATATTTCAGTCTTGTATGTGTGCATCAAATATTTTTGTTTTCTTCACTTATAAAATATAAGATGTAAACAGAGTTAGTGCTTTTTCAGTTGTACGTGTGTTAGTTATATCATATTAAGCCCAAGTATGACTTTATTGTTGTCATTATTTAGAGATTATGTATGGTTTAAGGAGACTTGTACAGGTACAAACTTGACAAGAGGTGGACGGTGATGGTTAAGGTTGTGTGTTAACTTGGCTGGGCTATTATTCTCAGTGGTTTAGGAGTTATGATATAGTTTGGCAGTTAAGTAATAATGTAATCACCTCCATGATGAGATCTGAAATAATGTAATGACCTCCAAGATCATCAGCTGAAAGGTAGTTTCCTTGGGGGTGTGGCCTGCATCTCATATATATGGACTTTCTGGCAAAGCTTGCTGGCTTTTGCCCTGCTCTGGATACTGCATTTGGATCATCATCATCTGACCTCCGGTTCTTGAGACTTGAGCCAGCATCCTACCATCTTACATGCCGACCTTGGGTTCGTCATCTCATGCAGCTACATGAGTCAGGAGAAGTCTCCAGGCTGATGCCTGACCCATAGACTTAGAACTTTACAGCCTCTACAACTGTGTGATCAATTTTGTTGATATAAATCTCTCTCTCTCTCTGTATGTATATGTATATATATACACACACATATATACACTTCACTTCTTTTGCTTCTCTAGAGAACTCAGCCTAAGACATCTAGTAAGAACTGTTACTCAGAAAATATATATCCATTTCATTTCCTAGTGGTATTTTGTCTTCCAACATTAATTCACATAAATGAGAGAGAAAAATTACCTCTAATTCCTTACGGAAAGAAAGGTCTACATCTTCGAATGAGCTTCTGATGAAGACTTGGATAGCCTCTCTCTCACTTGCCCTGTGCAGGTCCAGCAGCTCCTGGAGGGTTTCCGTTGGCAACTGCACCTTCTGGCCCATCTGCTGGTCGTAGAAGGCAATGGCCTTTTGCACTGCAGCTGAGTTCTCTATCTGGGCCAAGGCCAGGACTGCATTCTCCATGCAGGGAAGATCCCCACTGTTTATGGCATTGACATAAGTCAGCACCAGGCTCTCTAGACCTTCAAATGGAGAACAAATGGTGATATTCACTATAGGTGGTGAGAGGACACATCTCTATTTTGTGTAATTCTGAGTATATCTGTTAACTGCTCTTTGCCTGACAGCATAAGTAGTCTCAGCATCATCTGGAACCTTGTCAGAAATGTGGACTGTCAGGTCCTGCCACAGACCTACTGATTACAGCCTGCCTTTGGCAAGGTTCTCAGGTGATTTTAGACCCTGCTTTTCTCAGAGCTGAAACTAGGTGTATGTTATTTCACCCTCCCTTATTCTTAGCAATGAGTGGAAGGACTGAGAAGAGGACTCACGAGGCCCATTGACCTTGATGCCTCTTGGAAGAATTTTAATCTTGGAATGACTGAAGATGTAGGAACAGAATTCTGAAACTTGTTGTATAAATCCAGGATCCAGGTCATCATCAAGTAGTGTCTCAAGACGAACAAGCTTCTTCCACTCAGTGGGGGGATGGAAGACAAAGCAATTCTTCTTTGGGAAGAACTTTTGGATACAGAGTCGAGGCAGGTTAAAATTTTTATCTTTTTGACTGATACCTAGAGAAAGATAAAAAGTAGATGTATATAGTAGAGTGTATGCCACTAAACAATTACTTCAAATAAATAGTCTCTCTACTCCATATTCTTTGATCATCTGTAACTTCATATACCATAAGTAAAGAGATGAAGGTAACCTAATCTTAGTACAAGAAAGGATAAAGATAAAAACACTTTTCCTACTAACAGGGGAATAATGAAATTTAAAATTCAATCTACTAATTTAGGTAATAACTAAGAATTGTTTCATAGGTATAACCTAATAGAAATACAAAGGTATAGACTTCCGAACAACATGGCATTACAGACAGAAGCACCATGCCATCCGTCTACAGCAAAGACCTGAAAAACTAAGTCAGAGACAAATGTCAATCCTGGAACCCTAAAGCATTAAATGAAGAGATAAAGAACTCAGCCAAGCATCAAATGGAATAAGAAACTGACAGAGAAAAGAGAGCGAGGAGAGATAACTGCAGAGGTCCTTTATCAGCTAGCACAGCATGGATTCATCACCTTGGACTCCTGTCGGAGATAGTCAAACAGGGAGTATGGGAAAGCAGCTTCACGGAGCTCCCAGCAGGAGACAGAACAACTGGTAACCATCGATATATCCTTTCCCAGCCCTACCCTTCTTCACCCCAATCAGCCTCCTCTGCTTCCTGTGGCCACAGGCTCTTGGCCAGAAGGCACTGGCTTCAGCCCTGAGCTGCTTGGATTCCACCCACCCACACTGGCTGGCTCCCTGTGTGCCATTTGTTTGCTGCTGGTGTTGCTTTTTTCTGCTTCTTTTGGTTTCTTCCATACGTCTCACCACCTCCCCCTCCTTCCTCTAAAATACCTGGCTCCGTGTGCCATCTTTACTTCTTGAAAGGCTGTGAAACACTGCCTGACTATGGAACTGCTTCCCAGCCCGCGCTGCCATGCTGGTGGGTTCCCCGGGTCTTTTTTGTTTGTTTTGAGTTTTTGTTTTGTTTTGTTTGTTTGTTTATTTTTTTTTCTTTTCTAAGCTTGGGAGCCCCTTCTAGCTGGGCTGTACTGCTTGGCTTGGGAGCTACTTCCCCAGTCCATGCAGCCATGTTGGTGGGACCCCTGAGGGCATTTCTTTTTTCATTTTTGTCTTTCTTCATTTTTCAGTTTCTCATCTCTCTATACTTGACTTATCTTCCTGTCTCCTGAATACCTGGTGCTGTGTGACACCCCTACCCCTTCTAGCCAGGCTGTACTTCATGACTTGGGAAGCACTTCCCAGTCTTCCCAGCCACACAGGTGGGGTCACTGGGGGCTTTGCTTTTATTTGGTTTGTTAATTTTTATTAATTTATTTTTTCTCTTACCGTTTTTCTTTTTGTTTTTCTCCATTTCTTGGTTTCTCATTTCTCCACTCCAATGGCAAGCTCCATTAGCACTCATTTTTGTTTGTTTGTGGCTCCTGTTTGTCTCTTCTCTCTCTCCTCTTTCCTATACCTACCTTAGCTCCACACATCACAATATCCCCCCCCCTTCCTGCCTACTTACCTGCACCATGCACTGAACATCACACCCCTGAGCAGCACAGACATGGCCTACAGGAACCTGCCCTGCACTGATTCCCAGTCCGCCCTGTTGGCCCTACTACATGCCATAAACAACCCATCCCAGCAACTCTTCTTCAGCTGGACCTGCCCTGCTGCACTATAGCTGAGTGACTGTAGCCTATTGGATAAGGAGGTGAAAATTATTGTGCCTACAGATGAACAAACAACAAATAAGGCACAGCCCACCTACTCAGACATAACCAAATAAAACAAAAAAGCAGGATAAAACAAACAAATCTACAATCAATAAACAAGGAAAATAACTGCTGAATGCCCCGAAGACAGCAGACAATATAAAAACATTTACAAAAACAGGACAGGATGGTTCCAGTAGGCGTCCAAATTAAAACACCAGATGACTTTCCAGTAGAAGAAAAGGCACTAGAACTACTTGATAGGGAATTCAACTCTCTAATATTCAGAGCTATCCAAGAGTTGAAGCAAAGCCAAGACAAAAATGAGGAAAAAGACAAATTCATGGAAAAGGCAGACAACTTCATGGAAAATACACACTAAAAAATGGAAGAATTCAGGAAAATAATATAGGAACAAAATGTTAAAATAAATTCACAACTAGAAAGCATACAAAAACAATTAGAAATCCAGAAGATAAACAACAAGATTTCAGAAATGAACAGTGTCATAGAAGGGCTGAGGAGCAGGTTTGAAATGATGGAAGACAGGACCAGCGAAATTAAATACGAACACTTGGATACAACTCTGTTTGAGGAAAATCAGAAGAAAGAACAAAGAAAAATGAAGAAATCCTGAGAATTATGTGGGATAAAATCAAAAGCAAAAATTTTCAAGTGATCAGAGTTGGAGAAGGGGGAGAGAAAACAGAAAACACAGAGAAGATCATTGAAGAACTACTGACAGAAAACTTTCCTAAAATCATGAAAGATGAAAAATCAAACCATCCAAGAAGCTCAACGAACCCTATATAGGATAGACATCAAAAGAAAATAAACAAGGCATATCATAATCACAATTGCTAAAACCAAAGACAAACAATCCTGAAAGCAGCTCCAGAAAAATGAAAAATCATGGACAGAGAAGAAACAATAAAGCTAAGCTAGGATTATTCAGCAGAAACCACATAGGCAAGAAGGCAATGGGATGATATAGATAAAACCTTGAAAGAAAAAAATTGCCAACCAAGAATAATATATCCTGCAAAACTCTCATTCAAATATGATGGTGAAATTAGGACATTTCCAGATAAACAGAAATTAAGGGATTATGCAAAAAACAAACCATACTTGAAAGAATTATTAAAGGGAGATCTTCAGTCTGAGAACAAACAACATGAGACCACAGATTGAATCTAGGATGCAGTATCGTACCTGCCAGATACCAAACTAGGAAATGAACTCTCAAGGACTATCCAAAACCAAAAGAATGACAATATGGAAACAGAGAGGTTAATCTGTAAATGACCACAACATCAGAACAATAAAAGAGGGAATAAATCGTGTAGGTATAGAACCTTCTAATGGAGAGGAAGGCAAGGCGATACCAAGTAATAACAGACTGGTTCAAACCTAGGAAGATAAGAGTAAATTTCAAGGTAACCACAAGGAAAGTTAACAAACCTACTCATCAAAATAAAGAAGAAAAACATCAAGTCTCAGTAAAAACAAAATCTACAAAAACAAAAGAAATGAAAAAAATCTACGAAAAAGGAATTCAGAACAGGAGAGTAAGGGGAACAAAGAAAACGTCAGCACGAAAAAGAAAGCACTACAAAATGACAGCAATAAACTCACACTTATCAATAATTACACTGAATGTAATGGCCTAAATGAACCCGTAAAGAGATAGAGAGTGACAGAATGGATTAAAAAACAGTATCCAACAATATTACTGTCTACAAGAGACACACCTTGGAAACAAAGATGTAAATTTATTAAAAATCAAAGAATGGAAAAAAATATATCAAGCAAACAGCTACCAAAAAAGAGCAGGAGTGGCAATACTAATCTCTGATAAAATAGACTTTAAAACAAAATCCACCATAAAAGACAAAGAAGGACACTACGTAATGATTAAGGGGATGATCCATTATGAAGACTAAACCATAATAAACATCTATGCACTCAAAGACAGGGCTCCAAAATACATAAAAAAAAACTAACAGCACTGAAAACAGAAATTCAAAGTTCCACAATAATAGTAGGAGACTTCAACACACCACTCTTGGTAAAGGACAGAACACCTAGAGAGCAACTCAGCAAAGATATGGAAGACCCAAATGGCACAATCAGACAACTTGACCTCATAGACATATATAGAATGTTCCATCCAACAGCTGCAAAGTACACGTTCTGTTCCAGTGCACATGGAATGTTCTCCAGAATAAACCACATCTTAGGCCACAGAGCAACCCTCAACAAAATCCAAAACATTGAGACAATACAAAGTATCTTCTCAGACCACAACACCTTAAAGGTAGAAATTAAAAACAGGAAGAGCAAGGAAAAATAATCAATTACATGGAAACTGAATAACACCCTGCTTACAAACCACTTGGTAATAGAAGAAATCAGAGATGGGATAAAGAAATTCCTAGAATCAAATGAGAATGAAAACACATCATACCAAAACCTTTGGGACACTGCAAACGCAGTCCTCAGAGGACAATTTATAGAAATAGATGCACACATCAAAACAGAAAAAAAGGAACAAAATGAAAACATTAACTATACAACTCAAACAAATAGAAAGAGAACAGCAAAAAACACCCACAGCCACCAGAAGAAAGGAAATAATAAAGATCAGAGCAGTAATAAATGAAATAGAGAATAGAAACACAATAGAAAGAATCAACAAAACCAAAAGTTGTTTCTTTGAAAGGATCAACAATATCGACAAACCACTGGTCAAACTGACAAAAGAAAAACAGAAGAGGACACAAATAACCCAAATAAGAAATGAAATGGGCGACATTACAACAGACCCAAATGAAATAAAAAGGATCATAACACAGTATTATGAAAAATATACACCAACAATTTTGAAAACATAGAGGAAATGGATAAATTTATAGAAATGCACTACATACCAAACTAACATAAAGTGGTTTATAAATCTGAACAGACCCATAACAAGAGAAGAGATTGAAAAGGTAACAAACAAAATCCCAACAAAAAAAGCCCTGGCCCAGATGGCTTCACTGGAGAATTCTACCAAACATTCAGAGAAGAGCTTACATCAGTACTACTCAAACCATTTCAGAACATAGAAAAGGAAGTTACACTTCTGAATTCATTCTATGAAGCCAACATAACCAAGATACCAAAATCAGTGAACCACAAAAAAGGAAATTAAAGACCAATATCTCTCATGAATATAGACACAAAAATTCTCAACAAAATTCTATCCAATAGAGTTCAGCATCATTTGAAAAAAATAATGTACCATGACCAAGTAGGATTTACACAGGTATGCTAGGATGGTTCAACATTAGAAAATCAATCAAAGTAATCCACCACATAAATAAAAGGAACGAAAAGAATCAGATGATTATCTCAACTGACACAGAAAAGCCATTCTGCAAAGTCCAACACCCGTTCTTGATAAAAACTCTCAATAAAATAGGCATAGGAGGGAAATTCATCAACAGAATAAAGGGCATCTATGCAAAACCAACAGCCAAAATCATTCCTACTGGATAGAGGCTGGAAACATTCCGCTTGAGAACAGGAAAAAGACAAGGATGCCCTTTATCACTACTTCTATTTAACATTATGATAGATGTCCTAGCTACAGCAATAAGGCAAGAAAAAGAAAAAAAGAGCATCCAAATTAGTAATGAAGAAGTTAAACTGTCCCTATTTGCAGATGATATGATACTATACATAGAAAACCCAGAAGACTCCATCAGAAAACTACTGGAACTAACAGAAAGATTCAGCAGATAGCAGGATACAAGATAAACACACAAAAATCAGTTGGATTCCTATACAGCAATAAACAGAATGAAGAAAAGGAAATCAGGAAAACAATACCATTTATAATAGCCCCTATAAAACTAAAATACTTAGGAATAAATCTAACCAGGGATGTAAAAGACCTATACAAAGAAAACTACAAAACACTACTGCAAGAAACAAAAAGAGATCTACATAAATGGAAAAACATACCATGCACATGGATAGGTAGACTCAACATTGTGAAAATGACAATTCTACCCAAAGCAATTTACAAATACAATGCAATCCTGATCCAAATACCAACAACATTCTTAAAAGAGGTGGAAAAACTAATAATTAACTTTCTATGGAAAGAGAAGAAGCCCCAGACAAGTAAAGAACTATTGAAGAAGAAGAAAGCAGGAGGACTCACACTATCTGACCTCAGAACCTTCTATACAGCTATGGTAGTCAAAACAGCCTGGTACTGGTACAACAACAGATACATTGACCAGTGGAACAGAATTGAGAACCCAGATGTAAATCTATCCACCTCCGGCCACCTGATCTTCGACAAGGGATGAAATTCCATCAAATGGGGAACAGACAGTCTTTTTAACATATGGTGCTGGAAAAACTTGATGTCCATCTGCAAAAAAATGAAATAGGACACATAACTCACATCATATACAAAAACAAATTCAAAATGGATCAAAGACCTAAATATAAAGCCGAAAACTATAAAGTTCATAGAAGGAAAAATAGGATCAACGCTAGAGACTCTAATACACGGCATTAACAGGATACAAACTATAACCAATGACATACAAACTCCAGAAGATAAGCTAGATAACTGAGATCTTCTAAAAGTTAAACACTTATGCTCATCAAAAGACTTCACCAGAGAAGTAAAAAGAGAATCTACAGACTGTGAAAAGATTTCTGGACATTACAAATCAGACAAAGTTCTATTCTCTAAAATCTACAAGAAAATCCAACACCTCTACAACAAAAAGACAAGTAATCCAAGTAAAAAATGGGCAAAAGAAATGAACAGACACTTCACCAAAAAAGACATTCAAGCGGCTAACAGACACATGAGGAAAAGCTCGTGAAGACTAGCCATTAGAGAAATGCAAATCAAAAACTTTATGAGATATCATCTTACCCCGGCGTTACTGGCATGAATCAAAAAAACTGAAAATAACAAGTGTTGTAGAGGCTGTGGGGTGATTGGAACTCTTATACACTGCTGATGGGAATGCAAAATGATACAACCATTTTGGAAACCAATATGGCGCTTCCTTAAAAAGCTAGAAATAGAAATACCATACAATACAGCAATCCCAATCCTAGGAATTTATCCTAGAGAAATAAGAGCTGCCACATGAATAGACATATGCACACCCGTGTTCATTACGGCATTGTTCACAATAGCAAGAAGATGGAAACAACCTAGATGCTCATCAACAGATGAATGGATAAACAAACTATGGTACATACACATGATGGAGTATTATGCAACAATAAAGAACAATGATGAATCTGTGAAGCATCTCATAACATGGATGAATCTGGAGGGCATTATGCTGAGTGAAATAAGTCAATCTCAAAAGGACAAATATTGTATGAGAACATACTGTAAAAACTCATGAAAAGGTTTACACACAAAAGCAACAATCTTTGATGGTTACAAGGGGGGGAGGGGGAGGGAGGAAACACCAAATAGACAATAGATAAGTGGTAACTTTAGTGAAGGGTAAGACAGTACACAATGCTAGGGAAGCCAGTACAACTTGTACAAGGAAAGCTCATGGAAGCTCCATAGACACATCTAAACTCCCCAAGGGACCAAACTGCTGAGTGGAGGGCTGTGGGGACCATGGCCTTGGGGAACATCTAGCTCAATTGGCATAACATAGTTTATAAAGAAAATGTTCTACTTTCTACCTTGGTAAGTAGCGTCTGGGGTCTTAAAAGCCTGTGAGCAGCTATATAAGATACTCCACTAGTCTTACCCCTTTGGGAGCAAGGGAGAATGAAGAAAACAAGATACGAGGGAAAGATTAGTCCAAAGGTCTAATGAACCACAACTACCACGGCCTCTACCAGACTGAGTCCAGTACAACTAGATGGTGCCTGGCTAGCACCACTGACTGCTCTGACAGGGGTCAAAACAGAAGGTTCCAGACAGAGCTGGAGAAAAATGTAGAACAAAATTCTAACTCACAAAAAACATTAGACTTACTGGTCTGACAGAGACTGGAGAAACCTCGAGAGTATGGTCCCTGGACACCCTTTTAGCTCAGTAATGAAGTCACTCCCAAGATTTACCTTTCAGCCAAAGATTAAACAGCCCATTAAAACAAAACTAGACTAATGAGGCACAACAGCCCAAGGACAAGGACTAGAAGGCAAGAGGAGACAGGAAAGCTGGTAATAGGGAACCCAAAGTTGATAAGGGAGAGTGTTGACATGTCATGGTGTAGTTAACCAATGTCATAAAACAATATGTGTACTAACTTTAATGAGAAGCTATTCGTTCTGTAAACCTTCATCTAAAGTACAGTAAAAAAAATTAAAGAAAAAAAAGATGATCAGGACATTCTGTTTCATGGTATTCCCATGAGAATGGACAAAAACATTTAAAAAACAAAAAATGAATCAGCATCAACAAGAACTGGTGACAAAAAAATTTGCTACTTATTCTCCAATCAGAAGTAGCTGAGCCTCTATATGAAAGCCTACTTGGAAATAAAATTAAATTTTGATACAACAAAAATAAAAAGAAACACAAAGATATAAATGTAAGCAAACACTCAAAAATGATAACTCCTGAAATATTTTTCTCCTTGTTTTCCAATCACCAATCCCTATTACCTGGCTTTAGCTTCAGGGAATTCTCTAGGTACTTGTCTGCTGTGATGGGTTGTCCATCTGCTTCCAGGTTCAGGGTCCAGTCTCTCAGAGTCCACACAAAGTCTGGAAAGAAGCTAACAAAGTCAGCAGAATCCTCAACATCATCCTTATCAGGTGAGGATTTTGTCCTGATTCGATCTGTAAGCTCTGTTACATAGCTGAGTAGCTAACTAAGGAAAAATGGCATAAAAGAACAGGGCTCCTCTTTCCATATTAGTTCTAAATATTACAAAACCTTCATTTTACCTTTGTTTTTAACAAATTCTCAGTTCAGCAGTAGGTACCTGGGATCTTTCCCCTGTACCTGAAATATATTTTATGTTTTCTTTTTTTGTGTTTGTTGCCCAGGATTCACAATAAGGCCACCGGTTTGTTAATGCAAGTGTCTGCTCTGGCTTTGGGGCTGTCCTTGACCACTGAAGGATACTGCAGTTGATCCATGGCCTGCTGGTTGATGGCTCCCATGCTATTGTATATGAAGGTGCTGCTCAGGAGGATGGCCAGGGCAAAGATCCAGGAGTCATTCTGGTTGTCTCCCTGGAAGTCAGAACACATTTGAGTCAGAAGTTTGTTTCATTCTCATGACATTTTCCTTATTATACAAGAAAAAAAACCCAAAGCCATTGCCGTTGAGTTGATTCCTACTCATAGCAACGCTCCATGGCAATGGTCCATAGCGACTCTTCATGGCGACACTATAGGACAGAGTAGAGCTGCACCATAGGGTTTTCAAGGAGGAGCAGATGGATTCGATCTGCCAACCTTCTGGTTAGCAGCTGAACTCCTGGCTGGTAAAGTGTGCTCATTTAATAATCAGAGATTTTCTAGACTAATAACTTCTAAGATGAACTCAAATCCAAACAAAAATGGTTGTTATTAAACCTTGGACTTTTGTCAGTTTTCTCATTAGCATGTTTGGTTTCCATTGATTCATACTTTTATCTGCTCACCAGGCCCTCTTATGACCATTGTCAGATAATTACAAAACAAATACCCAAAGTTAGTGAACATTCCAAATCCTTAAAACAAAGACTTTTTAAATATTGTTTATAAAGTAAAATTGATTTTAAATAACAGTAATATCAATTGCACCTAGGAGTGTGCATTATATTGGGCTAATATTATGTACTTGATACTTTATATTATTTATATTCATAAATAGTCAAAACAGTGCATTGCATTAGGTATGACTGTTGTTGTTAGGTGCGGTCTGGGCGGTCCGACTCATAGCGACCCCAAGTAGAACAGAATGAAACACTACCTGATCCTGCGCCATCCTCACAATCATTATGCTTGAGCCCATTGTTGCAGCCACTATGTTAGTCCAACTCATTGAGTATCTTCCTCTTTTTTGCTGACCCTCTACTTTACTGAGCATGATGTCTTTCCCTAGGGACAGATTCCTCCAGATAACATGTCCAAAATATGTGAGATGAAGTCTCGCTGTCCTCGCTTCTAAGGAGCATTCTGGTTGTGCTTCTTCCAAGACAGATTTGTTCGTTGGCAGTCCATGGTATATTCAATATTCTTTGCCAACACCATAATTCAAAAACGTCAATTCTTCTTTGGCCTTCGTTAATCATTGTCCAGCTTTCGCATGCATATGAGGCAATTGAAAACACCATGGCTTGTGTCAGGCGCACCTTAGTCCTTAAAGTGACATCTTTCCTTTTTAATGCTTTAAAGATGCCTTTTGCAGCAGATTTGCCCAGTGCAATGAGTCCTTTGATTTCTTGACTGCTGCTTCCAAGGACGTTGATTGTGGATCCAAGTAAAATGAAATCCTTGACAACTTCAATCTTTTCTCCGTTTATCATGATGTTGCTTATTGGTCCAGTTGTGAGGATTTTTGTTTTCTTTATGTTGAAGTGTAATCCATACTGAAGGCTGTAGTTTTTGATCTTTATCAATAAGTGCTTCGAGTCCTCTATACTTCCAGCAAGCAAGGTTGTGTCATCTGTATAGCACAGGTTGTTAATGAGTCTTCCTCTAATCCTGATGCCCAGTTCTTCTTCATATAGTCCAGCTTCTCGGATTATTTGCTCAGCATATAGATTGAAATATCATGGTGAAAGGAAGCATCCCTGATACACACCTTTCCTGGCTTTAAACAATTATGAATACATAATTACAGAATAATTATATCCATATTACAGATCTGAAAAATGAGGCCATAAAACCTAAATAACTTGGTAAAACCACTGAGTTGGTATGTGACAGAACTATGATTGGAAAACAAATTCTCAACACTTTAGGACTCATATCATCACTCTTTACTACAGAATAAGATTCATGACATTGATTTTGTTTGTTCTACCTTTATGCATCTGGGTTAACTGGCTTAGCTCACAGCTTGGAGTTAATGATTAGAACACTGATTACACTTCTGATCAGCACGTTCTTCTGCTGGATTATAAAATATTTTAATGAAATCTGTATTATGAAAATTTTCTGTAAGTCTGGTTGCTTCATGTGGCCTAATATCATGCAAATGGAAACAAGAAGATGTAATACCGTTAAATGGAAGTTCTTCTAGAAGGTAAAACTACGTGTGCAAAAGATATTCAGAGAAGAGAGTTGTTATGGATTGAATAGTGTGCCCCCAAAATATGTGTTGTAAATCTTAACTCGTATACCTGTGGTTATAATCCCATTTTGAAATGAGTTGTCTTTGTTATGTTAATGAGGCAGTATTAGCGTGGAGTGTATCTTGAGTCAATCTCTTTTGACACACAAAAGAGCTTATTAAGTATACAAGCAAGCACAGACAGGGAGAGATAGATAGCACACCACATAGAGACCACCAAGGATCTGAGGAACAGAAACTGAAAAGAGACAAGGACCTTCACTCAGAGCCCACAGAGAAAGAGTCTTCCCCTAGAGTTGCTGTCCTGAATTCAAATTTCTAGCCTCCTGAACATTGAGAATCTACAGGAGAAAGATGTGATAGTCTGCTTCCGTATAGATTACAACCTTGGAAACCCTATGGAGAGATTCTACTCTGTCCTACAGGGTCGCTCTGAGTCAGAATTGACTCAACAACAATGAGTTTGGTTTCGAAACATTGAGAAAATAAATTTCTGTTCATTAAAGCCACTCACCTGTGGTACTTCTGTTATAGCAGCACTAGATAACTAAGACAAGGGACTAAATCCAAAACTGAATCCTCCTTCCTTACCTTCTCTACATCTCCCAGGCCCTCTGTGTCAAGCAGAACTAGGGTGAGGTTCAGCTTCTTGGGGTGAGGCACACACCACATCCAGATTCCCTTGGTGTGACCCTGCACTGTAGAACTCATAGAGAAGCCTGCAAAGGGCAGAGGAGATGTGCCGGGGCCCAGAGTTAATGACAGGAGGTTCTGGAAATTGAACTAAGAGTTAAGTCATTCAAGGTTAGGAGACATAACTGCAACTATAATGATTTTATTTACTACCAGAGAAATAGCAAAATTAGAATACCCAATACAGATTGAAAAATTTTATTTTTACCTTAAAGTTCAATGATGCTTGCTGATACTACATAAGTGTACTAGTGAATGTTGTATAGTTTATTTTATGTACATTGAATATTCCTATTGTTGCCTTATTCCGTTAGAGAAAAGAACATTTATACTTTTAAAAGGGGAAGCTAAAGCAAAGAACAAAGTGGGAAAAGAGAGTAAGCTGGTTTTTGTTCTTAAGAACAGTGTGAGGACAAAAATCCCAACTGTGGACATAAAGTTAGCTTTCAATATTCATCCCAGTCTCTATATTTTCTCTCCTTACATCACCATATTTGATGTTGGACAGTGCGAATGGGCAGAAGGGACTCAAGAGAGGTTTACTGGTGCCACTTACCCTGTTTCTTCCCTGTCAGTTTGTTCATCAGGTAGGATTTGCCTGTGCGGTAGAGGCCCACAATAGCCACCACCACTACAGGCTGGGTAATGGCTGAAAGGATTTTCAAAGCTTCCTGATTAACCATCAGTTTCTTTTCATTGTTCTCAATGAGGCACACTGGGCCTGGCATATGAAACTCAGAGGCCATGTCTAGGGTATTGCCTTATCTGCAAGGGAAGAAGTTGAATAAACAGAAATTTCCAGTTTAAGCAGAATAAGAACTCTCACTATAAGAACTCTCACTAGGCTATTTTGCTTTCATTACATTATAGTTCCACAGCATGGCCACAAATTTTCTGTTCATCAGTCATCATCTAGAGGAAAGGAAGATTTTTATCGTTTTAGAATGTTATAAAAGTCTTTTAAAAATAGCCTAGTGATTAAAATATTGGAATGACAGGAATTTACCAATGTTCAATTGCTCTCATGACCAAAATTTTCCATGTAGTTCATTGTGGAAAACCTTCTTTTGGATTCCCATTAAATACTTGAGAACACACATTTAGAGGGAAATAGAATAGGATTAGAGAAATTTATTTTATATACTATTTATTTTACATGAATTCATAATTTATTTTTTCATTCATCCTTTCACTGAATAAAGTTTTATTTTTCTTTACCTGTGCATAGACTGTTTTGAAGTGTTTGTCATGTGTATAGAGTAAATGCTAGGTGGTTAGCTTCTGACTTAATGAACTACTTGTCTCATTGTGAGATAAAATCATACATAGTCCCTGTGTTTACATCCTGATGTTGATTATTTAACAGAATCTCTGACATGCTGTGGCCCATGATGATTCTCCACATTTTCTGTGCTTGAACCCAAGTCACTGGACCATATTTTACTAAGACTCCAGGACCTTGAGGCCTGTACTACAGGCTGGCACACAGGGTCTTAATCTTGGCTGCACAACGAGATCCCCATTTACCATATGCCAACTCAGGTCTGCTTTCTAGAATCTGATTATTATTCTTTGCATTAGGTTACCATTATTTTTAACCTCCCTGTGTTTCTCATTGGGTCGCCATGAGTTGGATCGACTCAACAATAATGGGTTTGTTTTTCTGTTAGGTTATTATTATTATTTTTTACCTTTGTGTGTATCTAGATTAATTCTTCTTTACTTCAATATTTGGAAATCTAGGTCAGTGTGCTTACCACATACCAAGCTTCTATGTTCAGGCAGAGCATGTTTCTTTGTATCCTGACAGCTTATCATGAAGCACTCTCTGATGAATCATGGCTCTCATTCTTTGAACTCTGCTCTTAGAAGAGCATTTATACCTAACTGTTAATGTGGCATTTTAAAATAGACTTAAAGCATTTTTTCTAATTGCAACATGTAAGAAATGACTTAGAGGCCCAAACTGTTTCCAGGAATTCTCAAGAATAATTACAGGAATATAGAAACATCCAGCTCCCAAGAAGGTGAAAGTCAAACATCTGGAACCCAATTAAAATTTACCAGGATGAAAAGAAGTAGGAAAATGCAACCCATAATGAACAAATAAACCAATCATCAAAATCAAGGCAGCACATAATAAGATACTAGAATTAGCAGAGAAGGATATTAAAAATAGTTATTATAACTATATTCTGCTTGTTCAAAAAGTTAAGGAGAATAATGGTAGATATCAAAAATATGCTTTGTACCTGAAGACATTTAACAGAAAGGCAAGAATGAATAGGAGCACCAAAAAAGTCAATATATTGTGTTGGTGATAAAGTGCTTGTTTGAAGCAAGATTTAGTAGTTGTATGATATTTGCCATGCTATTTAGCCATCTTAAAACATGTTTTCTAGAAAATGGAAATTATAAAACTTAGTTCTTAGGGTTATGTTGGGCTAAAAGTAAATCATGAATACCACGGTGTTTTTTGGTTATAATGAGAGAGTAAGAAGAGTGAAAATATAGAAAGAACAACAACAACAACAACAAAACGAGTTAAAAGTAGGAGAAAAAGATTAGGAGACCTAGAAAAAAAGGTTATTTCAAAAAATCTATATTTCCAGCCAACTACTTCTAGGTTCTGTTCTGTTTTTCCATTTACAGATGGAGAGGAAGAGAAGGAAGAATGACAAAGAAGAGAGAGCTGGGCAGACAAGTAGGTGATAAATAAACCTAGTGCCATGCCTAGGAATTCAGGGGAGAAGTATCCAAAAGAAGAGATCAAATTTCAGGAGGGCAGGGAAAGGTCAAGGTAAGCAAAGATGTTGCACATGGTAGATTCTTTAAAAAGGAAAGAATCAGTAAAGTAGTGGGTTGAATTTCTACTTGAAAGGGCTTGAGGAATAAGTGGGGACAAAGAAATTGGACAAGTGAGCCTGGACTATTTCTAAAGGAAGAAATCCACTTTCGAACAAAGTAGAAGCATATGATTAAAAAGAATGTTCTTTTCATGAAACTCTGGGTTTCGGTTTTCTCTTTCTTTTGCTTTAACAGAGTAGTGGGCTATTTACACTGTATCTTATTTACTGTTCTTTCCTTCTTACGAAAATAGCACATTTGTAGTTCTTTCAGTTTCTTAGCTGCAGTTGGAACAGTATTGAGAAAGTTCCTTCAAAGCCAATGATAATTTGAGTCCCCAGTCAGCATAGGTACTGTCAAGAAAGAAAAAGACAATCGTAAAGCATTTTGAGCTCTCATTAGGCTCCGCTGGTGTCTAATACAGCCCAGAGCACAACAGGGGCTCTCAGGGACATGTGGATAGCCTGAGGAGGCCAGGGTTTCATCTGAACTGCTGTTCCACTTCAGGCTCAGTGTAGCATAGCATGGTGCTGGTCATTTGTTAAGAAAACTAACTGACCTTTATAAATACCTTCCTACCCTGCCCTAAGGTTATTGCAGGCTCTATATCCTGGAGCAGAGATCCTTCAGAGCTGAAGAGAAAGCTGCATGGTGAGAAAGTAGTAAAAATTCTTACCTGTTTTTCCTCTTCAGAATAAGTGGAGTGATTTCTCTTTCTTCTTGGTCTCTCTGGATCCTGGGACTTTTATTTCACCCTTCCCACATCCTGGGGCTTTCTGAGTTTCCTCAAAGTAAGGAGGTGAGTGAAGTAAAGCAAACTTTATGGCAGAATTAGAGTAATATGAAACTGAAAGCACTGAGGGAAGGCAGTGACTCAACAACCATAAAAGATTTTCTGAGAGCTATGATAGATTTTCAGTCACTTCACAAGCATGGGAAAGCTAGACAATGAATAAGGAAGACAAAAGAAGAATTGATGCCTTTGAATTATGGTGTTGGCAAAGAATATTGAATATACCATGTACTGCCATAAGAAAGAACAAATCTGTCTTGGAAGAGGTACAGCCAGAATGCTCCTTAAAAGCGAAGATGGCAAGACTTCATCTCAAGTACTTTGCCAGTGTTATCAGAAGGGGCCAGTACCTTGAGAAGGACATCATGTTTGGTGACATAGAGGGCCGGTGAAAAATAGAAAGATCCCCAATGAGTTGGACTGACACAGTGACTGCAACAATGGGCTCAAACACAGCAACAATGGTGAGGGTGAAATAGTACCAGGCAGTGTTTTGTTTGTTCTGCTGTACATAGGATCACTGTAAGTCGGAACCCACTTTACTGCACCTAACAACAACATGCTAGTGGGAGGGTACATGGGTTTGACACAAATTCTCAACTAGGACCATCAAATTTTATTTTTGACAGACTCTTAGAGATCATTTTCTATGAAAAAATAAAAAAGAAAGAATATCCATTGGATTATTTGAATATAGTGAAATTTATCTCAGGTTTAGAGGTTAATTTGAGAAGCCTAGAATAGGGAAGCATCCTATTACTTTTAGGTTTAATTTCTTGAAATAACTGACACACTCACATTTATAGATGCAATAAGTGAGGGAAAGGACGTGTCTTATTCGTTTATGAATACCCAGCCCCAACCCCACAACCTGGCACTTAGTACCCATACACAGTGAATAGGGTAGCTTCCATGTATTTCATCCTTGTTCCAGGTTTAATAGTGATCTCTTTCCATGGGTTATCTAACATAAATTTCATAATGAATATTTTCCCACAAATTTATAGAAATGAAGACACAGAAAGATTTAATCACTTGTCCAAAAGCACAACACTGTAAGTAAACTGACCCCAAGCTATTTTGATCTTAAGCTCTCTTGTTGAAACACTTCACTACACTGCCTCTCTCTGTTTGCTGAGTGAATAGTAATGAGAAGAAGAGCAGTTTTTCTTTATTGATTGTTTCCTGAACATTACTTATATCCAAGTCTAATTCAGCCCTGACTATAATCATGCAAAATAAGTGATTTCATCTCCATTCTAAGGGGAAAATAGGGAGTGTGAGGGAGGGTATACAACATCCACTTAATGCAAAAGGATGCAGTAAAGGAGTAAATATAAGGCAAACTCCTAATTTTTCCCAATTTGAATAAACAAACTTTTTGAAATGTATAAGAAATAGTAAAATATCTATGTAGAATCTTTTAATTTGTTACCTTAGTTATGCATACATTTAAAATGACCTTATGTTTATGTAATGCAGATATGTTGTTTTTTTATACTCACATTTCATAAAATAATTTTATTCAAGCTCTTCACATCTTTTTTTAACGTTGCAGATTATCATTATTGGTGCTACTTTAAACTCAGTTAAATTATTTTTTCGGAGTGCATTATCCTTATTTCTGTTAAAGTTATTTGAAATGCAGCATTTTTTGAATCAGGGTATGATACTTACTAGATATTTTATCTTAAATAACTGGTACTTGATTTTACACCATTAGTACAATTCTTTCTCCATTATTTCAAATAGCATATGTTTTTAAGTTACTTTTTAAAGGCATCTTTAAAAGGCCCATTCATTTCATTTGAGGTTTTGGAAGTGTTTAATTTTAATACACTTTCCTAGTTGTCCCCAGCATTGTGTTTTTCTTATTCACATAAGCAAAATGAACTAGTTTTGCAAGGACTAGTTCAAATTCTTCCCAATTTTTCCAGTTTCTAGAATTTCCTAAGATCCCATTATCTTATATTCTATATTAACGTTGTTTAAAATTAATGATTTAATGCTGGTACATATTAAAATCTATCTACTATTTTTCTTCCTGCTGAGAATGTTTCTGGCATTTTTTCCCCTGAAAAGATGGGTATTTCATGACTGAGATGTGTTTCATGTCATCTACAAACTTAACTTCTGCAAGCACCTTTTTTTTTAGATTCTCTATAAAACTGATCATCAGAAATACATCTGTTAACATTTTATCATCCAGAATAATCTCCATTTGCAATTGTCTCAGGTTGATTCTCTCTCTGTGAGAAAGCTTTCCTTGCAATGGAAAACACCCACACTCACACGCCCAAGACTGCCTGCATGATTTTTAATGTGTAATAACATTCAATATTTGCAAATATGTAGTCATATCCCCACTGATTTGGAGGTTAATTTATTGAGAAGTCAATGATGCTTTATTTTCAGGACTCCTCTATTACACAAGCCCCTTCCAAGGCCTTGGAAGGGTACGTAGCAATGTGTTTTACATGGTCAAATGTTTTCATACATTTTGCAAAAATAAATTATGTTAGTTCCACTTTTGGAATGGCAGCATGTGGAGCCTTATGGAACTGCTCATCAGTAAAATAAACATATTTGGTTAAAATAATATGAAAAAGTAAATACATTCTATGGAAATTGTCCGAAGGGCATACATCTAATGAAGAAATATTTATTCAAAAAATACTCCTACAACTTGGTAAAAACACTGAAAGTCTATGACACTTGGGCATGACCATCTCCCTCCCCTCCACTCAGTTCACTTTGACAAATGTGGACAACACTCCTCTGAAGAGTTGTAGACAAGAAGATGGTGCTCCTTTTTCTCAACGCCCAATCAGGGGATACAATATCTTCACTTGTAGGGACCTACCACCAACATTTCTCTTACCCTCCAGTTTCTAGATGCAAGGACTAAATCTCCAGTAAGTGTGACCAGAGGCAGTCCACTTTTAAAATAGAGAGTTCCAACTCATCCGCAAGGGAACTGACTTTATTTGAAAGAGTGTGGGGAAGTTCAAGCCTAAGGGCATGAAGAGAATTTATTGTTAGTAGACCTATCTTCCAACAAGTACTAGGATTCTGAGAAGATGGCGGCATAAATAGATCATCATTCTGACCCTTCCTCACAAATACATCAAGAAATACAGCAAGAAAATGGTGCTTGGAGTTCATTGAGCTTCTTGGATATCTAGTTTTATGCCCTTAATTAAAGGAACCCTGATGGTGCAGTGGTTAAGGACTCAGCTGCTAGCTGAAAGATTGGTGGTTCGAACTCATCAGCGTCTCCACAGGAGAAAGATGTGGCAGTCTGCTTCCATAAAGATTATAGCCTTGGAAACACTATGGGGGCAGTTCTACTCTGTCATATTGATTCTCTATGAGTCAGAATCAACTCGATGGCAATGGGTTTGGTTTGGGGTTAGTCCTTTATTAGACTTGGAAAGTTTTCTGCCATTATTTCTTCAAATATTTTTTCAGTCTCTTTTTCTCTTCTTCTTCTGGGATTCCCATCATGCACATGTTGATTTTTTTATGTTGTCCCACAGTTCCTTCAACTTTGTGCAATGTTTTTGATTCTTCCCCCTTGTTGTTCTTTGGCCTCTAATGTTTCCATTGTCTTAGCTTCTATTTCACTGATTCTTTATTCTGCCTGTTCAACTCTGTTATTCAAACCTTCTGTTGAGTTTCTCATTTCAGTTATTGTCTTTTTCAGTTCCAGTATTTGTTTGTTTTCTTTTTATGGTTTCTATCTCATTATTTATATCCTATTCTCATTTTTAATTCATTTTTCCTGATTTCCTTTAATTCTTTGTGATTCTCTTAAGTTCTATGAGTTGAATATTATTGTATTGTATTCTTCCATTCTATTCATTAATCGGGCTTCCATAGATACAATGTTTCTCCTTTCATCTTGTTCATTTGAGTGAGCCATCATTCATCTTTTCTTTTTATTTCTTGTTCTCTTTTGCTGACTTTGGGGCATTAGATTCTTGCTTGATATTAGACTTCTCACCTCACCTAGTATTCACTGATGTTATCACACTGATGTTATAACACTGGTCTTATAAACACCTCTGTTTCCTGGAAGAAACTTTCAGGTGGGAAGAGTCTTCAATCCTTGTTTATTACTCCTGTCCCATCCTCTAGTCCATCTTTCAGCTGGCCTCAATCAGAACTGAGGGCTCCTACTAATCTATGTGTCCACCAGATGGCACAGCTAGTGTTCCTACATCCTCTGTCTCTTCTTTGCATTGCAGCACTTTTCATCATTTTGCAGCACTTCAGTAACAGAATGTGGAGCCCAACAAACTCAAATATCTGCAGGATGCTTGAAAGAGTTCTCCCAGTCCCAGTCTAATACCTCCTCTCACTCTGTGTGATGGTCCTTTGGTTTCCTGCCACAGACCAGGTTCCTCTTCTCTCCTTAGTCAAGGTGTGAACTAATCAGAACTACAGCTACCATCTGTGGGAGGTTCTGAAAGATTCCAAGTGGTCTGTCAGGGAGACCTGTCTCGTCAAGCCTGGCCAGAGTTCAGGGACTATTCTGTGTGCAGACAAACCACGTGATCTCTGGGGCTTGGAGTTTGCTGTAATCAGTTTGCAAGTCCATCTAGATATGCTAGGCTATGCATTGGGGAGCAGTGCTGATGCAGTCAGTGGCCTCAGGGCACTGTGGTGCAGTAAGGGTTGAGAACACAGAGGCTGTTGGTATTTCATAAATACTCTTAATCATGTTGAAGAACTTCCCTACTCTATCTTTCTGAGTGCTTTTATCAAGAAAGGATGTTAGATTTTATCAAATGCTTTTCCTGCATCAACTGCGATGATCATGTGGTTATTTTCCTTTGCTCTATTGATGTGGTGTATTACATTTATTGGCGTTCTAATGCTGAACCATCCTTGCATTCCTGGAATAAACCCCATCTGGTTACAATGTATAATTCTTTTAATGTGCTATTGGATTTTGTTCACCAGTATTTTGTTGAGAATTTTTGCGTCTACATTCAAAACATTTCTTGTGTTGTTTTTGTGTGCTTTGATAATCAGTGCAATAATGGCTTCATAGACTAAAGGAGTATTTCTTCCTCCTCTACACTTTGGAAGAGTTTAAACAGGATTGGTGTCATTTCTTTTCTAGATGTTTGATAGAATTCCTTAGTGAAGTCATCTGGTCCAGGGCGTTTGTGTTATTATTGTTGGAATTTTTTGATTACTGATTTAATCTCTTCATTTGTTATGGATCTGTGGAGATTTTATATTTCCTCTTGTGTCAGTTTAGGTAGGTTTTGTGCTTCCAAGAATTCGTCCATTTCATCTAAGTTATAAAGTCTGTTGATGTACCCTTATTTATAATATTCTGTTATGATTCTTTTTTTTTTCCTATCAGGTCAGTTGTAATGTCTCTACCTTTCATCTTTTGTTTTGGTTATTTGTATCTTCCTCTTATTTTCTTTGTCAGTCTAGCTAAAGATTTGTCAGTATATTTGTTTAATTTTTTTCAAAGAACCAACTTCTGGTTTTGTTGATTCTCTTATTATTTTTCTATTCTGTATTTCATTTATTTCTGCTTTGATCTTTACTATTTCTTTTCTTCTGGTAGATTTTTGCTTACTTCTTCTTTTTCTGGTTCCTGAAGTTGTAGAGTTAGGCTACTGACTGGAGATATTTCTTCTTTTTTCACGTAGGCCTTTATTACTATAAATTTTCTTCTAAGAACTGCCACAACTGCATTCTTTAAGTTTTGATAAGTTGTGCTTTTATATTCATTTGACTCTAAGAATTTCTGATTTCTCTTTTATTTCTTCCTTGACCCATTGATTGTTTAATAGTGTGTTGGTTAATTTCCATATATTCATGTATTTTACAGTTTTCTTTCTCTTATTAATTTCTAATTTCACTCCATTGTTGTTGCAGAAAATACTTTGTCTGATTTAATTTATTGAGACTTGCTTTATGACCTAATATGTGGCCTATCCTGGAGAAAGATCCTTGTGTACTGGAAAAGAATGTGTATTGTGCTGTTGTTGGGTGGAGTTTTCTGTATATGTCTGTTAGGTCTTGTTGATTTATAGTACCATTCAGGTCTTGTGTTTCCTTGTTGATCTTCTTTATAAATGTTCTATCCATTATTGAAAATAGTGTATTAAATTCTCCAAATACTATTGTAGAGCTCTTTACTCCCCCTTCAATTCTATCAGTGTTTGTTTTATCAGTAGGTGCTTCAATGTTAGGTGCATATATATTTATAGTTGTTATATCTTCATGATAAATTGACCTTATTATTGTTATATAATCTCCTTCTTTATCTCTTCTAACAGATTTTGACTTTAAGTGTATTTTGTCTGATATTAAAATTACCACCCAGCTCCCTTTTGGGTATTATTTTCATGGAATATGTTCGTCCATTGTTTCACATTCAACCTATTTGTGTCCTTGGGCCTAAGGTTTGTCTTTTGTAAACAGCATATATTTGGATCATGCTTTTTAGTGATTTGGCAACTCTCTGCCTTTTCATTGGGTGTTTAGTTCATTTGTAGTCACTGTAACTGCTGATAAGGAAGGACTTACTTCCGCCATTTTGTTAATTGTTTTTCCTGTGTATTAAGCTTTCTTTGTCTATTTTCTCTAATACTGCCAACTTTTGTGTTTTGTTCCTTTTTTGTAGTGAGCCATTCTGATTCCTTTCTCCTTTCCTTTTGTATGTGTTTTTCAGATATTTTCTTAGTAGTTACCATGACTACTACATTGGACATCTTGCATTTATGACATCCTAGAATAAATTGATACCAACTTACTTTAGTAACCTACAAACTCTATACCCATAGCATTCCTCCCTTCCCCGTTTTGTTGTTATCACCAGTCACATCTTTACACATCATATTCTCTGTAACATAATTTTATACTTGTTTTTTATATTTTTGTCATTATAAAGCATGAAGGACATAACAATTAGAACTATCAAGCAAAATAGCTTAATAGTAGTTCTTATGCATGCCCATGCAATTACCTTTACTGAAGATCTTTCTATTTATGGCTTCAACTTACTTTCTAGTGTCCTTTCTTTTCTATCTGAAGGACTTCCATTAATATTTTTGTAGTGCCTGTCTGGTGGATATGAAATCTTATGGTCTCTGTTTATCTGGATATGTTTTAATTTCACCCTCATTCTTGAAGAACAGTTTTGCCAGGTATGATATTCTTGGTTGACAGTTTTTCTTTCTTTTCTTTTTTCCTTTCAGCACATTAGAAATATCTTTCCATTGCCTTCTGGCCTCCAAGGTTTCTGAGGAGAAATCAGCACTTAATCTTATCAAGGATTCTTTACATGTGACGGTTTACTTCTCTCTTTTTGTTTTCAGGATTCTAACTTTATTTTTATTTTTTGGTAGCCTGACTATAATGTGTCTCAGTGTAGACCTTTTTGGGTATATTCTGCTTGGAGTTCATTGAGCTTCTTGGATTTATAGGTTCATGTCCTGCATCAGAGTCAGAAAATTTTCAGCCATCATTTCTTCATCTTTCTGCCCCTTTCTCTCTCTCCTCTCCTTTTGGGATTCCCATGATGCATATTGGTTCCCTTGATGTTGTCCTATAATTCGATTAAACTGTGTTCAGCAGTCATGAGCCTCCTTCCTTGTTGCTCTTTAGCCTTTTGTAATTTCAACTATCTTATCCTTTAGTTTACTGATTCTTCTGTCTGATCAAATTGTTGTTAAATCTTTTTATTTCAGTTATTGTCTTTCAATTTCAATATTTCTTTTTAGAGTGCCTCTCTTTTTTTAAATCCTTGTTTTGTTTGTGAATTATTTTCCTGATTTCTTTTAGATCTCTGTCTTTGTTTATCCTTATTTCTTTGAGTATGTTTAATATTGTTGTATTACGTTTTTACATCTTGTTCATTGTTTCAGCTTCCATAGATGCAATTCCACTTCTTTTGTCTTGTTTATTTGGATTAGCCATTGTATCCACTCTTTTGTGTGTCTTGTGATGTTTTATTGGAACATCGAAATTTCACAGTGTGTTAACTTTCTCAATTTTCCCCATAATTTGTTGTATTTTGCCAGCACTACTTTCTGGAAGAAACTCTTAGGCAGGCAGAGACTTTGGACCTTGCTTACTGCTACTATTTCCTTTCTGTGATAACGTCCTCTCCCTCTCTGTTTTAATTAGGATTTCAAGTTCCAGATGTTTGTTTTCAATTTTCAGTGTCTCCCGAACACAACAGAGAAGATGCACTAATTGATCTGTCCACCAGAAGATGCTGTCTTCTCTCTCTACTTATTACTCCCTCCCCTGCTTTCTTTCTGTCTACCACATTTTCAGTCAGAAATCCACACCTAATGAGTCCCTTCTAAGGCTGAGTGCTGTCCTCGGGTTTTGCCTGAGGCTTCCTTCCCTGTTCTGTGGTGGCCCACTTATATCGGAGTTGGCAATCAGGAGAAACACAGTCAAACTTTCTTCCATGTCAGGAGGGGGAGGGGCAGACACTACACAGAAGTATTCCCTGGAGATCTGTTTTGTTGATCTCAGAGCCTGGGGCCTTTCCCATTTGCACAGGCCAGGGGTGTGTTGCCTGGGGGCATAGTCTCCACTTAAGACACTCACTTCATAGCTCAAAGTAGCCACAGTCAGCAGTTCTCAGTGCTGACTTAGGGGGAGGGACAGACAGATCCAAAAGGACCCTTAGGGCGATCTTTATTACTGATTTCAGAGCTCCAGTGGCAGTGTGGTGACTGGAGGAGCAGGCTCCACTTAGTACACCCACTTCCTAGCTCAAAGCAGCCACAGTCAGCAGTTCTCAGTGCTGACTGAGGGACAGACAGACCTGAAGATACTCGCAGGGAGATCTGGCCTATTGATTTCAAGCCTGAGCTATGGGATTTTCCTTGGGCACAGGCAGGCAGTGTTTTGACTGTGGGAGCAGGCTCCACTGCAGGGGGGCTTCTGTAGCCACTTCTGTAACTATAGTAGTTTTCAGCAACTGACAGTTACCAGGAGGAGGAGGGGAGATAGACTCTGAGTGAACCCCCAGGGAAGACAGCCTCCTTGATTTCAGAGCAGAAGTGTGGAGCTTTTACCTTGGCACAGTTAGGGAGTGTGTTGCCTGAGATAGCAGGCTCTTTCACTGGGGACTCTTCCTTAGTTCACATCAGCTGGTAGCTCAGACAGGTAGCTGGGTGGGAGGGGCAGAGACAGTGTGAGAATCAGTGTTACTAGTGTGTGACTGGTCATTAACTCATGTCCATCTACAGTTCCCTTTTGCTGTCCTCTGCTTCCGGAAGGCTGTGCACAGTTTTCCTCTATTTCTTGGTGTACTTTTGGGGGAGGGTCAAGCCTAAACCTGTTCATCTGCCATCTTCCTGGAATTCCTGTTTTTGTTTATACTTAACTAAACTCAGTATTTTAATTTAACATGACTAGACTTTAGGTTTTGTTTTAATATCTGGCAGTGGAATTCTTTTCCAATATCTTGTTTTGCATCCTCCTATCAACCAATTTCTCTGAATGAAAATTAAGATGACTAGGTGAGGATCCTCCAGAATTCTGTTATAATTAATTAATTTATAGATATTTAAAATTTATACTAGTTTAAAAATAGCTTATAGATAATTTATAGGTATAGATTTTTATATAGATTTGTACATAATTTGAAAGCATATTCCCTTGGTCTTTTTATCCAAAGGAAAGACATAATTGTTAAAAATCTAAACTCTTCCCTCCTGTGTGAAAATAGTTTTTGAATTTATTTATTTTGACCATTCGTTGAGATATTTTTGTTGGATGTGTATTTTGCAGACAGGGAGAAGGATATAATAAGGAATAGTGAAGTCTCCCAATCTATCATCTCCTTATATATATTACAGTATGAAGAAATTGATATATTGATCCACAGAATTGTGGCCTGTTCTGGAGCCAGGACTTCTGGCAAAAAAGCCACAAGATGCTGAGGAATTGTCCTGAAGAGAACATTCAAAAGACATGGTAAACCCAAATCTCCTGAGTGTGTGTTAGAGGAAGAGAAAAATGGTGGGCCACATTTCAAATTGCAGTTTAAATGTATACTATTTTTGGTCCCAATATGTGGCTTAAGAACCCCAGAATCATATTAAATTTTTATGGAGATACTGAGTCTCAAGAGCATGACACTAGGAACCACCATTAACAATGATGTTGGCTGTTGAAAAATAGTGCCTATTCTTAATCGTGCAAGGCCACCTTCCTCACTTTTAATTTTTCTAAAAATTTTTCAGTATGTTTTGCCATTCACTTGAAAATATTTTTAAATCATAAAAATAATGCGAGCACAAGCAAAAAACAATAATGTAGTTTACAAAAATAGAAGACTTAAAGTGGCCTAAGTTTAGGACAATTAGAATCTAACCTCCACAAAATCTGGGTGAAAGCCGTTAACGGTGCTGGGTAAATATGCAGCTCAAGAGTATCCTTAAGGTTCCTGATTTCTTTCTCTTTTTTCCTCTGAATACTGTTTTCTTATTTTCTTAGGACAGCTGCCTTCATGTTTTCAAAATGCCTGCTTTTGTTCTGAGCACCACAAGTGGACTCAACATACTGAGAAAGAAAATATATTGTTTGTTTCCATGTGTCCTTTATTCTCTCTGAATAAAGTTTCCCAGAATCCTTGCAACAGCCCTGGGACCACAGTGAAGAGAACTGAAATGGCTTTCATTTGCCAAAACCATTTACAGTCCTTAATTTTATATGTATCTATGAACTTCCTACTTCATCAAGTAAGGAAATTACTCCTCTTTAATGATAGTAAAATATAGCTTCACAAATAAAGAATATTACACCATAAAAAAAAGATGTGTCTATTCCACGAAAAAAAGACCAAAGTCTTAAATGACCACTTGGTCAGACTTGATTAAATTCTGAAAAAATTAAAAGTCATCCCTTCCCTTCATTACCTGAACAGGTGGGTTAGAAGTGTTTGTGAGGTTATATCTAAAAGTATCCATGATCTACCCTGGCTTCACTTGAATTCCTCAGCACTTTTTTTGGAGATTGAGTAGAACTGTTAAGGCCCTGGCCACGCCCTCCTATATACCTGCAAGAAAAGTTCTCCACACGTTCCAGTCTTTACTGATCAATCTTTAACAGTGACTTTACATATGGCTACCTATTGTCCAAATACTATTTACTGAATAGTTCATGTACCTTCAGTAATACGAAACACTAAATTTATCATACATTAAATTTCTGCATGACTTTGCATTGATTTCTAGACTTTCAAATCTGTTATACTGCTGTTTGAATTTTAAGATATCAGTACCGCTGTGCTAATTGCGGGGATGTTTTAATGTATGGTTAGAGCTAGACCTCCCTCAATAATTATCTTTTTTTCCAAATTGCACTGGATATTTTTGTTTGTGGTTTTCCCTGTAAACTTTGAAGTAAAATGGTCTACTTCCAAAAAAGTTGTGACATGTTTATTTAAATCATTTTAAGTGTATGTGTTGATTTATAGCATATTGACATTACTATTTTGTCCATTTTTATTAATTTTTGTGTCTTTCAGTAACATTTTAAATATTTCTTCATATGAATTTTATATACTTCTTGGTAATTTTCTTCCATAGTATTTTATGTTTTAATGGTAATGTAAATTTGATATTCTCTTCTACTGCATTTTCTAACTTGTTTTTTCTCGTTTCTTTAAATTTATTCTAATTTTGTCTTTTTTATGGTAGGCTCTGATATTGTCTAGAAACCAGTTTTTATTTTTAAACTTTGTTAAATGAAACTAACATGACATATATACTTCAAAAATAAGCTACAACAGAAACAAAATATTCTCATTGTATAATTTCCTTAACAAGAATTCTATGCCCATTTAACATCTTATATGAGAAGCGGTAACATTAGCAGAGGTAGTACTGTCAGTAATATTTGGCCAGCATTATCAAGGACCTCTGAAAACCATGTCTTCATTTTTCTTTGTTGTTTCGATCTTTTCTCATAGTTGATTTATCTCTTTATTTATCATCTCAGATTTCTTTTTAAATCCTTCATTCAGCAGCTCTTTTTGAACCTATAAAGAAGCCAGGATACATTTTTAAAATCTACAATGATGAAGAGTCCGGGTTTTGTAAATAACAGCCTCATAGGGTATAAGCGCACGTGTCTATTTTTCTACCACCATAGAAGGCTCTTTGATGAAGCTGTCCAAATCTCCACATGTTTGGACCTGGATAGTGAGAGTATCCGTGGTCTATACCAACCTAAGATTTTCTCGGAACTACTGAAAGTGAGGAGAGGTCAAAGTTAGATCAGGCCTGAAAATGATTCCCATAATGTGTTCCAGCTCAAATGATGCCCTTTCAGATGGAATGTACGTTGATGGGACTTAATTTTCAGTTTCACCCAAGGGAGCATGCCACGCACATCTAACATATAGTGGGAATTGCTGATCTTGTAGATAACACTTATTATCAAGCTCCATGTTGGGACAAGGAATGAATCTTCCTCTGCGGTTCATAGGGTGACCCAGGCAGATTCGGAAACAAATGCAGCCAGTTTTAGAGCTTTAAGACTCTTGTATTTCATATGAGACCAAATCAGGTGCTTTTAAGACCAGATGGATCTATTTCAGGTTTGTTTGATAGGCTACCGTGAATCCTAAGGACTGTAGGACAAGAGGCCCAAGGCCATATTCAATTGGGGTACGATAAGGCCATCCTATAATCAACGCAAATAGCAGTCTAAAGATCTAGGGTATGTTATTCATCCCCTCCAAAGCCTAACACTAAAGAAGGTGCTACAGTCTTGTGGATTTATTGACTTCAGCTGGATCCAGATGGATTCTGAGGTTTTAGTGAATCATGTGATGTTTGCTTTTCCCTCTAGGCTCATAAATTTGTTTCAAATTTTGACCCTTCCCTTCCTGATGTACCAGAGCACTGCTTGTCATGCACTGACCAAGGCCAGGACAGACTTACCTTCAGCTTATGCTCCAGCATCCTTTCCTGCCCTCTCAGAAGGTTTTCTCTTTCCCTTTTCATCTTCCTTTTCAGTTCCTTGAAACACCTCTCTTGATCCTTCATCTTTTTATGCAGCTTCTAATGTTTTAGCAACTCCTGCAGCTTCTCATATGCCTCCTTCTCGATCTGCATTGCTGTCCCACAAAGGTTTTAAAAAGGAGAAAAAAAAAAATAGTCAGGGTGGTGCAGTGGTTAAGAACTTGGCTGCTAACCAAAATGTCAACGGTTCAAATCCACCAGCAGTTTTACTCTGCCCTGTAGACGACTATGAGCTGGAATCCACTCGACGGCAACGTGCTTGTTTTTCTTGTTCTGTGCTCTGCTATTCTGGTATCAGAGACATTAAATTGAAGGGAGTGTTCTCTCAATTCTCCCAGTAGCCACACTATCAAGGACTCTTTTCAGAATGTGATGGGAGAGGCACTGCCTGTCTGGCTAGACGTACAACCACAACTCTCCTTATTATTTTCAGATTGAGTAAAGTGTATGTTCTGCAGAAGGAGACAAATCTTATTGTTTCAGGAAGATCTTCTTGTCAGATCTGTCACAGGGCATTGCAGGAGCCTCCCCACCCTACTGTGACTCAACTCTGCCCTCATAGCTACTTTAGCCTTCTCTGAATCCTCTATTGGTGCCTGACCCTGCAGGAAGCTCAGGAGGATCTCATTTGCCTGAGGAACAAAAAGGAGCAATGACACGTCAAGCAGCAAAGATATAGTCTCTTATTGTAAATGATTGTTTGATAAAACCCCAAGCATGACCCTGTAAACATTTCAAGCTATTTAGGATCCCCTAATACTTCCTTTATTTCTGTAACCACAGTACAAATTCCATGCCCATTTCTGAGACATGAAAACACTCCATTGTAGCCTAATTCCTAACCCTCAAGCCTTCTCTCCTAGAGATGCTGCCTAACGCCTACCCAGGTTACAGTCAACCAGATTTGTTTACAGTTCTACAAACACATATAACGTCTATTGTTTTCATATATTTGCATACACTTTATCTTCTGCTTAGAAGCTAACTACCCATTATGAACCAGGATAACATCTATGGATACTTCAGACAATACCAGAAAGATGTTTACCTATGTTTTATTGACTATGCAAAGGCATGTGACTGTGTGGATTATAACAAATTATGGATAACATTGCAAAGAATGGGAAATCCAGAACACTTAATTGTGCTCATGCGGAATCTGTACATAGACCAAAGGCAGTTTTTTGAATGGAACAAGGGGATACTACATGGATTAAAATCAGGAAAGGTGTGTGTCAGGGTTGTATCTTTTCACCATATTTATTCAATCTGTATGCTGAGCAAATAATCTGAGAACCTGGACTATCTGAAGAAGAACATGGCATCAGGATTGGAGGAAGACTCATTAACAACTTGCAATATGCAGATGACACAACCTCCCTTGCTGAAAATGAAGAGGACTTGAAGCACTTATTGCTGAAGATCAATCAAGCGATTCTTCATTATGGATTACACTTCAACATAAAAACAAAAATCCTCACAGCTGAACCTATAAGCAACATTATGATAAATGGAGAAAATATTGATGTTGTCAAAGAGTTCATTTTATTTAGATATATAGTCAATACCTATGGAATCAGAAGTCCGGAAATCAAATGATGTATTGCATTGGGCAAATCTGCTGCAAAAGACCTCTTTAAAGTGTTAAAAAACAAAACTGTCACCTTTACGGTTAAGTTGTGCGTGACACAAGCCATAGCATTTTCATCACGTTATATGCATGTGAAAACTGGACAATGAATAAAGAAGACTGAAATATATTAGAGAGAATATTGAAAATACCATGGTCTACCAGTAGAATGAACAAATCTGTCTTGGAAGAGGTACAGCCAGAATGCTTCTTAGAAACAAGAATGGCCAGACTTTGTCATGCAGTTGGACATGTTATCAGGAGGTACCAGTCCCTGGAGAAGGACATCATGCTTGGAAAAGTAAAGAGTCAGCGAAAGAGTGGAAGTCCTTCAATGAAATGGATTGACACATTGGCTGCAATAATGGGCTCAAATTTGGCTACAATTGTGAGGATGCTGCAGGACAGGGCACTGTTTTGTTCTGTTGTACACAGAATTAGTATGAGTCTGAGTTGACTCACTGGCACCTCATAACAACTATATAGTATGATTAACAGTGACCCTACCATCAAAAATGAGCAATAGAGAGCTGACTGTGGTGGAAATAGAGTTTCCTAGGGAACCTGGGTTGCTGTGGATGGAAGTGTATACATATATAGCAACTTGTCCAGTAAGTACGTAAGTGTACACTGAACTGAATTTGGAACCTTTCATAATTTCTTTCAGTGAAGGTTTTAGTGTGTGAATATATAGGAATGGAAACTTTTTGCTTCCTTGTGTAAATTAAAATCCATCTGGTTTTCTTCAATATGAACTAATAAATTTTTGTCACTTTAGGACAGTGAAACACAGACTGAAATACAGAATTTTAGTGTAAGTTCCTATGGTAAGCAGAAATAAGCTTTTATCAAATTTCTCTGTGCCGGTGTTCATGTCCTGCATAGCCCCTCAGCCTGTGAATTGGGTGGATTTTACTCCTGTCATTAGGTGATGTTGTATGGCACATGTTGACTTTAAGAAGTGCAGATTACCCAGATGGGCATTTCCTAATCACACAAACCCTTTAAAAGCAGAAAGTTTTCTCCAGCTGGTGGCAGAAGAGCAAGTCAGAGATATTAGCAATAAGAGGTGGATTTAATGTACCATTGCTGGCTTGACTGGGGAGGAGGGTACATGGAAATGTCCCTAAGTAGCCTCTAGGACCTAAGAGTGTCCCTCTGGCTAATGGTCATTCAGAGAATGGGAACACCAGTTCTACAACTGCACAGATCTGGATTCAGCCAACAATCTGGATGAGTTTAGTAGCTCCCCAGAGCCTCCAGATGAGAATATAGCTCCTCTTACAATTCATTTTCAGCTTGTGAAACACTGAGCAGAAAACTGAGCCAGCTTGCATAGATTTTACCCTACAGAATGAGCTAATGTGTGTTGCTTTACAACTATGTTTGTGATTATTTGTAGTAATTTGAAACTAATAAAGTGCTCATCTTTAGGGAAAAAGGTGAACTGCAGTCCTGCAGAGTGCTGTCACTCACAAGAATCCAGGCTCCTCCTTCTATGAGAAGGAGATGAGCCATGGGGTAGAAAGGTGGACTGTAGACATCATTCCAGAACCACAGGCATTAGGAAGGATAAATACTAAACCACAGTACCAAAAGATTCTTCTGGAATTCCCTCTTGTTATCCTTGAAGGAGTGCTCCATGAAGAGTGTGATGGCTTCCCTCTCACAGGCCGCGTGCATGTCTAGTAGCTACTAGAGGGTATCTGTGGGGATCCTCACTCACTGGGCCATCTCCTTGCTGTAGTGGTCCGCTGCCTTCTGCACAGCCTTCAAGTTCTCACACTGGGCCAAAGTTGTCACTGCGTTCTCCAAACAAAGCTTGGCTCCACTGCTGATGGCATCCACACAGGTCTCCACCAGAGTCCCCAACCCTGAACTAGCCAGGAAATTAACAAATTCATGGATAAATATCAAGTTCTCACCCAATGGTTGACAAGCTTTGGAATTTGGGTTCTAAAAATCACAAAAGCACAGATTACAATGAACTTTCATTTATTTCCTTCTTTTGTGAATCCATTTTCACATAAAAACATCATTGTTTTCCTGTCCACTCTTTCATTATTGTTTCCTCATTCATCTCATTATACTTAAAATTAGTATTTGCAATCAATATGCTCAGGGGTACTCTGAAAATGTATTTTCAAATCAAATCAAATAAAAAATGAATAGATTAGATAGGTGAAGTCAAGTACATAAATAAGACCAGCTACATAATTTGTGTGCCTCAGTACCAAATGAAAATGTGGGACCTCTTGTGAAAAAAAAAAAATCAAGAGTTTGATGATGGTGACACAAAGCATCGCACTAAGCATAGCTCCTTCTGACTGAGTCCTTCTGACAATGGGGTACTATTTGACTTCACAGGTCACAGGGCCATGAAGACAGCCCAGTACATAAGATTATATTTAATTTTGTTTCTTGAAGTCTCAAGTGGTGTGCAGGGATTCATGACCTGCTATTTATTTTCTGACTGGCGTAAATTCACAATATATATTTTCTACCTCACTTATCACATAGGACGTCTTACAATGCAGATATTCTCTTTTCAGTACTATTTTGTCTTTTTATAATTGGTGGAGTTGGATCTGCAGATATATCTTTGTTATTGTTAGGTGCCGTTGAATTGGTTCCGTCTCACTGCAACTCTACAGGACAGAGTAGAACTGCCCCATAGGGTTTACCCCATAGGGTTTCCAACAGTGGCTGGTGGATTTGAACTGCCAACCTTTTTGGTAAGCAGCCGAGCTCTTAACCACTAGACCACCAGGGCTCATCTGTTAGGCTTCATGAAACGCGCATTCATGGAGACTTTAATTAACAAACATGCGTTGCTACGTCTGGCATGAACATCTGCTTCTCTGCATTCACGTACAGATGCAAATAACATTACTGAAAAACCCACAGAACAATCACAGCTTCACACACACTGATCAACAGAGATATGCCTTGTGACAAAGGTGACTCACAATGTCAGTAATGACGATTTCCTCTCTCAGGGTTTTGGTCTTTGCATGGTTGAAGAGATAAGAACAGAATTTTTCTAATTTCACTTGGAAATTACATCTCAGCTTTTCTCCCGGCACTCCCTCAATCTGGCGTAAGAGATTATTGTCATTTGCAGGCTGGTCAAAGACAAAGCATTTCCGTTTGGGGAAGAAATGCCTTATACACTCTCTAGACAGGTTAGAATTTTGGATTTTGGGAGTCCCCCCTGCAGAAGTGGAAAAAAAACAATCATTGAAGGGACAGCATTCAGGCAAGGGTCTTGTCAACTTTTATTTCCAGGAATCTTTGCATCATTGCAGCTCCTGTGCCTATAAATCTACTTTTATTCAATCATGTGGTGCCTCACAACAAATCAACCTTTTGCCAATCTGTAAAAGGCAGCAAAAATCCATTTCTGTATGGAGCAAAGAGACTAGGAAGTACTTATGGAGAAAAAGGGAAAGGATCATCTCAAGTAAGGAAATTTATGTGTGGTTTCCTCTGCACTCATGGCTTCTGGTGGATTAGTACTTAATAAATGTTCATTGAATGATTGACTAATGGAAAAACTGATTAGCAGTACTTTTCTGATCCTAGTGTCTCCATGTCAGAAATTAAATGTGGGCCTTAAAATAAAGTAATACCAGAAATAAGGGTAAGATATTGCTTTTGAAAATACCAGATGTAAGAGATATAATACCCAAGTCAGTAATAACAAAAAAAAAAATTTACATATCATACTCTGCAGAATACAAATACTATAAATACGATTAGGAATTCCTTTATTTAGTAGAAACTTCCAAAAAGTAAGGTTAAACTAATGTAATTTGGAAACATCACAATTGTCTATATCAGCTTGAATTAGACTTGACAGTGCCCTGTAGAGTGATCTTGTGGCAAATATCATCTGTTCAATAAATATTTGTTGCTAGAATGAATAAATGAACACCTAAATTAAAATAGATATTCCTTCCAGATGCCACAATTGTCCACCTTCTTAAGTATGATCTGTGTAGTTAATTTATAATATTAAAATAGTAACATAATGTGTAATATCGTAAGATGAAGACAGTGAAGTCATGAGAAAGGTAAAATGAAGGATTTGAATGTCTTACTGGGGGTATGCTGAATTTTTTTATCTGGGAAATTTATGATATAAATATCCTTTCTCTGAAAGATACAGTATTATGATTTGGTGTTTATTAACTTCCAAAATGATGATCCATTTTTCTCAATATAAAACAAATGCAACACTTAAATAGGAACATGAGCATGTAATCCTTAGGAAGTTAGAGCACTGATTGCAATCTGGAAATTTTTTTTCGTGTTATGGTATCAATGGATCTAAAATAATGTAATAACAATCTAGCATTGGGCCTGAAATATCTTCAGCAAGCTTAAAAGCCAAGAACTAGAGGTTTTTAAGTATAGGTAATCCCTGACTTATGACAGGGTTCTGTTCTCACCACTCCCTTGTAAGTAGGTTCTGATATAAGTTGAATACCAATTTTTTAAGTTTTCGTAGCCTGCTATACGGTAGTATTTTGAATAGTAAATCATAACATTGAATATCTGTGAGTGAATGTCTAACGATGAAAACATCAGCAATTTAAGCACTAAAACATTGTATGTACTACATATCACTAAGGATAAGACATACAAATAAAAAAACAGATGGTTACAAGTGTGGTTCGTCATAACTCGAATATGTCTTAAGTCAGGGACAACCTGTAGTAGTAATCCCTACAAAACAATCATCAATCAATATTCCAAAATTGCCAATCACCATTTGCATGGCTCTCAATCGAGTTTCAAATAAAAATTAAAGTTAAGTGCTGATGACACATCTTAGTTGATCCCACCACCTTATGAATTTTTCGCCACCCAGGTCATGCTCTGATACCTGGAATCAGCTTCAAGGCATCCTCCAGGTACTCATCTTCAGTGACTGGGCTTCCTTCTATCTCCAACTCCAGGGTGAAATCCTGTACAGTCCAAACAAAGTCTGGAAAGAAACTCACAAACTCAGTGGAATCCTCTACTTCAGCAGATCTGGAGGAAGATTTTGCTCTGATTAGCTCTGTTAGTTCAGTCACATAGCTAGGAATTTAGTTAAGGAAGGAGTTGCAGCCTACATAATTACTTCCAGATTATTTAGAAACTCATTTTATACACATTAACTTCTGCCCTATATCCCTACCTCTTCAACCATAACAGTGGGTAACAGAAAAGAAGAAACAGTCCCAGTTGCCATTCCCATAAACGTAATAAAACATGGTGGTTCAGTTTCTGGAAGGATACTGCAGCTGCTCCAGGGCCTGGTGGTCGATGGTCTTCATGCTGTTGTAGACAAAGGTGCTACTCAGGAGCATGGCCAGTGTGAAGATCCATGAGTCATTCTTAGGGTCTGCCTAGAAAGTACATTACAGCAAGAGACATGGGAGTCTACTCTTCATTCATTCATTCAGTTGTTTATTCACTAGCCCTGGTAGTGCAGTGGTTAAAGCGCTCAACTGCTAACCAAAAGGTTGGTGGTTGAAACCACCAGAGGAAGATGTGGCAGTCAGCTTCCATGGAGATCTGCAGCCTTGTAAACCCTATGTGGTTGCTGTGAGTCATAATCTACTGGATGGTAGTGGGTTTGGACTTCTTTTTATTATTATTACTGAATAATATGTCTAAGGACACCAATTTTGGAGACAATGTTGAATTAGGACCTCATTTTTGATACTTACATTGACCCCTCTCAGGGTCTCGGGGTTTTTTTAGTAATTAAAAGAAGTGAATGACATTGTCAATATGCATAAAGTATGTAATACAAGTCCTAGAACTGACTAGGTTTGCAGTAATAAATGGGCAATTATTCCTTGTATAAATTTTATCTATCATGGGCTATGTTAGAAAGATACTACCATTTCATAAAATTCAATAAGTATTCATTGAGCAGCTACAGAATACCTGGCACTGCACTTGGTTGCGTGGATGCAAAATTCCGTAAGATAGTCTCTGCCCTCAAGAAGATGACATTATGGATGGGCAGATACGTCTGAAAACATAACAACAACTAAAATAATGATCTCTTTCAAGAATGGAATCAAAAGCTATAATCGAATAGAAAAAGCAGTAAGTGAAATAAACTGAAACAAGTACCCAGTATATTCAGAGAATGCAAGAAGAGGCTGTCTTACTATGAAATGATAGCAGTAGGTTGAAAATAGCTGAACTTTGAAAAGTTGATAGAGTGTTGAAGGAATCATGCTGGTGGAAGGACTAACACAAGCTAAGTTAGAAATATTAGAAAGTATGATTTTATAAATGGGTTTTAAAGTTATTTTATTTAACTGAGGCTGTAGGTAGATGGGTAAGAGTGGAAGATAAGGTGGGAAATGAGACTCAAGGTAAGACAAGAGTGTTCTTAAAGGCCAAGACAGCAGAATTAGATACTACCCAAGTCACACCACGAGTTCTAAGGTGATGTATTTCTGCTGCAATTAGTCATTTAACGTTTGGTATGTTTTCGTTCCTTGAGTAATTACAATTTAGATAAAATAAGTTTAGAATATATCCTAGTTGTACTTTGGTGATTATTGAGAACTTAAACTGAGTTTTTAAATTCAGAATTTGTAAAATCTCCCATCCACCCATCTCCCTCTTTTTTTTTTTTTTTTTTTTTGCGGTAATGGAAACCAAATATCTACTGCTTCTACTTTCAATTTAGACTCAGACTAATATAGAGTAAGAAGAAACTATTGATTGTACCAGATACTATAAAGATGAAATACCTAAAATAATCCCATTTACAATGCTTTCATGGATGAAGCTGATGCTTTTACAGAAGTCAGTTAAGAATTCAAATCAAAATCCCAGAAGCCAAGACTAAAACCTTTGTGCATGTTCCTGGTGTAGCTGATGCTATTCTGAAGGTGATTTAAGTAAATTGCTTCATTGACACCTTATTTACATGTCTCCTACTTCCAACTCCATTATCCTCACATTTAACTAATAGCTCCCATTGACCTCTTAGGGTGCAATTTAAATGTTATTTCCTCCTGGAAGCTTTCTCTAACCTGTTCGACTAAGCTAGGTGCCCACTTTTGAGCATCCATGGCACATTGTGCTTATGACACTGTGTACCTGTTGTCTCCCAGATAGGTCCTAGGCCTTTACCTTGTTCATCGCTGTGTCTGTAGTACTGTAGTACTTAGCACAGAGCCCTGGAATTCAGCTGTTAAGTATTTGATAAATGGCATCATTCACCTTAGTGTCACAAATGAAATTTATCCCTCGTATACTAAAATGTTTGAACTTACCAAAGAAATAAGTTCAAGGAAACAGAATTTAATGTCACTGTCTATAATTTGGTTGGAGCTCTGATGGTGAAAATGATTAAGCCCTTGGCTGTTAACCAAAAAGTTGTCAATTCAAACTCACACAGCAGCTCCGTGGGAGAAAGACCTGGTGATCTGCTGCCATAAAGATTACAGCCTAGAAAACCCTATGGGGAAGTTCTACTCTGTCAGATGGGGTCACCAAGAGTCAAAAATTGACTTGATGGCCCCTAACAACATCTATAATTTGGATTTTCAGTTTGCAAGAATATGTCACAAAAATTAATTAAGATGGTGAATTAAAAGGTAAGTAGATAATCAAATGCAAAGAAGATTTTTCCATAACATTCTGCCTTACCTTTTTCACATTGCCCAGGCCGTCAATATCCAGTTGGACCAGGGTGTGATTGGGCTTGGAAGGGTGAGGTATACACAACATCCAGATGCTTTTGGTTACAGACCTCAGTGGGGCCCAGACAGAAGCCTGCAATGTAAGTGGAGAAAACAATATATGATGACAGTAGATAGTCCAGGCTCCTTAGAGACTACATTAATTAAACTTGTAGGACTGCCATTGCCTGTCATGGAGAAGGATTGCTTCTATTTCAGGAAGGATAACCATCAAAGTATTATGCATACTAAGGACTTTTGCAAGAAACACTTTGCGTCCCCTACTCATTTCATTCTTTTAAAGGTTCAAACTACATCACATTACATAATTAATATAATCTCTATTAATGTGTGTATTTTTATAAGACATTCAAGATGGACAAAACAGCATGAAATTTATAAGTAGAATCAGAAAGACAGCTGAGATGAGAGCTCTGTGTTTCTTGTTCATCTTTACATAGCACTTCCTTTTCCTTATTTCTACCACCTGTCTGTCCCTTTGTTGCACTGAGGTGACTTGTTGTTGTTATGATGCTGGAATTTATGCCGCTGGTATTTCAAATACCAACAGGGTCATCCATGGTGGACAGGTTTCAGTGGAGCTGCCAGACTAAGAAAGAATAGAAAGAAAAGCCTGGTAATCTATTTCTGAAAATTAGCAAATAAAAATATTATGGATGACAACAGAACATTGTCTAACTTGCTTGCTTTGGACATGTCATCAGGAGAGATCAATTGCTTGAGGAGGACATCATGCTTAGTGAAGTAGAGTGCCAAAAGGATGAAGGAGAACCTCAGTGAGATGAAATAGCACAATAGTCGCAAAGATGGGAACATGCTGATGATTGTGAGAATGAAGCAGGACCAAGCAGTGTTTTGTTTCCTTGTACATAAAGTATCCATGAATTGAAGTTGACTGGATGGAAGTTATCTCTCTCTCTCTCTCCATATCTATTTGTCTGTCTATCTCTTTCCTTATCTGGGTTCCAAAATTGAGAGAAAACCTCTGAAATGGAGAAGACATCAATACCTGTAGAACTTCAGTGAGTGGTTTCTCTAGTCCAGTTCTGCTGACACAGGCTTCTCACTAACAGAGTAGTGAAAATAGAACTCTGAAATATAGCTGAGGAATCCGTAATTTGGGCCCTTATGCATGCAATTTAAGGGTCCTGATTTGTTAAACAACTAAAATCAATTACATGTTAAAGATGGGTAATAACAAAGTCAAATAAAATATTCAGGATAATCGATGTGGTATTGGAATAAAAGAGCAATTAGTCATTGAGATCCTGGAGTATTAGGAGGCTTCTAGTATCTTAGAATTGGGAAGTTCTGAAGTCATCATTTAGTTCAACTCACCCATTTTGTGGATGATGCAAATGAAACTCAGAACTGCCACTGGGTAGCACAGCTAACTAAACTTACAGCTTGCACTGAGAAAGGCCCTCTGACTCCTAGCCTGGGTCTTTGTGGGTTATACTGACTTTGTCTACAGGTCAACAGTCTGATGGAATGGGGATGGCCAATTAAGGTTTAGTAGTAGAAAAGGAAACAAGAGAGATTTGATAAATCTTGGAGAATAAATGAGTGAGATAGCTGAGAAAGAGGCGGGAGATAATGAGCACTCCAAGGTTTCATACTTTGGCAAGAAACAGTTATAATTTCCAGCATGGCAGAAAAGATTTTGATATACAGTTGTCTTTGTTCACCACCCTTTTCCCCTTATCAGATTCACTTTACTGTTCTGCATACTGACCTGTGCCTCAGGATTTTGACTTTTACGGCCTACATTGCCATAGCTTCTTTGTGTTCCAAGTTCTGGTAAACTTCAGCCAGTGGTGGTGGTGGTATGGGTGGAGGGGTACCAGCAGGCAATTAGAAGTCAGGCAATATGTTCACTCCACCCCCACAGCACCTACTGGACCACAGTGTCCAGTAACTCTGTTCCTCTACCTAAGGTTACAGCTCTTTTCACTCAGTCATTTTCTGTGTATTTCCGCATCTTTCACTGATTCTCTTTGACCTGCCTGTTTCCTTATAAGGAGTCCTTCCATTAAATGTTCTTTAATGATATCTTGAGTGGGTCACTTGAGCCCTGCCAGGACCAGGACAAATACATTAGCCTTTGAGAGATTTTCTCCCCCTTTTTCCCTCTGTATGTTCATCTTTTCCTTTCTCCTCTTTAGAGAATAATGAGTTCTGTGACACATAGGGTTGCCATTGTTGAAATTAAATCAACAGTAATGGTTTTTGTTTGTTTGTTTATTTTGGTTCATTGTGTCTGGATGGGAATATCACAGTATGGAAAGCAGCAAAGACCTGTGAGACTTCTTGCTGGCTTTGATTTTCAAAGCTTTAACCCACAATTAGAGATCATTTGAGGGCCATGTCCAGAATCCTGATGATATGGCCTATCCAACACTCCAAGATTTTGAACATGTACCATATGCAATGCTTCCTTCAAATGAGACTAGAAATGGATGTGATGAAATACCTAGGGAAGCACGGTTCAGCATGGCTCACATTATTAAATTCCCACATCCTGTGTTTCCTCCAGGGGGAGAATATAAAAACATGATTGGTCTGTACTTTTCTATTTCATGATAATTTTTGATTCTTTGCAGATTAATATAGCGTAAGATCAACTCCAGTGCACCCAGTGAGAAAGGACAAGGTATAATTAGAGGTTATCACCTTCTCTTATCAGAAGTATAAGTCACCACCAAGGTGATAGAAGTAGTGACCTTGTCCTGCTCATGGACATTGATTTAGAGTGAATCTCTTTCTTTATATTCTTACAAGAATATGGGAGGGGTGGTAATATCTCATTTAAGGTGTTTAAAACATTTTGAGGTCAGAGAATTCCTCAGAAAAGCACTGTGAGATTACCTGGTTATTACTTGATCTTGAGTAGAAAATAAAAAGGATGTTGTTGAAACTTCTTCAGTGTCATCTGTCTTTCATGATTCTAAACTTAATATATCAAAAAATAAAATTGCTATGAATTTATTTGGCTAGGCCAGAAAAAGTGCCTTCCCCTGAGTGGTGATCAAAAATTACTCTAAAAAAGATAGAGAAAATGTTTTGTTTAGAAACCAGCGGGAGACTGGGAAGCAAAAAGGGAAGAGCAGGAAATGAAGGAAGTGGAGACAGGTCTAGAGGATGATAAAGAGAGTAAGAGAGAGATTTGGAGTGATGAGATCCTGAGAGTTTAGTGGACAAGAGCTTTGACTCCTAGTGGTCCAGTAACAGAGAGAGTAAGACATTTGAAAAAATGACTTCACTGTCTGCATAGACCAAAAGGACAAACAGGACCATGAAGGGATTCTCTGAAACATCAATAAGAACAAAAGAAATTATTGAAAATAAAAAAAAAATCATAAAATGCGAAATCCAAATGCAAATAAATATATGAAAAGGTGGTCAAACTTATTTGTAATGAGGCGTATGATATACTGTCTCCAGATTTGCAAAAGTATAAAACTGACATTACCAAGTGTTGCTAAGGATGCAAAGAATACTGAATAACTTTTAAAAAGTGTGCAAATTACAAATAAAGTTTGAAAAGTTGTTTGATATTATCTAGAAAGGCTGAAAACACACAAACTTGTAATCTAGCAATTTTACTTCTGAGTATATTAGGTATATTACATCAGGGAAGCTTTGTACACGTATAAATATTTTAAGTACAAGAAAATTCATGACAGCTTTATTCATAAAAGATAAAAAAATGTATAAAATACAAGTGTTCATCAACCACAAATGAACACATTTTGGCATTTTCAAAGAATGGCATAGTATAAAGTAGTGAAAAGAAATAAATATGGATACACATGATAAAGTGGATGAATCCTATGAATTTCTTGATGAGGAAAAAAGCAGTACACAAAAGAATACATACAATGTAATTCCGTTAATATAAAGTTTAAAAGCAAAGGCAAACTACCCTTTTTTAAAAAAATAAATGCATACAGAGACTGTAAGACCATTTCTAAAAATTAAAGAAAGCAGTACATAAAAATCAAAATATTGGTGAGGTCTATTGAGGTTGTAAGCGGGTATGATTAGGGTTTTTAGGTGTCGGTAAAGCTTTATTTCTTGATCTTGCAGTGATCCCACAAATATTCACTCTATCTTTATTAATTTTATCATACATTTGTGTTTTATATACTAATCTGTGTGAGTTATAGTTCATATACTTGAAAGGATTAATAGGAGATGAAAGAAAAGAGGGTATAATTTAAGAAAGTTTTGCTATGAAATGGGCCAAACAAAAAAAGATGGTCGCTCCATAGAGATGTGGGATATACAGTGACTCTACATTTCCTCCTTCCTTTCATTTTTTGTAAATAGGATATAATAAACTACATTTGTATATTACTTGGAATGACCCTACAGTGTTACCAAAATGATACAAGAAAAAGAATAATTGTTGGAGCTGAGTTCCTGAGCAGGAGAGGCTGGTGGGACCAATGGGACCAGTGGGGTGTATCTTTTGATAAAATTAGGAGAACTCTTCTTTATTACTGGAGAAAAGAGTGAGGTTTTGTGGACAAATGGGATTAAGGTTGTAAATCTCACAAATATTAGAAGTTTATTTTATTGGGAAGAGTTGGACTATTCCTTAAGACGACCCTCAAGGTGGCATGATCAGCCTGCATTATCACTGGTCCCAAGCTAATGGACAATGGACAATACTCACTATGGTTCTGTCCTGCCAGGTAGTTCATCAGGTAAGATTTTCCTGCATGATATAGGCCTACAATGGCCACCACCACCACAGGTTGAGAAATCTTGTCAAGAATCTTCAGTGCTTTTGAATTCACCGTCAGCTGTTCTTTCAGGTTTTCTATTAGACACATGGGGGCCTCCATGATGGATTTAAATGCCATGGTTTCCTGCAAACCCAGAAGAGTCTGTCAGTAAAATACAAGGTTCCAAAATCATCTCCAGTGGTGTTCAAGTCATGTGCATATCAGCTTCCTGCTTATATCAACTTTTTACTTTTTGTACAATTCTAAGGAAAAAGTATGTAGCTTAGCATTGACAGATCATACAGCTCCTCCTTCATCATGCGCATAATGCCTGGTGATATTGATGATGATGCTTAGGGTATTACTTGTCTCCAATGACTCACTTCTCTGGAAATGATATTCTAGTTACTGAATCCCTCTGTGTGTCAAGCCCTGGTACAGTTAACTTATGTACATTGCCTTATTGTTCCTTACAAGAATCCTAAAATTTAAAGAACTTTATCTCTTCTTAGTAGATGAATAAGGGCAGAAAAATAAGCTGAATGATTTGCTTATGCTTACATAGTCAATCAATGACAAAGTTAGATGAGCACTCTATCTCGCTACACAACCTGCTACAAAAATTTGCATCTGAGTCAACTTCATCAAATAAATACTTTTTCTCTATAATTAGTTTCTTGGTAAACTACAAGATTTCTCTTATTAATCACATATGAAGTCACTATAACACATAGTATAATATGAATGGATCCTCTTATTCCTGTAGTATCATCTTATAAACTACTGAGATATTTCTAGACCAACCTGTCTATATACAGGGTTTGTGTCTCAAAGGGGATTTAAGGTCATCTTATATTTTGTGAAAGGCATGACAGTCCATAACATCCAATCTTAATTCTTACATATATTTGTTTATTCATTACATATTTAATGAGTCTGGTGCCAGTTAAATGCTCAGAATATAAAATGAATAATACAGTCCCAATCTTTTACCATAGATTCTGTATCAGATTATATTTTAGTTTAAACATGAGTAATAGAAAACTGTTACTTAAATAGCTGAATGTTTATTCCTTTTCTCATAAGAGTTCAAAGAAAGAGTCCATGGCTCTGCTTCACAAAGTCATCAGGGGCAATAATTCTTTCTATTTCCTGCTTAGCTATCCTTTCACATGCCTTCTTATGGGTGGAAAAAATATATCAACCATATGGTCACCAAAAAAGGGCAGGAGTGGAATACTAATCTATGGTAAAATAGACTTTAACAAAAGTAACAATTAAAGACAACAAAAGACATTACATAATTAAAGAAACAATCCACCACTTGTCTGTCAATTTGTCAACCTGCAATGTGCAGATGACACATCTTTGTTTGCTGAAAGTGAAGAGGACTTTAAGCACTTACTGATGAAGATGAAAGACTATAGCCTTCAGTATGCATTGAACCTCAACATAAAGAAAACAAAAATCCTTACAACTGGAAAAATAAGCAACATCACGATAAATGGAGAAAAGATTGAAATTGTCAAGGATTTCATTTTACTTGGGTCCACACTAACACCCATAGCAGCAGTCGAGAAATAAAAAGACATATTACATTGGGAAAATCTGTAGCAAACGACCACTTTAAAGTGTTAAAAAGCAAAGATGTCACTTTGGTGACACCCTTAATGAATATCTACATACCCAAAGACAGGGCTCGAAAATACATAATCTCTAACAGCACTGAAAAGAGAAATAGACAGTTCTACAACAATAGTAGAAAACTTCAAAGCACCACTCTTGGTAAAAGACAGAACATCTAGAAAGAAAATCTACAAAGATACAGAAGCTCTAAAGACCAAAATCAACCAACTTGACCTAATAGAGAAATATAGAACCTTCACCTAGCAGTAGAAAACTATACATTCTTTTCCAACAAGCATGAAGCATTCTCCAGGACAGATCACATTTTAGGCCACAAAGCAATCTTCAATAAAATCCAAAACATCAAAATATTACAAGCATTTTCTCATATCACAATGCCATGAAAGTAGAAATCAATAATAGAAAGAACAAGGATAAAAAATCAAATACATGGAAACTGAATAACAACTGTTTAAAAACAACTAGATAATAGAAAAGGTCAAAGAGGGAATAAAAAATTATATAGAATCAAATGAGAATGAAAACATATACCAAACATTTGGAAAACAGCAAAGGCAGTGCTCAGAGGTCAATTTAAACCAATATACGCACACATCAGAAAAGAAGAATGGGCCAAAATCAAAATGTTAGCTCTACAACTCAAACAAGTAGAAAGAGAACAGCAAAAGAAGCCCACAACCACCAGAAAAAAGGAAACAATAAAGATAAGAGCAGAAATAAATGAACTAGAGAACAGAAAAACAATCAAAAGAATCAACAAAACCAAAAGTTGATTCTTTGAAAAGATCAACTAAATTGACAAACCACTGGCTAAACTGACATAAGAAAAAAGGAGAGGAAGCAAATAACCCAAATAAGAAATGAGATGGGAGACATTACAACAGCCCAACTGAAATAAAAATGGATCATAAGAGAATAGTATGAAAAATTGTATACCAACAAATTTGAGAACCTAGAGGAAATGGACAAATGTCTAGAAACACACTACCTATGTAACTAACACAAACTGAGATAGAAATTCTGAACAGACTCAACAAGAGAAGAGAATGAAGAAGTAATAAAAACAGACCCTGTACCAAAAAAAAAAAAAAAAAGCCCTGGCCCAAATGGCTTCACTGGAGAATACTACCAAACATTTTGTGAAGAGCTCACACTAGCACTACTCAAACTATTTCAGAGCATAGAAAAGGAAGGAAAACTCCCGAATTCATTCTATGAAGTCAGCATTACCCTGATACCAAAACAAGGCAAAGACACTACAAAAAAAGAAAATTACAGACCAATATCTCTCATGAATATAGAAGCAAAAATTCTTGGCACAATTCTAGCCAGTATAATTCAGCATCACATCAAATAAATAATACACCATGACCAAGTGGGATTCTTACCAGATATGTAAGAATGTTTCAGCATTAGAAAATCTATGAACTTAATACACCACATAAATAAAACAAAAGAAAAGAATCACATTATCATCTCAATCGATGCAGAAAAGGCATTTGATAAAGTTCAACACCCATTCCTGATAAAAACTCTCAATAAAATAGAAATAAACAGGAAATGCCTCAACATAATAAAGAACATCTGCACAAAACCAACAGCCAACATCATTCTTGATGGAGAGAAGCTGAAAGCATTCCCCCTGAGAAAGGGAATAAGACAAGGATGCCCTTTATCACCACTTCTATTTAACTTGTGCTGGAAGTCCTAGCTAGAGTAATAAAGCAAGAAAAATAAGTAATGTTCACTCCAAATGGGAAAGGAAGAGGTAAAGCTATCCCTATTTGCAGATGATATAATCCTATTTATAAAGAACCACAAAAATTCCACAAGAAAACTACTGGAACTAATAGAAAGATTCAGCAGAGTAGCTGGATTCAAGACCAACATACAAACATCAGTTGGATTCCTATACACCAACAAAGAATTTTGAAAAATAATTCAGGAAAACGGTACCATTTATAATAGCCCCACACCCAAAAATAAAATACTTAGGAATAAATCTAACCAGGGATTAAAAGATCTGTGTAAAGAAAACTACAAAAGAGTACTCCAAGAAGCCAAAAGAGCCCTACATAAATGGAAAAACATACCATGCTCATGGATACAAAGACTCAACATTGTAAAAATGTCAGTTCTGCCCAAAATGATCTATAGATACAGTGCAATCCTGATCCAAATATCAACAGCATTCTTTAATGAGATGGAAAAACTAATCATTAACTTTATATGGAAAAGAAAGAGGCCCTGGATAAGTAAAGCATTATTGAAAAAGAAGAACAAAACACAGGAGGCCTCACACTACCTGATCTCAGAAACTGCTATACCGCCATGGTAGTCAAAACAGCCTGGTACTGGTACAAAGGCAGACGCTAGGATCAACGGAACGAATTGAAAGCTCGGATCTAACTCCATCCACCAATGGTCAACTGATCTTTGACAAAAGCCCAAAGTCCTTCAAATGGGGAAAAGGCTGTCTCTTTAACAAATGGTTCTCGCAAAACTGGACTTCCATCTGGAAAAAACTGAAGCAGAACTGATACCTCACCCCATACACACAAAATTAATTCAAAATGGATCAAAGATCTAAATATAAAACCTAAAACTATAAAGATCATGGAAGAAAAAAAGGAACAATGGCAGGGGCTCTAATATACGGCATAAAGGATAAAAACCATAACTAACAATGCACAAACACCAGAAGGTAAACTAGATACCTAGTTGTTGTTGTTGTTAGGTGCTATCGAGACAGTTCATACTCTTAGGGACCCTATGTACAATAGAACGAAACCCTGACCCGTCCTTCACCATCCTCACGATCATTGTTATGTTTGAGCCCATTGTTGCAGCCACTGTGTCAATCTATCTCCTTGAGTATCTTCCTCTTTTTCTCTGACCCTCTACCAAGCATGATGTCCTTCTCCAGGGACTGATGCCTCCTGATAACATGTCCAAGGTATGTGAGAAGTAGTCTCGCCATCCTTGCTTCTAAGGAACATTCTGGCTATGTTTCCTCCAAGACAGATTTGTTCGTTCTTTTGGCAGTCCATGATATATTCCGTATTCTTTGCCAACACCATATTTCAAAGCTGTCAATTTTTCTTCAGTTTTCCTTATACGTTGTCCAGCTTTAACACACATATGAGGCAATTGAAAACACCATGGATTGGGTCAGGCACACCTTAGTCTTCAGGGTGGCAGCTTTCCTTTTCAACACTTTAAAGAGGTCTTTAGCAGCAGATTTGCCCAGTGCAATGTGTCATTTGATTTCTTGACCACTGCTTCCATGGGTATTGATTGTGGATCCAAGTAAAATGAAATCCTTGACAACTTTTATCTTGATATTGCTTATTGGTCCAGTGTTAAAGATTTTTGTTTTCTTTATATTGAAGTGTAATCCATATTGAAGGGTATAGTCTTTGATCTTTATCAGTAAGTGCTTCAAGTCCTCTTCACTTTCACCAAGAAATGTTGTGTCATTTGCATAATGCAGGTTATTGATGATAACTAGATAACTGGGAGCTTCTAAAAATTAAACACTTATGGTCATCAAAAGACTTTATCAAAAGAGTGAAAAGAGAACCTACAAACTGGGAAAAAAGTTTTGGCTATGATATATCTGACAAGGGCCTAATCTCTAAAATCTATAAGATACTGCAACACCTCAACCACCAAAAGACAAATAATCCAATTAAAAAATGGGCAAAGGATATGAACAGGCACTTCACCAAAGAAGACATTCAAGCAGGTAACAGACACGTGAAAAAACTGTCACAATCATCAGCCATTAGAGAAATGCAAATCAAACTACACCGAGATTCCATCTCATCTCAACATTACTGGCACTAATCAAAAAACAAAAAATAAATGTTGGAGAAGGTGCGAGGAGATTGGAACTCTTATGCACTTCTGGTGGCAATGTAAAATGATACAACCAGTATGGAACGTGATATGGTGCTTCTTTAAAAAGGTAGAAATAGAAATCCCAAATGTTCCAGCAATCTCACTCCTAGGAATATATGCTAGAGAAATATGAGCCATCACACAAATAGACATATGCACACCTGTGTTCATTGCAGCATTAGTCCCAATAGAAACAGATGGAAACAACGGAAATGTCCATCAACAGATGAATGGGTAAACAAATTATGGTACAGACATACAATGGAATACTACGCAGCTATAAAGCACAATGATGAATCTGAGATATCTCACAACATGGATGAATCTGGAGGGCATTATGCTGAGTGAAATAAATCAATCACAAAAGGGCAAATAGCGTATGCGACCACTATCATAAATGCTCATGAAAAGGTTTACACACAGAAAGAAACAATCTTTGGTGGTTACAAGGGAGGGGAAAATTGGGAAGGGGAAATCATCAAGTAGACAGTAGATAAGTGTTAACTTTGGTGAAGGGAAAGACAGTACACAATATAGGGGAAGTCAACACAACTTGACCAAGGCAAAGTCATAGAAGCTTCATATTGTTATTGTTGTTAGGTGTTGTCAAGTTGGTTCTGACTCAGTGAACCTGTGTACAACAACAACAACAACAAAACATTGCCCAGTCCTGCACTGTCCTCACAATTGTTCTTATGCTTGTGCCCATTGTTGTAGCCACCTTGTCAATCTATCTCGTTGAGGGTCTTCCTCTTTTTCACCAACGCTCTGCTTTACCAAGCATGATGTCCTTCTCCAGGGACTGGTCCCTCCTGTTAACGTCTGAAGTACGTGAGACAAAGCCTTGTCATCGTTGCTTCTAAGGAGCATTATGGCTGCACTTCCAAGACAGGTTTGTTCCTGCATAGACACATTCAAACCCCCTGAGAGACTGAGTTACTAGTGCTGAGGGTTGGGGGCCATGGTTGCAGGGGTCATCTAGGTCAATTGGCATAACATAACTCATAAAGAAAATGTTCTACATACAACTTTGGTGAGTAGTGTCTGGGATCTTAAAAGCTTGCAAGAAGTCGTCTAAGATACTTCCAGTGGTCCCATTCCACCGGAGCAATGGACAATGAAGAATACCAAAGACACAGATATTAGTCCAAAGGACTAACGGACCACAAGTGCCACTGCCTCCATTAGATTGAGCTCAGAACAACTAAATGGTGCCTGGTTACTACCACCAGCCACTCTAACAGGGATCACAATAGAAGTTCTTGTATAGAGCAGGAGAAAAATGTAGAACAAAATTCAAATTCACCAAAAAAAAAGAAAAACCGAAGTTACTGGTCTGACAGAGACTAGAGGAACCCCTGAGACTATGGCCCCTGGATACCCTTTTAAGTCAGAACTGAAGCCATTCCCGAACTTACCCTTCAACCAAAGATCAGACAGATTTATAAAAGAAACAACAACACACATGAGGAATGTGTTTCTTAGTTCAATTGTGTATATGAGACCAAATCGGCAAAACTTGCCCAAAAGCAAAGACAAACAGGCAGGAAGCGACAGGAAAAACTGACAGATGGAAACAGGATGGGGAACAGGAGAGTGTTGATACATCACGGGAATTGCAACCAATGTCACAAAAAATTTGAGTATGAATTGTAGAATGAGTAACTAATTTGCTGTGCAAACTTTCACCTAAAGCACAATTAAAAAATAAGTAAAATTATTGAGAATTAAAAAAAAAAAGAGTGGAGATTGCTAGTTTATACTGCAAATTTACAAGTAAACTTCTGTGTTTCAAATTTGACCATTGGGTCTTCTTACTATGATGATTACAACTAGATGATTGTCATCATTTTAAAGTCTAGTGTGTCAGCTTGCCTGGGCCATGATTCTCAGTGATTTAGCAATTATGATGTAGTTTGGTAGTTATGTAATGATGTAATCCCCTCCATGATGAGATTTGCTATGAGCAGCTGATAATTTGAAAGGGAATTTCCTCAAGGGTGTGGGTGTATCCAATATATATGGACTTTTTGGCAAAACTCGCTGGCTTTTGCTCTGCTCTGGATCCTGTACTCAGCTCATCACCATCTGACCTCTGGTTCTTGTGACTTGAGCCAGAAGCTTACCATTTTACTTGTGGATTTTGGGTTCTTCATCCCCTGCAGCTAAGTGAGAGAAGCCTTCAGCCTTCAGGCTGACCACAGACTTGGGGCTTTCCAGCCTCTACAGACATGTGAGCTATTTCCTTGATATAAATGTCTCTCTCTCTGTCTGTATATATATATATATATATATA
>NW_004443994.1:3328522-3360893 GCF_000243295.1 Trichechus manatus latirostris
ATATATATATATACACACACACACACACACACACACCCCTTTGAATTGTGATGCTGGTGAAGAATATTGAATATACCATGGACTGCCTGAAGAATGAACAAGTCTGTCTAGGAGGAAGTATAGCCAGAATGCTCCTTAGAAGCAAGGAGGGTGAGATTTTGTCTCACGTACTTTGGACATGTTATCAGGAGGGATCAGTCCCTGGAGGACATCATGCTTAGTAAAGTGGAAGGTCAGAGAAAAAGAGGAAGACCCTCAACCAGACGGATTGACACAGTGGCTGCAACAATGGGCTTAAACATAATAATGATTGTGAGGATGGCAAAGGATGAGGCAGGGTTAAGTTCTGTTGCACACAGGGTCATTATGAGTCGAAGCTGACTCAATGGCACCTAATAATTATATAAATATATATATATATATATACACGTTTCACAGGTTTTGCTTCTCTAGAGAACCCAGCCTAAGACATTTGGTACCAAGAGTGATTCTAGAGAAACGAAATTGTAAGGACGAGTTTTCTAAATTTGTTCTCAAGTCTTATTAGCCCAAAAGATGTCGATGACTCTGCTTCCAGTAGTAAAATGGCCACTGCTAATCCATGGCATGAAGTGGCAGTAGAAATACATAAAATATCACCACCAATAGATCAAGTATTGTGAGAAGCAAGGCTCTGAGTTATTAAATGTTTGATACTTTTCCACAATTTTGTCAGAACAAGAAGTATAAGGAAGCTGGTTGGTTGGTCCTACTTTGACTAGACAAAATGGTGAAAGAAAGAGATTAGCTCAGGGCTTCAAAGCCCAAGCACCACATAAATGGCCTCAAAGTTGCCTCTTGTGCCGTGAAAGTCTTATTTCTTGTAGTAAGAGAGCTGATATTGCTGAAAGCCAAGCCCAGAGTCTTACTGTTTGAGTGGCTGAATTATAATGTCAATTGAATTCCCAACCACGAATGGTGTCTGAAGTTAAAATGAGAGCATTAATTGGGAAGAAATCTGATCCTGAAATTGGGATAGGGACATATGGGCAGATAATCAGGAAGCTGAGGACACTGAGCACCTAAATTCTGTTGAATTGCTAGAGCCAACAAAGCCATTAGTCCCTCTACCCCCATCTGATGAGATTAACCCAGCTGTATCTGAAGAGTGTTTGTCTGACATATCACCTGGGGCAATGTGTGAATCATCGTCTGAGGCATCTCATGAGGCCGGTGCCTTACAAGACATTGCTGAATGCTCTCAAAACACATCCTTACCACCCATTTTTGCTTCTAGATCTATCACTAGACATAAGTCCCTGTGAGCCCTAGCAGCTAAAGTACAGTGTGACCCAGGAGGAGGTATGCTGCACTCCAAAAGAACTACTTGACTTTTTTATTATGTACAAACAGAAACCTGGGGGAATATCTATGGGAATGGATATTAAGGGTGTGGAATAATGGTGCAAGGAACATAAAGTTGAATCAGTCTTAGTTTATTAACATGGACTCACTAAGCACAGATTCTTCATTCGATAGCTTGAGGGATTTCAGTTCAAGAGGTTAGAAAAGGATCTAATAGTTTGTTTGGTTGTTTTGCTGCAGCACGCGTTACAATGGCCTACACTAAATTAAGGTGAACTACCCAACCTGCCTTGGTATACTGTAGAGGAAAGTATCCAAAGGCTTAGGGAAATTGGCATGTTAGAGTGGATTTATCAGGTTAGACCTACAAACCCATACATGGTATGTCCAGAGGACACACCTTTTACCACAATGATGAGGAACAAATTTGTGAAGGGATCCCCAGCATCCTTGAAGACTGCTGTGATTGCTATTTTCTGTAAGGCACATTTGACAGTGGGAGCTGCCCTAACTGAATTAAGACACCTAACTGCAATGGAGCTCATTGGATCCTGTGATGGTAGGTGCCAAGTGGCGGTACTCAATCAACAAATACAAGGTGGGCGTGGACAGTGGAGTCAAAGCAGTAATCAGAATAGTCTGACTTGTATGCTTTTATGGTGTTGGCTACTCAGTCATGGTGCCCCTAAGAGTGAAATAGATGGGAAATGTACTAAATATTTCTCAATCTCTACAATTGGAGGAATTCTAGGTAGTCGAACTTGAATTAACAGAATATACAGTCATGGCCCTTCAATCAATTCCCAGACTTGAGTGAGTTTATAGACTCACAACCCCTTGAATGAAGCAGAGGCCAGATCCCCTTGAGGAAGGACTCCACAATATAGCCAAAAATTTATACTGTTAATCTCTTTCTCAGACTCCCCCAAAAGGATCTACAGCCTTTTATGAGAGTGACAGTTTATTGGAGAAAAGGAAATAATCAGATTTTGGGGGGATTTCTGGATACTGGCTCTGAACTGACACTAATTCCAGGAGACCCAAAATGTCATTGTGGTCCATCAATCAGAGTGGGGGCATATGGAGGTCAGGTTATTAATGGAGTCTTAGCTCCGGTTTGGCTCTAAGTGGGTCCAGTGTGTCCCCAAACTCATCCTGCAGTGATTTCCCCAGTTCAGAAATGCATAATTGGAATCAATACTCAGCAACTGGCAGAACTCCCACACTGGATCCCTACCAAGTAGAGTAAGGGCTATTATGGTAGGAAATGCCAAGTGGAAGCCATTAGAACTGCCCTTACCTAGGAAAATAGTAAATTAAAACCAATATCACAGTCCTGGAGGGATTGCAGAGATTGCAACGTGGTTTCATTGATTAAGCAAAGTAATACTTGATATGAAGCTATTGCTCTGGCTAATGCTTTTTTCTCCATACCTGTTTTGAAGGACCACCAGAAGCAGTTTGCCTTCAGCTAGCAAGGCCAGTGATACACCTTCACTGTCCTACCACACAGGTATATAGACTCTTCAGCCCTATGTCATAATTTAGTCTGCAGGGAACTTGATTACTTTTCCCTCCCACATGACATAACACTGGTCCATTACTTTGAAGACATTATGCTGATTTTACCTAGTAAGGAAGAAGAATCAATGAGTCTAGACTTATTGGTAAGACATTTTAGTGCCAGAGGGTGGGAAATTAACTCAACAAAAATTCAGGTGGACACCACCTGAGTGAAATTTCTAGGGGTCCAGTGTTGTGAGGCATGTTGAGATATTCCTTCTAAAGTGAAGGATAAGTTATTGCATCTGGCCTCTCCCACAACTAAAAAGGAGGCACAATGCTTAGTGGGCCTCTTTGGATTTTGGAGGCAACATATCCCTCATTTGGGTGTGTTACTCTGGCCTGTTTATCAAGTGACTCGAAAAGTTCCCAATTCTCAATGGGGCCCAGAACAAGAGAAGGCTCTACAAAAGGTTCAGGCTGCTGTGCAAGGCACTCTGCCACTTGGGCCATATGATCTGGCTGGCCCAATGGTGCTTGAAGTGTCAGTGGCAGATAGAAATGCCATTTGAAGTCTTTGGCAGGCCCTATTAGCGAATCACAGTGTAGACCCTTAGGATTCGGGAACAAAGCCCTGCCATCCTCTGCAGACAACTACTCTTTTTTTGAGAAACAGCTTTTGGCTTATTACTGGGCCTTAACAGACTGAATGCTTAACCATGGGACACGAATTCAACCTGCAGCCTGAGCTACCTATCATGACCTGGGTCTTATCTGACCTACAGACCCATAAAGTCAGATGTGCACAGCAGCATTCCATCATTAAATGGAAATGGTATATATGAGATCATGCCTGAGCAGAAACTGAAGGCACGAGTAAGTTGCATGAGGAATAGTGCAGAATCCTGGTGGCAGGTTGATTACATTGGACGACTTCCATCATGGAAAGGGCAGTGATTTGTTCTCACTGGAATAGAAACTTAGTCTGGATACAGATTTCCCTTCCTGGCATGCAGTGCTTCTGCCATAACTGCCATCTGTGGACTTACAGAATTCCGTATCCACCATCATGATAATCCACACAGCATTGCCTCAGATCAAGGGAATCACTTCACAGCAAATGAAGTGCAGCCGTGGGCCCATGCTCATAGAATTCACTGGTCTTACCATATTCCCCATCATCCTGAAAAAGCTTGGCCTTCTAAAGACATAATTAGGGTGCCAGTTAGGTGGCAATACCTTGCAAGGTTGAGGTATTTTTCTCCAGGAGGCTGTATATGCTCTATACCAGCGTCCAGTATATGATGCTCTTTCTCCCATAGCCAGTATTCATAGTCCAGGAATCAAGAGGTGGAAATGGGAGTGGCACCACTATTACCCCTAGTAACCTACTTGCAAAATTTTTGCTTTTTGTTCCCGCGACCCTATGTTCTGTGGATTCAGAGGTCTTAGTTTCAAAGAGAGGAATGCTTCCACTAGGAGACACAATACTGATTCCACTGAACTGGACATTAAGAATGCCACGTGGCCACTTTGGGCTCCTCATGCCTCTACATCAACAGACAAAAAGGGAGTTACTATATTGGCTGGTGTGATTGATCCTGATTACCAAGAGGACATCAGATTCATATTACTTGATGGAGGTAAAGAATAGTATGTCTGGAATACAGAGATCCCTTAGGACGTCTCTTAGTACTACCATGCCCTGTGATTAAAGTCAATGGAACAGTACAGCAACTCAATTCCAATGTGACTACTAATGGCCCAGACCCTCCAGGAATGCAGGTTTGAGTCACCCCACAAGGCAAAGAACCATGACCAGCTGAGGTGCTTGCTAAGGGTAAAGGAAATATGGAATGGGTGGCAGAAGAAGGTAGTTCTAAATACCAGCTACAACCATGTGACCAGATGCAGAAATAAGGACAATTGTTATAAATATTTCTTCCTTGTATGCATGGATCAAACATTTTTGTTTTTTTCACTTATAAAATATAAGATGTAAACAGGGCTAGTGCGTTTTTGGTTGTACACATGTTAGTTTTATCATGTTAGGTACAAGTATGACTTTATAGTTGTCGTTATTTACAGACTATATATGGTTTAAGGAGATGTGTACAAGGTGCCAAGATGACAAGGTGTGGACTGTGATGGTTAAGGCTTTGTGTCAACTTGGCTGGGCCATGATTCTCAGTGGTTTGGGAGTTATGATATAGTTTGGCAGTTATGTAATGATGCTTCTATGATGAGATCTGACATAATGTAGTCACTTCCTTGATGAGATCTGCTATGAGCAGCCAATCAGTTGGAAGGGAGTTTCCTTGGGGATGTGGCCTGCATCTGATATATATGAACTTTTCGGCAAAACTCACTGGCTTTTGCTCTGCTCTGGATTCTGCATTTGGCTCATCATCTTCTGACCTCCGGTTCTTGGGACTTGAGCCAGCAGCCTGCCATCTTACCTGCCCATCATAGGTTCCTCAGTCCTTGCAGTTACATGAGTCAGGAAAAACCTCCAGCCTGAAGCCTGACCCACAGGCTTGGGACTTTCCTGCCTCTACAACTGTATGATCCATTTCCAAATCTCTCTCTCTCTGTATATATATGTACTTCACTGGTTTTGCTTCTCTAGAGAACCCAGTCTAAAAATAAATATCCATTTCATTTCCCAGTAATATTTTGTCTTACAGCGTTAATTCACATAAATTAGAAATAAAAATTACAATTACCTCTAATTCCTTATGGAAAAAAAGGTCTACATCTTTGAATGCCCTTCTGATGAAGACTTGGATGGCCTCTCTCTCACTGGCCAGGTGCAGGTCCAGCAGCTCCTGGGATGTTTCAGTGAGTAGCAGCACCTTCTGGCCCATCTGCTGGTTATAGAGGGCAATAGCCTTTTGCACTGCAGTCGAATTCTCTATCTGGGCCATAGCCAGAACTAACTGAGTACTCCATGCAGAGTGGATCCCCACTGTTGATGACATTGACTTAGGTCAGCACCAGGATCTCTAGATCTTCAAATGGAGAACAAATGATGATATTCACTGTAGGTGGTATGAGGACACATCTCTATTCTGTGTAATTCTGAGCATGTCTGTTAACTGCTCTTTGCCTCACAGCATAAGTGGTCTCAGTATCACCTGGAAGCTTGTCAGAAATGCAGACTGTCAGGTCCTGCCACAGACTTTCTGATTAGGGCCTACCTTTGGCAAGATCTTCAGGTAATATTTAGACCTTGCCTTTCTCAGAGCTGAAACTAGGTGGATGTTACTTCACCCTCCCTTATTCTTAACAATGAGTGCAAGTACTGAGAAGGGGACTCACGAGGCCCATTGACCTTGATGCCTCTTGGAAGAATTTTAATCTTGGAAAGACTGAAGTTGAAAGAACAGAATTCTGAAACTTATTGTATAAATTCAGGATCCAGCTCATCGTCATGTAATGTCTCAAGATGGACAAGCTTCTTCCACTCAGTGGGCAGGTGGAAGACAGAGCATTTCTTCTTTGGGAAGAACTTCTGGATACGGAGTCGTGACAGGCTAAAATTTTTATCTTCTTGACTGATACCTGGAGAAAGATAAAAAGGGGATGTATAAAGTAGAGTGTTTGTGTGTCACTGAACAATTATTTTAAATAAATGATCTTTCTCCTCCATATTTTTTGACCATGTGCAGCTTCACACATCATAAGTAAGGAGATGAAAGCAACCTAATCTTAGTACAGGAAAGGTTAAACATAAAAATACTTTTCCCATGAATAAGTGAACAGTGAAATTCAAAATTCAATCTATCAATTTAGGCAATAAATAAGAATTGTTTCTTAAGTATAGCCTAGTAGAAATACAAAGGCATAAATATAAGCAAACACTCAAAAATGATAACTCCTGAAATATTTTTCTCCTTGTTTTCCAATCACCAATCCCTATTACCTGGCTTTAGCTTCAGGGAATTCTCCAGGTTCTTGCCTGCTGTAATGCGTTGTCCATCTGCTTCCAGATTCATGGTCCAGTCTCTCAGAGTCCACATAAAGTCTGGAAAGAAGCTAACAAAGTCAGCAGAATCCTCAACCTCATCCTCATCAGGTGAGGATTTTGTCCTGATTTGATCTGTCAGCCCTGTCACATAGCTGAGTAGCTAACTAAGGAAAAGCAGCACAAAAGGACAGGGCCCTTCTTTCCATATTAGTTCTAAATATTACAAAACCTTCATTTTACCTTTGTTTTTAACCAAGTGTCAGTTCAGCAGTAGGTACCTGGGATCTTTCCCCTGTACCTGAATTATATTTTATGTTTTCTTTTTTTGTGCTTGGTTCCCCAGGATTCTCAATAAGGCAAATGGTTTGTTAATACAAGTGTCTGCTCTGGCTTTGGGGCTGCCTTGACCACTGAAGGATACTGCAGTTGGTCCATGGCCTGCTGGTTGATGGCTCCCATGCTATTGTATATGAAGGTGTTGCTTAGGAGGATGGCCAGAGCAAAGATCCAGGAGTCATTCTGGTTGTCTCCCTGGAAGTCAGAACACATTTGAGTCAGAAGTTTGTTCCATTCGCATGGCATTTTCCTGATTAGCAGTGGAAAACTGTGCTCATTTAATAATCAGAGATTTTTTTAGACTAATAACCTTAAAGAGGAACTCAAATCCAAACAAAAATGGCTATTAGTAAGCCTTGGACTTCTGTCACTTTTCTCATTATTATGCTTCATTTCCACTGATTCACAATTTATCTGGTCTCCAGGACCTCTTATGACCATTGTCAGATAATTGCAAAACAAATACTCAAGATTGGTGAGCATTCCAAATCCTTAAAATAAAGACTTGTTTTGTTTTGTTTGTAAAGCAAAATTGACTTTTATATGAGTAACATCAATTGCACCTCAGAGTCTGAATTATATTGAGCTATTATTATGTACTTGTACTTTATGTTATTTATATTCATAAATACTCAAAACAATACACTGAATTAGACACAATTATGAAGACATAATTACAGAATAATTAGATCCATGTTACAGATCAGAAAAATGAGGCTATAATAAGTCAAGTAATTTGGTAAAACCACTAAGTTGCTATGTGACAGAACTATGACTGGAACAAAAATTCTCAACACTAAACAACTCAAATCATCAATATTTCCTTCAGAATAAGATTCATTACATTGATTTTGTTTGTTCTACCTTTATGCATCTGGGCTAACTGACATAGTTCACAGCTTGGAGTTAATGATTAGAATGCTAATTAGACTCCCCATCAGCATGTTCTTCTGCTGGATTATAAAATTGTTTTATGAAATCTGGATTATTAATATTTTCAACAAGTCTGGTTGCTAACCATGACCTAGTATCATGTAAATGGAAATAAAAAGATACAGTTAAATATAAATACCTTTATATAAGGTAAAACTACATGTGTAAAAGATATTCAGAGATGAAGGTTATTATGGATTGAATAGTGTCCCCCTAAAATATGTGTTATAAATTCTAATACCTATACCTGCAGTTTGGAGGCCTGGTGGTGCAGTTGCTAAGACCTACAGCTGCTAATCAAAAAGATCAGCAGTTCAAATCCACCAGCTGCTCCTTGGAAAGCCTATGGGGCAGTTCTACTCTGTCCTATTGTTACCTCAATAACACGGATTGGAGCCGCCTGCCGCAATGGCCAATTCTGAGACAGGGGTGAGGAGAGCAGCAAGAGGTTTATTATATATAGATATATAGGAGACAGAAGTGAATAGATTCCTTCCAAAAACCTGTCTCCCCCACTGGAGATTGGCTGAAGGCTTTTATAGGGACAAGATTATGGGTCTTAGAAGTTTGTGTTAGTTTCTCCTTGGGGTGGTCATGTCTCAGATGAGTTAATCTTCTACTGGTATTCTTGGGGGTTATCTGGTGACATCCTGGTTTCTCTTGTCACAAGATGGGTGCTTTGTTTGGTTTTCATCCTTAGATCATTATCACTTATTTTCTACCCTCCAAGGAGGAACACTGGTTAACCTTAAACCTTTTGTACAGACTGGAGAAACAAGATCATGAGACAATGTGGCAGTTAGCAATGAGGAGTAAATAATAGTGAACCAGGCCTGTGCAGCCTCTGCCACTACAGGGTCCCTGTGAGTCATAATTGACTCAATGGCAACAGATTTTGGTTTGGTTTTATACCTGTGGTTATAATCCCATTTAGGAATCGGTTTTCTTTGTTATGTTAATGAGGCAGTTTTAGTGTATGGTGTGTCTTGAGTCAATCTCTTTCGAGAAATAAAAGAGCAGATTAAGTAAGCAAGCAAGCTGAGATGGGGGGAGCTAAATGGCACAGCACATGAATATTACCAAGGATCTGAGGAAAAGAAGCTGAAAAGGGAGAAGGACCTTCACTCAGAGCCTACAAAGAGACACAGAGAGAGAGAAAGACTTCCCCTAGAGCCACCGCCCTGAATTCAAACCTCAAGCAATCTGAGCATTGAGAAACTGCTAGAGAAAGATATGACAGTCTACTTCCGTAACGATTACAGCCTTGGAAACCCTATGGGGCTGTTCTACTCTGTCCTATAGGGTCGCTATGAGTCGGAGTCGATGACAATGGATTTGGTTTGGTTTTGAAACATTGAGAAAATAAATTTCTGTTCGTTAAAGCCACCCACTTGTGGTATTTCTGTTGCAGCAGCACTAGGTAACTAAGACAAGGGACTAAATCCAAAACTGAATCCTCCTTCCTTACCTTCGCTACATCTCCCAGGTCTTCAGTGTCAAGCAGAACTAGACTGTGGTTTGGTTTCTTGGGATGAGGTATGCACCACATCCAGATTCCCTTGCTATGAGACTGCACTGTAGAGCCCAGAGAGAAGCCTGCAAATGGGAGAGGAGAGGTGCCGGGGTAGAGGGTTAATGACAGGAGGTTCTGGAAATTGAACAGAGTTAAGTCAATCAAGGTTAGGAGACACAACTGAAACTACAATGACTACTGATCTTATTTACTGCCAGAGAAACAGCAAATTTAGAATATCAATATAGATTGAAAAATTTTATTTTTACCTTAAAGATCAGTGATGCTTGCTGATACTACACGGGCACACTAGTAAACGATGTATAATTTATTTTCTGTACATTGACTATCTCTATTATTGCCGAATTCCATTTGAGAAAAAGAACATTTATACTTTTAAAAGAGGAAACTAAAGCAAATCAGAAGAGACAGTGAGTTCATCCTCATCCTCCAGAATAGTGTGAAGACAAGAATACCAACTGTGGATCAAAAGTTAGCTTTCAAAATTCATCCCCATCTCTATCCTTCCTCTGCTTACCTCACCATATTCATTGCTGGACAGTGTGAATGGGCAGAAGGGACTCAGCAGAGCTTTACTGGTGCGACTTACCCTTTTTCTTCCCAGCCAGCTTGTTCATCAGGTAGGATTTGCCTGTGTGGTAGAGGCCCACAATAGCCACCACCACTACAGGCTGGGTAATGGCTGACAGGATCTTCAAAGCTTCCTGAGTAACCATCAGTTTCCTTTCAGTGTTCTCAAGGAGGCACGCTGGGCCTGGCATGTGACTCTCAGAATCCATGTCTAGGGCATTGCCTTATCTACAAGAGGAAAAGTTGAATCAACAGGAATCTCCAGTCTTTAAGCAGAATAAGAACTTTCACTAGGTTATATTGCTTTCATTACATCATAAAGTTTCACAGCATGGCCACAAATTTTCTGTTCATCAGTCATCTAGATGAAAGGAAGATTTTTTATCATTTTAGAATGTTATAAAAGTCTTTAAAAAATAGCCTAGTGATTAAAATATTGGAATGACAGGAATTTATCAACGTTCAATTGCTCTCATGACCAAAATTTTCCATGTAGTTCATTGTGGAAAACTTTCTTTTGGATTCCCGTTAAACACTTGAGAACACACATTCAGAGGGAAATAGAATAGGATTAGAGAAATTTATGTTACATACTAGCTATATGTAATAAATTCATGATTTATTTATTCATTCATCCTTTCTTCACTGAAGAAAGCTTTATTTTTTGTTTATCTTGTGCATAGACCCTTATGAAGTGTTTGTCACGTGCATAGAGTAAACGCTAGGTGCTTGGCTTCTGACTCAATGAATTATTTGTCTCATTGTGAGATAAAATAAAATCATACACAGTCCCTGTGTTTACATCCTGGTGTTAATTATTTAACAGAATCCCTGACATGCTGTGGCCCATGATGATTCTCCATGTTTTCTGTGCTTGAACCCAAGTCACTGGGCCGTATTTCACTAAGACTCCAGGACCTTGAGGCCTGTACTACAGACTGGCACAGAGGGTCTTAATCTTTGCTGTGCAAAAGGATCCCCATTTCCCATATGCCAGCTCAGGTCTGCTTTCTAGAATCTAATTATTATTACATTGCATTAGGTTATTATTATTTTTAACCTCCCTGTGTTTCTCATGGGGTTGCCATGAGTTGGATCGACTCAGTGACAATGGGTTTGTTTTTCTATTACGTTATTATTATTCTTTATGTCTGTGTGTATCCAGATTAATTCTTCTTTACCTCCAATATTTGGAAATCCAGGTCATGTTTCAACCCCTATCAGTGTGCTTATTGCATATCAAGTTTCTATGTTCAGGCAGAGCATGTTTCTTTGTATCCTGAAAAATTATCATGAAGCATTTTCTGATGAATCATGGCTCTTATTCTCTGAACTCTGCTTTTAGAACAGTATTTATCCATAACTGATGACGTGACATTTTAAAATAGACTTAAAGCATTTTCCTAATTGTGACATGTAAGAAATGAGTATAAAGACTTCTCTTAGTAATACTTTTAGTTTCCTTTTTTTTCAAACTTCTATGTCTCAATCTCTACAATCTGCATTGAACCTGACACAACACAGGTTATGTCTTTGAGATTCAATCCAGTTTTCTCTTAGGAAATGTGTTTTTCTGCCTTTCCTAAAATAAAAATCAATTTGCTTTGGTGTCTGCTTCCTTCCAAACTGGAGTAATAATGACTAGAATTACCCTTCTTTCTAATACAGTTAAAAAGTGGACAGAATATATGAAATATCAGTTTTCAACACAATGGACATCAGGTAACAAAAAGTACTGATCCTTGAGATTTGAGAAACAAACCAACAAAATAGCCCTATGATTGTCCCATTGTACTGATTTGAAAGAGCTTCAAAACACAGATTCAGGAAGGGGAACCCAGAGAGCCAGGTGGACACTCTGAGCTAAGAAGATGATACTGAAAATACATGGAGACAAAAAAGGCTAGAATATCATGAACAGAGTACCAGAGAGGAGAGAGCTGCACAGAGAGAGAATTCTGGAGAACTGTAGAAATCCCCACAGGTATCAGCTGATCAGGGCATGTGTATAAAGAAACTACCCAAGATCAGTGAAAGAACCACCCCAGAGGATTACAGGGAACCGTTCCAGGGCTCTCATAGGAACAGTAATAGTGCTTGTTCCCATCAGCCAGACTAGAAAATTTCGTAATTTATGGGGCATTGGAAAACATACATTGAAGGTCTCTCCTCAGTCGTGGGGGTTAATTAACTCTAGACTGAGCACTGCTCAAGTCTTGTCTGGCTCATTGCCTTCCAGCCAATTCCAACTCATAGTGACACCACAGGACAGAATAGAACTGCCCCATAATGTTTCCAAGGAGTGGCTGGTGGATTTGAACTGCCGACATTTTGGTTAGCAGCACAACTATTAACAACTATGCCACCAGGAAGTAAACCTTAAAAACAAAACTTAGAGGTCCAAACTGTTCCCCAAAATCCTCAAGAATAATTATAGAAATGCAGAAGTATCCAGCTCCCAAGAAGGTAAAATTCAAACTTCTGGAGCCCAAGTAAATTTTACCAGGAATTCAAAGAAGTAGGAAAATCCAACCCAGAATGAAGAAATCAATCAATCAAAATCAAGGCAGCACATAATAATATGCTAGAATTAGCAGAGAAAGATGTTAAAAACAGTTGCTATAACTATATTCTGCTTGTTCAAAAAGTTAAAGAGAATAATGGGAAATATCAAAGAGGCCCTTTGTACGTGAAGATATTAACAGAAAGGCAAGAATGAATAGGAACACCAAAAAAGTCAATATATTTTGTTGGCTACAGAGTACTTGTTTGAAGCAAGATTTCGTAGTTGTATGATATTTGCCATGCCATTTAACCATCTTTTAACAGGTTTTCTACAAAATGGAAATTATAAAAACTTAGTTCTTAGGGTTATGTTGGATCTAAAAGTGAATCATGAATACCATGGTGTTTCTTGAGAGAGTAAGAAGAGTGAAAAATATAGAAAAGAATGAATAAATTTTTGTATGAGAAACTAACTTGAATTATAAACTTTCACTTAAACAGAAAAAAATGAAAAAAAAAAAAAAAAAGAGTTAAAAGTAGGATAAAAAGATTAGGAAACCTAGAAAAAAGGTTATTTCAAAAAATCTATATTATTTCCAGCCATCCACTTCTAGGTTCTGTTCTGTTTTTCCATTTTGAGGTGGATAGGAGCAGAAAGAAGAACTGACAAAGAAGAGAGATCTGGGCAGACAAGTAGGCAATAAATGAAGCTAGTGTCATGTCAAGGAATCCAGGAGAGAAGTTTCTAGAAGGAGGGATCAAAATTTCAGGAGGGTAGAGAAAGGTCAAAGTAAGAAAAGATGTTGCACAGGGTAGTCTTTAAAGAGGAAAGAATCAGTGGTGGGTTGAATTTCTACTCGTAAGGGCTTGAGGAATAAGTGGGCACAAAGAAATTGGACAAGTGAGACTGGACTATTACTAAAAGAAGAAATCCACTTTCACACAAAGTACAAGCATATGATTAAAACGAATGTTCTTTTCATAAAACTCTGGGTTTCGGTTTTCTCTTTCGTCTTTAACAGTCAATGGGTGTTTACTCTGTATCTTATTTACTGTTCTTTCCTTCTTTTGAAAAGAACTCATTTGTAGTTCTTTCAGTTTCTTAGCTGAAGTTGGAACAGTATTGAGAATGTTCCTTCAAAGTCAATGGTAATTTGAGCCCCTAGTCATCACAGATACTGTCAAGAAAGCAAAAGACAATCCTAAAGAATTCTGAGCTCACATTAGGCTCTACTGGTGCTTGATTCAGCCCAGAGCATGAGAGGGGCTCTCAGGGACATGCCAGCCTGAGGAGGCCAGAGTATCATCTGATCTGCTGTCTCACCTCAGGCTCAGTGCAGTTTATCTTGGTGCTAGTCGTTTGTTAAGAAAACTAACTGATTCCTTTAATTACCTTCCTACCCTGCCCTAAGGTTATCTCAGGCTCTACGTCCTGGAGCAGAGATCCTTCAGAGTTGAAGAGAAAGCTGTTTGATGAGAAAACCCCATAAACCCATTGCTGTCAAGTCAATTCCAACTCATAGCAACCTTATAAAACAGAGTAGAACTGCCCCATAGCGTTTCCAAGCAGCCTCTGGTGGATTCGAACTGCCAACCAACTGGTGAGCAGCTGAACTCTTTACTAGTACGCCACCAGGGTTTCCCGCTTGATGAGAAAGTGGTAAGAAATCTCATCCGTTTTTCCTCCTCAGTATAGGTGGAGTGATTTCTCTTCCTTCTCAGTGTCTCTCTGGATCCTGGGACTTTTATTTCACCCTCCAACATCCTGGGGCTTTCTGGATTTCCTCAAGAGTAAGTACGTAAGTAAGTAAAGTAAAGCAACTTTTGTGGCAGAATTAGGGTAATATGAAACTGAAAGCACTGAGGGAAAGGCAGTGACTCAACAACCATGAAAGATTTGCTGGGAACTATGATAGATTTTCAGTCGCTTCATATGCATGCGAAAGCTGGACAATGAACAAGGAAGACCAAAGAATTGGTGCCTTTGAATTACGGTGTTGGCAAAGAATATTGAATATATTCATGGACTGCCATAAGAACAAACATATCTGTCTTGGAAGAGGTACAGCCAGAATACTCCTTAGAAGCGAGGATGGCAAGACTTCATCTCATATACTTTGGACATGTTATCAGGAGGGACCAGTACCTGGAGAAGGACATCATGCTTGGTGAAGCAGAGGGTCAGCGAAAAAGAGGAAGACCTCCAATGAGATGGATTCACACAGTGACTGTAACAATGGGCTCAAACACAACAGCAATTGTGAGGATGGAATAGGAACAGGCAGTGTTTCGTTCTGTTTTACATACAGTCACTATGAGTCAGAACCGATTTGATGGCACCTAACAACAACATGTTAGTGGGAGATTACATGTGTTTGACACAATTTCTCAACTAGGATCATCAAATTTTATTTTTGGCAAAGCTCTTAAAGATCATTTGCTATGAAGAAAAAAAAAAAAAAGAAAGAAAGACTGTCTATTGGATCTTTTTAATGTAATGAAATTTATCTCCAATTTGGAGGCCAGTTTGAGAAGCCTAGAATGGGGAAGCACCATATTATTTTTAAATCTAATTTCTTGAAATAACAGACACACTCACAGTTATAGATGCAATAATTGAGGGAAAGGACATGTCTTATTCCTTTACAAATAATCAGCCCCAACCTGACAACCTGGCACTTAATACCCATCTGCAGAGAGGAGGGTAGCTTCCATGTATCTCACCCTTGTTCCAGGTTTGATAGTGATCTCTTTCCATGGGTTATCTAGCATAAATTTCATAATGAATGTTTCCCCATAAGTGTGTAGAAACAAAGGCACAGAAAGATTTAAACACTCGTCGAAGAGCACAGCACTTTAAGAAAACTAAATCCAAGCCATACTGATCCCAAGTTCTCTTGTGGAGAACACTTCACTACACTGCTTTCCTGTTTGCTGAGTGACAAGTAATGAAAAGAAGAGCAGTTTTTCTTTATTGTTTTCCAAGCATTACTGATGTTGCGTGTCTAATTCAGCCCTGATTACAATCAAGCAAAATAAGTGGTTTCATCTCCATTCTAAAGTGAAAACAGAAAGTATGAAGGAGTGTATATAACATCCACTTAATGCAAAAGGATGCAGTAAAGGACTAAATATAAGACAAACTTCTAATTTTTCCCAATTTGAATTAATAAACATTTTGAAATGTATAATAAATAGTAAAATATCTAAGTAAAATCTTTAATTTATTAACTTAGTTGTATATACATTTAAATTACATATTTATGTAATGCAGATTTTTTTATACTCACATTTTATAAAATAATTTTATTCAAACTCTTCACATCTTTTTCTAACATTGTAGATTATCATTATTGTAGCTACTTTAAACTCATTTAAATTATTTTTTCAGAGTGCATTATTCTTATTTCTGTTAAAGCTGTTTGAAATGCAGCATTTTTTGAATCAGGGTGTGATAATGATACTTACTAAATATTTTATCTTAAATCACTGGTACGTGATTCTATACCATTAGTACAGTTCTTTCTCCATTATTTCAAAAGGCATATGTTTGTACATTATTTTTAAAGGCATCTTTAGAAAACTCATTTATTTGAGATTTTGGAAGTGTTTAATTTTAATGCACTTTCCCAGTTGTCCCTAGCATTGTGTTTTTCTTAGTCACATAGGCAAATGAACTAGTTTTGCAAGGACTAATTTAACTTCTTCCCAAACAATTTTTCCAGTTTCTAGAAGTTGCTAAGATTCCATTATCTTATATGCTCTATTAAAGTTATCTATTAAAGTCCATCTACTATTTTTCTTTCTGTTGAGACAGCCTCAAGAATGTTTCTGGTATTTTTTCCCCCGAAAACATGGGCATTTCATGACTGAGATATATTTCATATGATCTACAAACTTTATTTCTATATGCAGCATTTTTTTTAGATCCACTATAAAACTGATCCTCAGAAATACATCTGTTAACATTTTATCATCCAGAATAATTTCCATTTGCAATTGTCTCAGGTTGATTCCCTCGCTGTGAGAAAGCTTTCCTTGCAATGGAACACACCACACTCACACCCACAAGACTGCCTACATGATTTTTAATGTACAGCAACATTCAATATTTGCAAACATGTAGTCATATACCCACTGAGTTGGAGGTAATTTGTTGTGAAGTTAACGACGCTTAATTTTCAGGGCCTCTTTATTGCACAAGCCCCCTCCAAGGCCTTGGAAGTGTACCTAGCAATGTGTTTCCATGGTCAAATGTTTTTATACATTTTGCAAAAATAAATTGTTAGTTTCGCTGTTGGAATGGCAGCATGTAGAACTCTGTGGATCTGCTCTTCAGTAAAATAAGCATAATTTGATGAAAATTATATGAAAAAGATTTAAATTCTATGGAAATTGTCCTAAGGGCACACATCTAATGAAGAAATATTTATTCAAAAAATACTCCTAAAACTTGGTAAGAACAGTGGAAGTCTGTGACACTTGGACATGACCAGCTCCCTCCCCTCCACTCAGGACACTCGACAAATTTGGAGAACACTCCACTCTGACCAGCTGTGGCTAACAAGATGGTGCTCTTTCTTTCCTCAACTCTCAATCAGGGGATATAGTATTTTACCTGGAGGGACAGATCGCCAGGTTTCTCTTACCTTCCAGCTTCTAGATGCAGAGACTAAAGCTCTAGTGAATGTAACCAGAGGCAGTCCACTAAAACAGAGAGCTCCAACACATCCCAAAATGAACTGACTTTATTTGAAACAGAGTGTGGGGAAGTTCAAGCCCAAGGGAATGAAGAGAATTTATTGCTAGTAGACCCACCTTACGGGAAATACTAGGATTCTGGGAAGATGACAGCATAAACAGGTCATTATTCTTACCCTTCCCCACAAATACATCAAAAAAATACGGCAAGAAAATGATGCTTGGCCTTGAGGGACTCTGAACTAGGGAGCAGAGGACAGCGATGGGGAACTGCAGGCAGACAAGCTCAAGGAGCCAAGGTTACCAAGTCACACACAGTAGGAACATTGCTTCTACCACTGTCCCTGCTCCTCCCCTAGCCACTCAGGCTGCTGTGAACTGAGGAAGAGGCCCTAATAATAGCTTGTTTCCACAGTCATCACAACCCCTGCCTGTGCAAAGAGACAAAACCCCAAGCTTCAGTTCAAAAATCAGCAAGGCAGACCTCCCTCTGGGTCTATTCAGAGTATGCTAGTCCTTCCCCTACCTAGTAACTGTCAGCTGCCAAGCTGCTGAGAATTGGTACAGAAGGCCCCCTGCAATGGAGCCTACTGTCACAACCAGCACTCTGCCTGTCTGCGCACCCATAGCACAGGTTGCAAAACCGACAAGATCTCCTTAGGGGTCAGTTTGGGTTTGCCTACCTTTCCTTCTGGTCAGTCTTAAGAACAGTTGAAAGGAATAGAAGGGAAGTTCCTCAATATGATTAAGGGCATTTATGAAAAATCAATGACCAACATTATACTTAATGGAGAAAAATTGAGAGCTTTTCTCTTGAAATCAGGAGCAAAACGAGGATACTTGCTCTCACCACTACTATATAGTATTGGAAGTCCTAGCCAGAGTAATAAGATAAGAAAAAGAAATAAAATATTTCCAAATTGGAAGATGTCTTAGTTATCTAGTGCTACTATAAAGAAATACCATCAGTGCTTGACTTCATCAAACAGAAGTTTATTCTCTCACAGTTTTGGAGGCTTGAAGTCTAAATTCAGGGTGCCTACTCCAGAGGAAGTCTTTCTCTGTTGGCTCAGGGGGAAAGTCCTTGTCATCAATCTTCCCTCATGGAGGAGCTTCTCAGTGAGGGTTCACAGGTCTAAAGGATGTGCTATTCTCTAGGTTCATGTTTCTTGTTGGTATAAGGTCCCCCGTCTCTGCTTGCTTCTTTTCTTTTATATTTTAAGAGATTGACTTAAGATATAACCTAATCTTGTAGATTGAGTTCTGCCTCATTAACATGGCTGCTCTAATCCTGCCTCACTAACATGGCTACCTCTTACCCTGCCTTATTAACATGGTTGCCGCTAATCCTGTCTCATTAACATTGTAGAGGTAGGATTTACAACACACAGGAAAATCAGATCAGATGACAAAATGGTGGACAATCACATGATACTGGGAATCATGGTCTAGCCAATGTGACACATATTTTGGGGAGAACACAATTCAATCCATGACAGAAGAAAAGAAGTAAAATTGTATCTATCTGCGGATGACATGATCCTGTATATAGAAAATCCCCAAAAATCCACAAAAAAAGCTTCTAGATCAAATGGAAGAATTTAGTAAAGTTTCAGGGGGCAAGGTTAACAAAAAAAATCACTTGGGTTTCTATAAACAGAGAATGAGAAATTTGAATACAAAATTAAGAAAACAATTCCATTTACAATAGCATCTAAGAGAATAAAATGTTTGGGAATAAATTTAACCAGAAGTGTGAAAGACTTACACAAAGAAAATTATAAAACACTGACTGCTGACAGAGATTAAAGAAGACCTAAATAAATGGAAAGATATTCCATACGGATTGATTGGAAATGCCAATACTACCCAAAGTGGTCTACAGATTCAAGGCAATTCCAATCAAAATTCCAATCATCTTTTTAAAGAAATAGAAAAACTAATCTTCAATTTTATATGGATTGGCAAGAGGCCCCAACAGCTAAAGCAGAACAAAGTACGAGGTCTCACAGTTCTTGATTTAGAAATATACTGCCACAGTAATCAAAACAACCTGGTACTGGTATAATAACAGATGCATAGACAAATGGAATAGAATTGACAGTCCAGAAATAACCCACACAGGTATGGTCAACTGATTTTTGACAAGGGTGCTAAGTCCATTCAATGAGGGAGAGAAGAGTCTCTTCAATAAATGGTACTGGGAAAATTGGATTGTCTCATGCAGAAAAACGAAACAAGATCCATGCCTCCCACCACACACAAAAACCAATTTGAAATGGATTTAGAACTTAATGTGAAGACTAAAATCATAAAATTATTACAAGAAAATACAGGGGCATGGCCATTGGGTCTATCTTTTAACAATGGACTATGTGACATAATAACAAAAGAACAAACACCAAAAGGCAAAATAAATGGGACCTCATAAAAATTAAATACTTCTGTTCATCAAAAAGCTTTACCAAAAAAAATGAAAAGACAACCAAGAGATTGAGAGAATATCTTCAAAGATCGTATACCCAATAAGATTCTAATAATCAAAATATATATAAAACTTCAAAAACTAAACAACAAAAAGACAAATAACCCAATCAAAAAATGGGCAAAGGATTTGAATAGACATTTCACCAAAGAAGATATTCGAATAGCCACCAAACACATGTAAATATGTTCAACATCTTCAGCCATCACAGAGATGCAAATCAAAACCACAATGAGATACCCATTTCACTCTCACTAGGATGACTAAGATAAGAAAAAGCCAAAATAACAAGTGTTGGCAAAGACATGGGAAAATTGGGACCCTTATGCGTTGCTGGTGGGAATGCAAAATGGTACAGTCATTGTGGAAAACAGTGTGGTGGTTCCTCAAAAAACTAAAAATAGAATTACCATAAACAAACGAACAAAAAAACCTAACCCGTTGCCTTCCAGTTGATTCCAACTCATAGTGACCCTGTAGGACAGAGTAGAACTGCCCCATAGGGTTTCCAAGAGAGGCTGGTGGATTTGAACTGCTGATCTTTTGGTTAATAGCTGAGCTTTTAACCATTACGCCAACCAGAACTACCATATGACCCAGTAATTCCACTGCTAGGAATATATCCAAGGAACTTGAAAGTAGGGATGTGAACAGATGTATGTATGCCAATATTCATTGCAGCAGTAAACACAATAGGCAAAATGTGGAAATAACCTAAATACTCATCCACGGATGAATGGATAAGCCAAATGTGGTACATACTTACAATGGAATACTATTCAGTCAGAAAGAGAAATGAAGTCCTAATACATGCTACAACATGGATGGAGCTTGAAGACATTATGCTGAGTGAAATAAGTCAACCACAAAAGGACAAATATTGTATGACTTCACTTATGTAAAAAGGCAAAAACAGGCAAATATATTGGTGGTTACCAGGGATGGGAAGGAGAGGAAATGGGGATGTTATTGCTCATGGAGTACAGAGTTTCTGTTTATTGTGATGGAAAACTCATATTGATTAAGGGTAATAGTTGCACAGCAACCTTTCTCCTGCAGAGTGGCTGATGGCTTCGAACCACTGACCTTTTGGTTAGCAGCCGAGCCCTTTAACCACTGCACCATCAGAGCTCCCTCACTAAGTTGAAAACCTGTAAAAAGTTGAATTGGAAAATGTTGTGTGATATGTATTTTTACAGAAAAAAAAAAAAGAGCAGCTGCTGATGTTGCTGATGCTGCTTATGTACAACCAAGCAGCAGACGGGATGTGTTTTCTTGGTTTGGAGATTTAGGGTCATTGTTTAATGGGACATGCCAGGTAATTGGCCTAATATCATTTTTAGTGTGCCTGTTCTACCTATTGGTTGTATAGTACCTAGGGTCTTAAGGTTGAAAGCAGTCATCCAAGGTACAATAATTTGTCTCTATTTGCCTGGAGTAAGAGAGGAAGAAGGAGAGTCAGGAAAAGGAGGAGTAAGTGGAAGTTGTGGCAAATTGCCTGCATGAAGACCTGCCTCCTTTGCCATGAGATCAGAAGAACTGGATGGTTGATGCCTTGCTATCATCACTGAACATTCGATCAAAGATTCTATAGAAAAATTCTGAGTAAAGGGCAAAAAAGCAGAACAGAATTTCAAATTGTCATGGAACGCACTCTTTCTGGAGCCACAGAGGCCGGATGAATTCCCAAAAATATTGTTCTGAGATAATCTTTAAACTTTAAACACAAAATATCCCTTGAAGTCTTCTTTACACCAAACAATAGTTTAGCTTAATTAGTAAAGAACGTCTGAACACTGTGCTCTTTTAAAGAACTATCTATATGGGATCAAATTGACAACAGCAACTCAAAAGATTAGACAAGAAACTTATGGGACAGTGAGTTCATGTTGATGGTGGAGGAATTATTCATAAAAGGAGAGTGAGAATGGTTTCACAACTTGAAGAATGTAATCAATCTCACTGAATTTTACATGTAGAAATTGTTGAACTGGTGTATGTCTTGCTGTGTACATTTTCAACACCACCACCACCAAAAAAAAAAACTAAATGAAGTTCTTTAGGCTAAAAGCAAATGACTCTAGATGGTAACATAAATCTTCATGGGCAAACAAAGAACACTCGTAAGAGAATTGTGTAATATTAAATACAGTATAAATGCATATTTCTTCTCCTTTTTTTCCTTAACTGATTTAAAAAGCAGTTGTACAAAATAGTATGTATGCAATTATGTTGTTGGCCTATAACATATGGAAACATAATATATTTAACAATAACAACATAAAGAGGTGGGTGGGAGCAAAGTTTTGTTGGAATAAAGAAAAGACATCAGATGATAACAGAAAAACACGGGAATAAATTGAGAGAACCAGAAGAAATGGTAAATAAAATTAACATTACAAATTATAAATGTATACCTTCTCACAGCTTCTTTAAAAGATGAATTTATATAAAGTAATAATTATAACAAATGTATTGTTGGGTTTGTCACATATGTGCAACTGACAGAGATCTAACTATATCAATAATGGATTTAAGTGTGAAAGGATTAACCATTCCAATGTAGAGGCAGAAGTGTCACTTATCCTGTTTCCCCAGATATCCAGATATCCTACCCCTTTTCAACTTTAGGTGTTTGCTAAAGTGTAACTATTAATGCCATTTCTGATCCCTTCTATAAAAAAACTATACTCCAAAACACCAGTACACTCTCTCTTGCATCCTTGCTTCACTTTTGCATAGAACTTGTGATAAATCAACATTCTGGATGTTTCGTAGTTTTTTTTTATTGCCCCCATGCCTCCACCAGACTGTTAATTCCATGAAGGCAGAGATTTTTGTCTCTTTTGTTGACAGCTGAATCCCTAGTGCCTCTGTACAGCACCTGACAGATCCTAGATCTTCAGTATTTGTATATTGAATGAATAAAAGCTGTGAAAGTAGAATACATTGGTTAAAGCTGATGTTGTTTTCAAAGATGCTGGAGATATATTAAGAGATTTGCCTCTAGCAATATTTGCAATTCCTCTCATTTCTCCAAGTATATATGAAAGTTTCTGTCCTTTAACATCCCTACAGGTAGAATCATACTTTTTAATCTTAACAAAAGTAAGAGGTCAAAAGTGATATGCTGTTTTAATATGCAATGTTTGATTATTATTGGAACAATGCATATTCATATAATTATTTATCGCCACATTTTAATCTCATAATACGTCAGCTTTCTTGAGCTAGAAAAGTCTGAGTTAGTGTTCTAATAAGAAGTAAAATGCATCTAGTGCCTACTTAGCACTAGATGCACCTGTAGAGAATTTAGCATCTGTAGAGAATGTACTCATTACATTTAATTTATCCTTCAGTAGAAGCTTATGAGAATATTGAATATACCACGGACTGCCAGAAGAACAAACAAGTCTGTCTTGGAAGAAGTACTGATAGAATGTTCTTTGGAAGCGAGGATGGTGAGACTTCGTCTCACGTACTTTGGACATGGTATCAGGAGGGACCAGTCCCTGGAGGAAGATATCACGCTTGGTAAGGTAGACATTCAGCGAAAAAGAGGAGGACATTCAATGAGATGAATTGACACAGTGGCTGCTACTATGGGCTCAAACACAGCAATGATTTGAGGCAGGACCAGGCAATGTTTCGTTCTGTTGTACATAAGGTCGCTATGAGTCGGAACCAACTTCATGGTACCTAACAACAAAGTATGTATTATTATCCCCATTTTGCAAATAAATAAGTATAGTTTAAAGACTTTTAATGGCATTTTGCATCCATTTCAGGAAGCCACAAGGCCATGATGGTTGGTTTGTGGCCTGAAAGGATGAGTCAGTGTGCTTACAGAAAACGGATAAATTAAAGTCTTTCACAGCTTTGCATCATGCAAAAGTGGACTACAACACTCTGGTACTGTGTGTCTTTCCCTTTTCCCTTCCTAACTTTGACAGTCTGAGAATTCCTTTAATAAATGAACAGTCTCTAGCCATCCTCCACTTTTTCTTATGAGGGAAGAAACTTTTGATGTTAATTCAGGACAAGTTGAAACTATGTGTACATGTCAGATTGAAAGTGAAAGCAAAGTCAGGCTCCTCATTTCTGGGAAAGAGGCTAAATGCTAAGAAAACAGGTTCATTGTGTTCTAGAATAACCAGTTGTAAGCAGTTTTGGGTGTGGTATTTTTACCACAGGCTGCTTGAATATTTTCTACTGCCTTTTTCTCTTCAATTCTGAACAAGAGAAACCTAAATAGCCCCACTTTTCAGATCTCTTAGAGTTGCTGTCTGTCAATTCCTGATACCTTTTAGTAGATTTTCACAGATCAAATTAACTCACTGTTACTATTACATTTAAAAATCCGTATATGTGTATATGCTTAGAAAAATGCTTGAAAGAATATATACCAAAATAGTAAGTGAATTTCATTCACAACAACATATGAGGACTGTTTTCAAGAATATTTTTTCATTCATTCATTTTTCCAGATTTTATTAAGGATCAGCCATATTGCTATATTTATGGTGAGAGTTATACAAAACAAATCCACTGCCATCAAGTTTATTCCGACCCATAGCATCGAATCTACTCATAGCAGAACTGCCTCATAGGATTTCCGAGGCTGTAAATCTTTCTGGAAGCAGACTGCCACATTTTTCTCCTGTGGGGCAGCTGGTAGTTTGAACTACCGATCTTTTCGGTACCCAGTTGAGCAATTTAAACACTGCACCACTATGGCTCGTCAAGCTGGATGTATCAACTTAAGGAAGAAGTGAAAGAAAGAAGAACACTGGTCAATGCATTGCATGGACTGGACTCTATGGGGCAAAAACATGAAATGACTTAACCTTTATCCAAGTATGACTTTCAACCCTGTCACATCACCTTACTTGTTTCAACCCTTAATCACACCTTTGCCGTGTCCAAGAGTCTTCTTATTGTTTCAGAAATAAAATATTGCAGTCAAAGCAAATTAAGTCTAGTTTCAAAATTCAAAGCTTGCCCTCCCCCATACTCACATGAGACCCATCTTTTATGGGGTTTCTTTTTTCTTGCAAAATATTGGAGATGGCAAGATTGATTAAGAAAAAAATTAGAAATCTTCTTTCCTAGCATATCTCTTGATACTTTTGCCAAGTTTTCGCCTGTAAAAGACCTTCCAGCACACTGTGAAGGTGTGATTTTCTCACATCTTCTGCAACACCAGGGGTTATTCTTTCACATCTTCGTTAAACTGGTAGGGAAAATGATAGCTTGTCCTTTCAATATACAATTTTTTTTTCTACAAGTGTTCTTGAACATTTTCTTATATTTTTACTGTTCGTATATTATTCTTATGATTGTGTAAAATCCTTTGCCCATTTAGCTTCTGGGAAGAGGCAATTTATAAAGCCTCTGCATAATTAATAATTACTTACATACACACACAGACACAGAGATAGAGCAAAGATTACAAGCAAAATCTTTGTAAGACACTGAGGTTCCGCTAGACTGTTGTTGACTGTCTCCGATGCTTTAAAACCAAGCCACTTTTATTGTTGAGATACTAATGAGCTTCTTTTAAATATCATTATATATATATGTATGTGTGTGTGTGTGTGTGTGTGTGTGTGTATAAAACCCAAAAACCAAACTCGTTGCCATCAAGTCGATTCCAACTCATAGTGACCCTATAGGACAGAGTACTACTGCCCCATAGAGTTTCCAGGGAGCACCTGGTGGATTCAAGCTGCCAACCTTTTGATTAGCAGCTGTAGCATTTAACTACTACACCACCACATACCACTTGTCTGTCAGTTTGTCGTACTATGGTGACTTATGTGTTGCTATGATGCTGGAAGCTTTGTCGTTGGTATTTCAAATATGAGCAGGGTCACCATTGGTAGACAAGTTTCAGCAGAGCTTTCAGACTAAGACAGATTAGGATGAAGGGCCTGGCGATTTACTTCTGAAAATTAGCCAATGAAAACCTTTTGGATAGCAACATCGTCCTACATAGTGCTGAAAGATGAGCCCCTCTGGCCCCCCTTCTCCCTCCAAGGTTGGAAGGCACTCAAAATACAACTAGAGAGGGATTATTTCCTTAAAGTAGAGTTCAACTTTATGGCACAAATGGAGTAAAGCCTTTGGGACCTTCATTTCCTGATATGGTATGACTCAAAATGAAAAGTAATAGCTGCAAACAACCATTAATAATAGGAATGTGATGTATAAAGCATGAATCAAGGAAAATTTAAGTGATCAAAAATGAAACAGAACACTTAAATACAGACATCTTAGGCAAGCTGAAATGAACTAGTATTGGCCATTTTGAACCTGAAAATCATAGGGCCTTCTATGCTAGGAACAACAAATTGAAGAGGATCGGTGTTGCTTTCATCGCCAAACGGAACATTTCATTATCTATCTTGAAATATTGTGCTGTCAGTGATAAACTAATATCCATACATCAACAAAGAAGACCAGTTAATATGACTATTCTTCAAATTTACACACCAAGCACAAATGCCAAAGATGAAGAAATTGAAGATTTTTAAGAACTGCTGCAGCCCGTAATTGATCCAAAGTGCAATCTAGATGCATTGATACCTATTGGTGATTGGAATGCAAAATTTGGAAACAAAGAAGAGTCAGCAGTTGGAAAATATAGCCTTGGTGATATAAATAATGAGGAAATCAAATAATAGAATTCTGCAAGACTAACGACTTATTAATTGGAGATACTGTGGAACAGACCATTAATTGCTCATGTGTAAATTCAAGCTGAAGCTGAAAATCAAAGCAAGTCCACAAGAATCAAAGTATGATCTTGAATACATCCTGACCAATTTAGAGACCATCTCAAGAATAGATTTGACACATTGAACACTCAATGACCAAAGACAAGAAGAGTTGTGTGATGATATCAAGAGTGTCATACCCAAAGGAAGTAAAAGCTCACTAAAAAGACAGAAGAGAAAATACGAAAATGGTGTCAGGAGAGACTCTGAAACTTGCTTTAAGCACAAAGTAGCTAAAGTGAAATGAAGAAATGATGAAAAGAGATGAACAGTAGATTTCAAAGGGTGGCTTAAGAAGACAAGTTAAAGTACTATAACAAAATGTACAAAAATCTGGAGTTAGAAAACCAAAATGGAAGAACATAATTAGGATTTCTTAAGCTTAAAGAACTGAAGAAAAAATTCAAGCCTTGATTTGCAATGCTGAAGGATTTTATGGAAAAAAATTGAATGACGCAGGAAACATCAAAATAAGATGGAAGGAATACAGAGACACTGTACCAAAAAGAATTGGTCTATCTTCAACCATTTCAGGAGATAGCATATGATCAAGAACTGCTGGTACTGAGGGAAGTTCAAAGTATACTGAAGGTACTGGCAAAAACAAGGCTCCAGGAACTGATGAAATACCAATTGAGATGTTTCAAGAAACGAATGCAACATGCAAGTGCTTACTCGTCTATGTCAAGAAGTTTGGAAGGTAGCTATGTATCCAACCAACTGGAAGAAATCCGTATTTGTGTCCATTCCAAAGAAAGGCAATCAAATGGAAAGCAAATATTGTCCAACAATGTCATTAATATCACATGCTAGCAAAATTTTCGTGAAGACAATTCAAAAACAGATACAGCAGTTCATTGACAGGGAACGGCCAGAAGTTCAAGCTGGATTCCAAAGAGGACATGGAACCAGAAATATCATTGCTGATGTCAGATGTATCTAGGCTGAAAGCAGAGAATGCCAGAAAGATGTTTACCTGTGTTTTATTGACTGTAAGAAGGCTTTTGACTGTGTGGATCATAACAAATTATGGATAACAGTATGAAGAATGGGCATTCCAGAACACTTAATTTTGCTCATGTGAAATCTGTATATGGATAAGGAAGGCAATTGTTCTAATTGAACAAAGAAATAATGCCTGGTTCAAAATTGGGAAAGTGTTGGCAGGATGGTATCCTTTCACTGTACTTATTCATCTGTATACTGAACAAATAATCTGAGAAGCTGGGCTATATGAAGAAGAACATGACATCAGGATTGGAGGAAGTCTCATTAACAACCTGAGATATGCAGATGACACAATCTTGCTGTTGTAAATGATGATGACTTGAAGCACTTACAGATGAAGGTCAAAGGCTACAGCCTTCAATATGGATTACACCTGAATATGAAGAAAATGACCATCTTCAAAACTGGACCAATAAATAACATTGTGATAAATGTTAAAAAAAAATGAAGTTGTCAAGATTTCCTTCTACTTGAAACTACAATCGATGCCTATGGAAGCAGCAGTCAAGAAATCAAATGGTAGGTGGAGCCAACATGGTGCTATAGACAGAAGCACTATGCCATCCCTCTGCAGCAAAGACCTGAAAAACTAAGTAAAACAGAGACAAACATCAATCCTGAAACCCTAAGCATCAAATGAAGATGTAAGGAACTCAGCCAAGCACCAAATGGAATAAGAAACTGACAGAACAGAAAGCAAGGAGAGATATGTGCAGAGGTTCCCTATCAGCTAAAGCAGCATGAGTTGGCCATCTGGGACTCCTGTTGGAGATTGGTGGACAGGGAGAAGGGGAAAGCAGCTTCAAGGAGCTCCCAGCAGGAGAATGAGAACGGGGTAACCAGCGATATGTTTTCCCATTCCCTATTCTTCTCTCCCCTGCTTGACCTCTGCCACTTCATAGCTGGCTGTGAACACTCCACCAGCCAGGAAGTCCAGGGTCCCTGCAGCTTGCACTTGCCTGCCCACATTGGAGATGAGCCGACAGGGAGTACGGGAAAGCAGCTTCACGGAGCTTCCAGCAGGAGACAGAACAACCAGTAACCAGTAATATACGTTTTCCCACACCCTGATTTTCCTCCCCCCGCCCCACCAGCTTCCTCTGCTTCCCACTAGCTGCAGTCTCTTGGCTGTGAGGTACAAGCTTCGGCCCCATGCTGCTTAGATTTGCCCTGCCTACACTAGCGTTCTCCCTGAGTGCCATTTGTTTGTTGCTGTTGTTGCTTTCTTCAGCTTCTTTTGGTTTCTTCTGTATCTTACCACATCCCCATCCTTTCTCTTGAACAGTTGGCTCCGTGTGTCATCTTTACTTCTTCTTGAAAGGCTGTGAAGCACCGCTCAACTGGGTAACTGCTTCTCCAGCCAGTTCACTGCCGTGCTAGTGGGATCCCCTGTGGATTTTGTTTGTTTTATTTTGTTCTGTTCTGTTTTGTTTGTTTGTTTTCTTTTTCTTTTCATGACTTGGGAGCCCCTTCTAGCTTGGCTGTATTGTGAGGCTTAGGAGCCAATTCCACAGTCTGCACAGCTGTACTGGTGGGATCCCTGGGGACATTTCTTTTTCCTTTTTTGTCTTTCTTCATTTCTCAGTTTCTCATCTCTCTACTTACTTTCTTTTCCTGTCTCCTGAATACCTGGTATTGTTTAACATCTGTACCCCTTCTAACCAAGCTATACTTTAAGGCCTGGGAGCCTCTTCCTTGGTCTTCGCAGCTGCACCAGTAGGATCCCTGGGGGCTTTTCTTTTTTTTTCCTCTAATTTTTATTTATTTATTATTTCTTTTTCCTTTTTTCTCTTTTAGTTTTTCTCCATTTCTCAGTTTCTCATCTCTCCACTCCAATGGCAAGCTCCCTTACCATAATTTTTGTTTGTTTTTGTCTCCTGTTTCTCTCTCCTCTTTCCCATACCCATCTTACCTCCACACATCACAATCTCCCCCCTCCTTCCTGCCTACCTGCACAGTGTTCTGAACATTACACCCTCAAGCAGCACAGGCACAGCCTACCAGAACCTGCCCTGCACTGATTCCCAGCCCACCCAGTTGGCCCTAGTACTTGCTACAAACAACCCGTCCCAGCCCCTCCCCTTCAGAGGAATCTGCCCTGCTGCACTATACCTGAGTGACTGACCCTGCCCCTTGGAGAAGGAGGTGAAAACTATCATGCCCACAGACGAGCAGATGGCAAAGAACCCACAGCCCATCTGCTCAGACATAACTAAATAAAACAAAAAATAAGACAAAACAAACAAATCTACAATCAATAAACAAAGAAAATAAAATAATTACCAAATGTCCCAAAGACAGCAGACAATATCAAAACATAGAAGAAAACAGGATAGATGTCCAAAATAAAACATCAGATGACCTTCTAGTAGAAGAAAAGTCACTGGAGCTACCTGATAGGGAATTCAAATCTCTGATATTCTGGGCTATCCAAGAGTTGAAGGAAAAAAAGGCAAAATTGAGGAAAAGTTAGACAAATTCATGGAAAAGGCAGACAAATTCATGGAAAAAGTAGACAAAAAAATTGAAGAATTCAGGACAATAATATGAGAACAAAATGCCAAAATAAATTTACAACTAGAAATCGTACAAAAACATCAATTAGAAATCCAAAAGAAAAACAAGATTTCAGAAATGGACAGTGTCATAGAAGGGCTGACAAGCATATTTAAAATGATGGAAGACAGGATCAGCGGAATTGAAGACAAACACTTGGATATGACTCTGCTTGAGGAAAAATCAGAAAAAAGAGTGAAGAAACCCTGAGAAATAAGTGGGATACCATCAAGAGCAAAAATTTGTGAGTAATCAAAATTCCAGAAAGGGGAGGGGAGGACGAAAAGAAACAGAGAGGATCACTGAAGAATTGCTGACAGAAAACTTCCCTAATATCATGAAAGATGAAAAGCTGACCATCCAAGAAGCTCAAAGAATCCCACATAGGCTAAACCCCAAAAGAAAATCACCAGGACATATTATAATCACACTTGATAACACCAAAGACAAGCAAAATATCCTGAGAGCAGCTCATGAAAAACAAAAAGTCACACACAGAGGAGAAACAATAAGACTAAGCTCTAATTATTCAGCAGAAACCATTCAGGCAAGAATGCAATGGGATGACATACATAAAACCTTGAAAGAAAAAATTTGCCAGCCAAGAATAATATATCCTGCAAAATTGTCATTCTAATATGATGGTGAAATTAGGAAATTTCCAGATAAACAGAAATTAAGAGAATATGTAAAAACCATACAAACTTACACGAATTATTAAAGGGATTCCTTTGATCTGAGAACAAACAACTTCAGACCACAGGCTGAATATAGGATGAACAATACCAGCCAGATACCAACCTATGAAATGAACTCTCAAAGGCTATCCAACACCAAAAGTATTAAACCAGGGAACCAGAGAGGAATATCTGTAAATGATAAGAACTTCAGAACAATAAAAGAGGAAATAAACTTTGAAGGTATAGAACTTTCTAATGGAGAGGAAGACAAGGTGATACCAAATAATAACAGACTGGTTCAGACCTAGGAAGATAAGGGTAAATTTCAAGGTAATCACGAAGAAAGTTAACAAACCTACTCATAAAAATAAAGGAGAAAAACATAAAGTCTCAGTAAAAACAAAATCTACAAAAACAAAAGAAATGAAAAAAAAATCCACAAACAAAAGGAATTCAGCACAGAAGAGTAAGAGGAAAAAAGAAAACATCGGAACCACAGAAAAACGCACGACAAAATGACAGCAATAAACTCACACCTATCAATAATTACACTGAATGTAAATGGCCTAAATGCACCCATAAAGAGACAGAGATTGACAGAATGGATAAAAAAACATGATCCATCAATAGGCTATCTACAAGAGACACACTTTAGAAACAAAGATGTAAATGTATTAAAAATCAAAGGATGGAAAAAATATACAAATGAAACATCTACCTAAAAAAGAGCAAAAGTGGCAATACTAATCTCAGATAAAATACACTTTAAAACAAAATACATCATAAAAGACAAAGAAGGGCACTACGTAATGATTAAAGGGATGATTCATCATGAAGAAAACCATAATAAGTATCTATACACTGAATGACAGGGCTCCAAAATACATAAAATAACAGCACTGAAAAGAGAAATTGACAGTTCCACAGTACTAATAGGAGGCTTCAACACACCACTCTCAGTAAAGGACAGAACATCTAGAAAGAAACTCAATAATGATACAGAAGACCTAAAGGGCACAATCAGCCAACTTGACCTCATAGACATACATAGAACACTACACCTAACAGCTGCAAAGTACACATTGTTTCCCAATGCACATGGAATGTTCTCCAGAATACACTACATCTTAGCCCATACAACAATCCTCAACAAGATCCAAAATGGTGAGATAATACAAAGTATCTTCTCTGACCACAACACCATCAAGGTAGAAATTAACAACAGGAAGAGCAAGGGAAAAAAATCAATTACATGGGAACCAAGTAACACCCTGCTTACAAACCACTGGGTAATAGAAGAAATCAGAGATGGAATCAAAAAATTCCTAGAATCAAATGAGAATGAAAATACATCATACCAAAACCTTTAGAACACCGCGCAGGCAGTCCTCAGAGGACAATTTATAGCAATAGATGCACACTTCAAAAAAGAAGAGACAAAATCAAAATATTAGCTGCATAACTTGA
>NW_004443994.1:3361753-3367306 GCF_000243295.1 Trichechus manatus latirostris
AAAAAAGAAATTAAAAAATAAAAAAAAGAAAGAAACATAGGGCATCCAAATTGGTAATGAAGTTAAACTGTCCATATTTGTGGATGATATGATACTATACATAGAAAACCCAGAAGACTGAATGAGAAAACTACTGGAACTAATAGAAAGATTCAGCAGAGTAGCAGGATACAAGATAACCATACAAAAATCTGTTGGATTCCTATAAACCAATAAAGAGAACAATCAAAAAGAAATCAAGGAAACAACACCATTTATAACAGCCCCTAAAAATATAAAATACTTAGGAATAAATCTAACAAATGATGTAAAAGACCTATACAAAGAAAACTACAAAACACTACTGCAAGAAACAAAAAGAGATCTACATAAATGGAAAAATACACCATGCTCATGGATAGGTAGACTCAACATTGTGAAAATGACAATTCTACCCAAAGTGATTTACAAATACAATGCAATCCTGATCCAAATACCAACAACATTCTTTAAAGAGATGGAAAAACTAATCATTAACTTTATATGGAAAGGGAAGCAACCTTAGATAAGTAAAGCACTATTGAAAAAGAAGAATAAACTAGGAGGAATCGCACTACCTGACTTCAGAACCTTCTATACAGCTATGGTAGTCAAAACAGCCTTGTACTGGTACAATGACAGATACATTGACCAGTGGAACAGAATTGAGAATCCAGGTGCAAATCCATCCACCTATGGTCACTTGACCTTCGATAAGGGCCCAAAGTCCATCAAATGTGGAAAAGACAGTCTTTTTTAACAAATGATGCTGGCAAAACTGGATATCCATCTGCGAAAAAATGAAACAGGACCCATACCTCATACCATAAGCAAACACTAATTCAAAATGGATCAAAGACCTAAATATAAAGCCAAAAACTATAAAGTTCATAGAGGAAAAAATAGAATCAATGCTACAGGCCCTAATACATGGCATTAACAGGATACAAACCATAACCAACAACACATGAACTCCAGAAGATACGCTAGATAACTGCGATCTTCCAAAAATTAAACACTTACGCTCATCAAAAGACTTCACCAAGAGTAAAAAGAGAACCCACAGACTGGGAAAAAAATTTTGGACATTACAAATCAGATAAAGGTTCTATTCTCTAAAATCTACAAGAAAATCCAACACCTCTACAACAGAAAGACAAATAATACTATTAAAAAATGGGCAAAGGAAATGAACAGACACTTCACCAAAGAAGACATTCAAGCGGCCAACAGACACATGAGGAAATGCTCGTGATCACTAGCCATTAGAGAAACGCAAATCAAAACCACAATGAGATACCATCTCACCCACCATTCCTGACACGAATCATAAACAAGAAAATAATAAATGTTGGAGAGGCTGCGGAGAGATCGGAACTCTTATGCACTGCTGGTGGGAAATGCAAAATGATACAACCATTTTGGAAAACGATAAGACGCTTCATTAGAAAGCTAGAAATAGAAATACCATAGGATCCAGCAGTCCCACTCCTAGGAATATATCCCAGAGAAATGAGTCGTCACATGAATAGACATATGAGCACCCATGTTCAGTGCAGCATTGTTCACAATAGCAAGAAGATGGAAACAACCTAGGTGCCCATCAACAGATGAATGGATAAACAAACTATGGTACATATACACAATAGAGTATTATGCAACGATAAAAAACAATGATGAATCTGCGAAGCATCTCATAACATGAGTGAATCTGGAGGACGTTATGCTGAGTGAAATAAGTCAATTACAAAAAGGCCAAATATTGTATGAGGCCACTAATGTAAAAACTCATGAAAAGGTTTACAGGCAAAAAGAAACAGTATTTATTGATTACGAGGGAGGGGAGGGGACAGGAAGGGTGGGGATGGAAAAATACTAAATAGACAGTAGATAAGTGGTAACTTTGGTGAAGGGTAAGATAGTACACAATACTGGGAAAGCTAGCATGACTTGCACAAGGCAAGGTCATGGAAGCTCCACAGGCACATCCAAACTCCCTGAGGGACCAAACTGCTGGGCTGAGGGCTGTGGGGACCACGGTCACGGGGAACATCTAGCTCAATTGGCATAACATAGTTTATAAAGAAAATGTTCTACATTCTACTTTGGTGAGTAGCGTCTGGGATGTTAAAAGCCTGTGAGTGGCTGTCTAAGGTACTCTACTGATATCACCCCTTGAGGAGCAAGGGAGAATGAAGAAAACTATAGATACAAGGGAAAGTTTGGTCCAAAGGACTAATGGACCACATCTACCACGGCCTCCACCAGACTGAGTCCAGTATAACTATATGGTGCCTGGTTACCACCACTGACTGCCCTGACAGGGATCACAATAGATGGTCCCAGACAGAGCTGGAGAAAAATGTAGAACAAAATTCTAACTCACTAAAAAATGCCAGACTTACTGGCCTTATGGAGACTGGAGAAACCCTGAGAGTATGGCCCCTGGACACCCTTTAAGCTCAGTAATGAATTCACTCTTAAGAATCACCCTTCAGCCAAAGATAAGACAGGCCCATAAAACGAAACGAGACTAAAGGGGCACACCAGCCCAGGGGCAAGGACTAGAAGGCAGGAGGGGACAGGAAAGCTGGTAACAGGGAACTCAAGCTTGAGAAGGGAGAGTGTTGACATGTCTTGGGGCTGTTAACCCATGTCATAAAGCAATATGTGTACTAATTCTTTAATGGGAAACTAGTTTGTTTTGTAAACCTTCATCTAACGTACAATAAAAAAAGAACTTAAATTAAAAAAAAAGAAATCAAATGACATATTGCATTGGACAAATTTGCTGCAAAAGACCCCTTTAAAGTGTTAAAAAACAAAGATGTCACTTTGATGAGTCAGGAGTACCTAACCCAAGCCATGGTATTTTCAGTCATTTCATAGCATGCTGAAACTGGACAATGAAAAAGAAAGGGGAAGAACCGGAGCATTTAAATTGTGGTGTTGGTGAAGAAAACTGAATATACCGTGGACTGCCAGAAGAATGAACAAATCAGTCTGGGAGGAAGTACAGCCTGAACGCTCCCTAGAATCAAGAATGGTGAGACTATTTCTTGCTTACTTTAGATACATTATAAGGAAAAACCAATTGCTAGATAATGGCATCATATTTGGTAAAGTAGAGGGTCAGCAAGAATGAGGGAACTCCTCAATGAGATGGATTGACATAATAGCTGCAACAATGAGCTTAAACATACCAACAAAAGTGAGAATGGTACAGGACTGGGCAGGATTTCATTCTGTTATATATTAGGTTGTCATGAGTCGGAGCCAACCCAATAGCAGCTAATAACAACATAAATATAAGCATTGTGTGGGATCAGGGGAGAGGGGAGGCCAGGCAGAAGCGAAAGTCAGTGGGGCAGGAGGCTCCACTCTTGCATGTGTGATGCAGCAGTGGCAGCTCCATGCCCAGATTACTCCAAGATTCAGGTTCTGTCTTCTGTCAGCTTCTCTCTCAACGTCCAGGAAGAAAGCCCAGGCCCCGGCCCACTTTCTGGTGGCTGCTGGGTCTGCAGACAGGGCAGGGTTTCCCAGAGACACGGTACAGCTGAACCCAGGGTCCTGGCTTGGCAGAGGTGGGAAGGCACCCCATGGCTCCCTGTCCCACCCGGCCCTGGGCCAGAGAGGCAGAGTGCAGGGAGACGGGGCCAGAAAACATGTTTCGTGGAAGAAGTTATTGCTGTCTTTATATATATATATATATATACACACACATACACATATATATACAAACAAAAAACCAAACCTGTTGTTGTTGAGTTGATTCTGACTCATGGCAACCCTTGTGTTACATAGAACTGCTCCATAGGGTTTTCTTGGCCATAAATTCTAGAAGCAGATTGCCAGGACTTCCCTTCTGCTGTGCCACTGGGTGGATTTGAACAGTCAACCTTTAGCTTAGTAGTCAAGTGAAAACTGTTTTGGCCGTCCGGGGACCTTCATATACTATGTATATTTATGTACTGATTATTTTCTATATGAATCAAGTAAGGTTTCTCTTGCTGCTGTAGCATCTTGAAAAAAACAGCTGGGCAGATTTTTATAATATTTATTGCATCTATGTCTTAAAGGTTGGGGCATATTATTAAACATAGGCTACATAAACAAACAAACAAACAAAAAACAAGAAACCCGTTGCCATCGAGTGGATTCTGACTCATAGCGACCCTATAGGACAGAGTAGAACTGCCCCATAGGGTTTCCAAGGAGTGGCTGGTGGATTCGAACTGTCAACATTTTGATTAGCAGCAAACACTTAAACACTGCACCACCAGGGCTCCATAGGCTCTATAAGTACATGCATTTACTTTTTCAGCCCTGGGGACAGCTCTCCAAGGTAGTCAGTGTTAAGGTCTCTAAAACTGCAATCTAAAGATAGATGTGTGATCTGTTATCTGGAAGAACATGTCACATAAATTAAAACAGAATGGCTTAAAATATGGCCCTGCATTTTAAAGTCCTAAGACCACTCTCAGGTCCAGATGTGGAATGTTTTTATATTAAGCTGCTTTTCACATAAAGTACTCCATGCCACGTGCTTAGGGGCAGAGCTACAAGGATTCATTTTTTTTCTGCTGGGGTTAATGATTCTCCTATACAACAAAGGCAAGACTGAATAGTTAGAATAACAATCTACAGTATGTGTGGGTGTAGAGAGAGTGTATGTACTGTGCATAGCCTGTGCTAAGTGTTGAGTGGTGTATGAACATTAGATGTAGTCATTGCCCTAAATAGGACTTGCTCTACTGAGTGAAATGGACTTTCACTCAAGTAATACATGCAAAGGAATGGAGAGGACAGCAAGGGAGGAGTTCTGAGCACTTAAGTAGCCAACCTCAAGGCACCACTGGAACATTTGAAACATTTACCCAGTAATTTATTTTGTTATCAGTTATGCGAAATGGAACAAGTTTTACTTTTTTTTCAAATAGCTAGGCTGTTGTTCTTATTTACATTTTAATTTGTTTCTGCACCATCCATTCTAATGTTTCCATTGATTCTTGTTAAACACAGTACCTCACTTTAAAATTACTATAATTTGTATATTTTAAAATATCTGACAGTGGAATACTTTCCCAATACATTGTTTTGTCTCCTTTTCTCAATAAACTCTTCTGAGTGAACATTAGGATCACTTTGTGAGATTTCTCCAGAATTCTGTTATAACTGTAATAGATATATCAGGCAAAAATTAATTGATGTGTAGATATTTAAAATTTATATTAAATTAAAAATAACATAGATATTTACAGTTAATTATAGATTTTATATAGATTTATTTATAGTTAATATTTTTAGTTGATTTTTTTCTGTTTGAAGCATGGTTTGTTGCTCTATTAATTTGCAATCTTTTTTTTAGTCTCATTATTATTTGGTAGTTTTCTACATTTTTGTTACAATTCAAAATTTCCTGATAAGTTTATTATTATTATTTTTTTTTAAATATTTTATTGTACTTCAGGTGAAGGCTTACAGAACGGATAGTTTCTCATGTAACAGTAACACACATGCTGTTTTATGACATTG
>NW_004443994.1:3367988-3371320 GCF_000243295.1 Trichechus manatus latirostris
TTGCTCCCGAAGAGATGAGACCAGTGGAGTATCTTAGATGGCCGCTCACAGGCTTTTAAGACCCCAGACACTACTCACCAAGGTAGAATGTAGAGCATTCTGATAAGTTTATTATTGCATTAAAATTTTTTGAAATGTATATTTACTGAATTTTTTTTCCGGCCTGTTTTCTGACCAGTTATCTCTGTCATTATAGAAGTTATTCTCTGGATTCCTGGAAGGGGGAAAGACTGAAAAGGAGATTAGAAAGAAAAAATGTAGTGGTTGTCTGAGAATGGGTGGCAGTAATTACCCACAGGGTTTTGACAGACAGAGAAGATTGAGCCTCCACTTACAAATCCACTATGCATAGAGGTAAGCACTTCCTCTGACAGGGCTCAGGAGCAGGAGTTACATCAGTGCTCACAGACCAAGCAGTCTCCACCCAGTTGAAGACTGTGCATTGTCTTACACTGACACCAAGTTAATTGTCTCTGACAGTGGTGGCTGATGGCCTCCCTTATTTGCTTCCAGCACAAGACTCAATGACTACTTGGCAGGAGAGATGCTCAACTGTGCCACCTGGCTTTGTTTAATTCACATTTGATTTGCTCTATGTTCACAAATTCCAAACCTAACCCAAAACCCAAGAAAACTGTGAGTAAGAACATGGGGTTGAGGGTATCTGAAAGGGTGATGTGGATGAGAAATAAGTCTTCCCTGAAGAGAATCCACCTGATATCTTTGTAAAGATTGTAAAATGCATTCCAATTACACAACTTAAAATCTCTCGAGTCAATATGCACAATTTCAAATGTAAGATTCAGTTGAAGATCATATTAATCATTGGTACCTGTTATGGATTGAGTTGTGTCTCCTAAAAACGTGTGTCAGCTTGGCCATGCCATAATTCCCAGTATTCTGTGATTGTCCACCATTTTGTCATCTGATGTGATTTTCCTATGTGTTGTAAATCCTACCTCTAAGATGTCATTTTAAGGACTAAGGTGCATCTGACCCAAGCCATGGTGTTTTCAATTGCCTCATATGCATAAGAAATCTGGACAATGAGCGAGGAAGACCAAAGGATTGTTGCATTTGAATTATGGTGTTGGTGGAGAATATAGAATATACCATGAACTGCCAGAGGAATGAACAAATCTGTCTTGGAAGAAGTACAGCCAGAATGCTCCTTAGAAGCAAGGATGGTGAGACTTCATCGCACATACTTTTGACATGTTATCAGGAGGGACCAGTCCCTGGAGAAAGATATCGTACTTGGTAAAGCACAGGGTCAGAGAAAAAAAGGGAAAACCCTCATTGAGATAGACTGACATGGTGGCTGCAACAACGGGCTTAAACATAACAATAATTATGAGGATGGCACAGAACTGGGCAGCATTTTGTTCTGTAGTACATAGGGTCGCTGTGAGTCAGAACCAACTTGATGGCACCTAACAACAAAAACAACAGCATGATGTTAATGAGGCGGGATTAGAGGCAGTTATGTTAATGAGGCACGACTCAATCTATAAGATTAGGTTGTATCTTGAGTCAATCTCTTCTGAGATATAAAAGAGAGAAGAGAGCAGAGAGACAGAAAGACCTCATACCAGCAAGAAAGTAGTGCCAGGAGTAGAGAAAGTCCTTTGGATCTGGGGTCCCTGCACTGAAAAGTTCCTAGACTGGAGAAGATTTTTGACAAGGTCCTTCCTCCAAGCTGGCAGAGAGAGAAGGTCTTCCCCTGGAGCCGGTGCCCTGAATTTGGACTTCTTTCCTACTAGACTGTGAGAGAATAAATTTCTATTTGTAAAAGCCATCCACTTGTGGTATTTCTGTCATAGCAGTACTGGATAACTAAGACAGAATTTGGTACCAGGGGTGGGTTGATGCTCTAATAGATACCTATAATGTGTAAGCAGTTTTGAAACTGATTGGATAGAGGCTGGAAGAGTTTTAAAGTGCCTAATAGTAAAAGCCTAGATTGCCTTGAAGAGACTGTTGGTGGAATTATGGACATCAAAGACATTTCTGATGAGGACTCAGAAGGAAGTGAGGAGAGGTGTAACACTGTAGATGGCAAAGACAATAAGAATCAGCAGCAGAGAAATGGCAGCAGCAGAACTAGGGGACTAGCATGAGATAGCACTGGAGCTGACCCATGGAGTGAAAGAGCTGAGTGTCTTTGCGCAGGAGGCTTACTGGCAGAGTGGGGTGTTTCCAGGCACTCATTGGTGGAGGTAGGTTTGCTGACCCATGAAGCAAGAGAGCTGAGTGCCTTCTGGCCACAGTTTACCAGCACAGTGGCATGCCTCCAGGCGTTTATTGGTGGAGCTAAGGAGCTTTGAATGCTTGCTCAAGCAGGGCAGATGCAGGTGGCAAGGCTCGAGGGGCCGAGAAGCCAAGTAATCAGGAAGCAGAAGCTGAAGAGACAAGGAACACAGGAAGCAGAGCTGCCATGGTCTCAAGGGGTGGGGCCACAGCCTCCAGGGTTTCAAAGAGTGAGGCCACAGCATCCTAGGTTTCACAAAGCCAGATCTTCACCAACTTGGCTCTGGAGTGTGGGGCTGCTGTCCACCAGTGCCAGCAGGATGGGGCTGGATCCACTGTCATAAGCTGAGGAGGCTAGGCTGCCATGCCCAAGGGACAGAAGAACAGGGCCTGCCAGGGTTGAAGGGGAGGGATCGCCTGCCCCTTAAATGGACTAGGAGAATGGGGCCACCCAGATGTGAGGGAGCAGAGTTGCCCTTCCAGTGGGCCTCGACCCAGAATCCTGAGAATGTGGCCAATACCCAGAGTCTGGAGGGCAGAGTTATTGCCTAAATGGTCTCAGAGAACAGAGGATTATTTTCAAGACTTGAGAGCTAACGTAATGTGTTCTACTGACTTGCTTGATGCCTGTTATCCTTTCTTTCCCTCCAGTTCTCCCATTTGTAATGGAAATGTCTAGCTTGTGCCTGTTCCGCCATTGCACTTTGGAAGCAGGTAATTTTATTCTAGATTTCCTCTAGATGAAGAGGAATTTTTGAATTTTGGACTTGGAGTTGATTTAAGACTTTTGCTATGATATGATGTGGTGAACATGTTTTACATGTGGCAAGGATATGAATTTTGGGTGCCCAAACGGTGGGATGTTATGGAGTGAATTGTGTCCCCCTAAAATGTGTGTCGACTTGGCTATGTCATGATTCCCAGTATTGTGTGATTGTCCACCGTTTTGTCATCTGATGTGATTTTCCTGTGTGTTGTAAATCCTACCTCTATGAAGTCAGTGAGGCAGGATTAGAGGCAGTTATGTTAATGAGTCAGTGCTTAAGCTAAGAAATTAGGTTGTATCTTTTTTTTTTTTTTTT
>NW_004443994.1:3375844-3405582 GCF_000243295.1 Trichechus manatus latirostris
TATATATGTCTATGAGGTCCAGTTGGCTGATTGTGCCCTTTAGGTCTTCTGTATCTTTGCTGAGTTTCTTCTTAGTTGTTCTGTCTTTTACTGAGAGTGGTGTGTTGAAGTCTCCTACTATTATTGTGGAACTGTCAATTTAGGTTGTATCTTGAGTCAATCTCTTTTGAGATATAAAAGAGAGAAGCAAGCAATGAGACCAGAGGACCATGTACCACCAAGAAAGTAGTGCCAGGAGCAGAGTATGTCCTTTGAACCTGGGGTCCCTGTGCTGAGAAGCTCCTAGACCAGGGGAAGATTGATGACAAGGACCTTCCTCCAGAGCTGACAGACAGAGAAAGCATTTCCCTGGAGCTGGTGTCCTGAATTTGTACTTCTAGCCTACTAGACTGTGAGAGAATAAACTGGTTTGTAAAAGCCATCCACTTGCGGTATTTCCGTTATAGCAGCACTAGTTAACTAAGACAGTACCAAAAATAAGCAATTGCTCAGTAAGTAACACATTGCATTGACAGTTAAGCTTCGTCTTTTCAAAGTTTATGACTGAAGAAAAGTACAAGTACAACATGAATGAACCTGGAAGGCATTATACTGAGTGAAATAAGTCAATCACAAAAGGACAAATATTGTATGAGACCACTATTATATAATTTCAAGAAGAGATTTGCACACAGAAAGAAACATTCTTTGATGGGTACCAGAGATGGGAGGGGGAGGGTGGGAAAATCACTAGCTAGATAGTAGACACATGTTAACTTTGGTAAGGGAAAGATAATACACAGTATGGGGGAAGTCAGCACAACATGACCAAGGCAAAAGAAGATACTGAGAGGTATGCAAAGGTAAAAGACAACAATGGTAAATTATATTACATATACAATACTGCAACAACAGTAAAAACAACATCTTATGAGTGGGTACATAGGTAGATATGTAAGCTGAATAGATGGAGGAGTGGTGTATGGTAGTACACCCACATGCATATGTAGGTTGGCAGTGGATATTTCTACATACATATTTGTATGTGTTGCAAATATATCCATGTATGTAATATAGCACACAGGGGGCATAGTCGTGAAAACTTCTTAGCCATAAAAAATATCTTGAGGGGCTGAATTACTGGGCTTGAGGGCTAGGGACCATAGTCTCGGGGGACATCTAAGCCAATTGACATAACATAATCCATAAAGACAATGCTCTATTTCCTATTTTGGTGAGTAGTGACTGCAGTCTTAAAAGCTTACCAGGTATCATCTAAGATATAGCTATTAGTCTCTCCCAAACTGGAGCAAAGAAGAGTGAAGAAAACCACTCAAGGAAATAATTAATCCAAAGGACTAATGGACCACACAAACCACAACCTCTTCTAGCCTGAGACCAGAAGAATTAGATGGTGCCTGGCTACCACTACCGACCTCTCTGACTGGGATCACAATAGAAGTTTCCAGAAAAGTGTAGAACAAAACTAAAATTCACTAAAAATAAAAAAGACCAGACTTACTGGTCTAATAGAAACTAGTGGAACCCTTGTGACTATGACCCTTAGATACCCTTCTTACTTGGAACTGAACTGTCTCTTGGAGATCACCTATCAGCCAAATAATAACCCAGTTGCTGTTGAGTCAATTACAACTCATAGCAATCCTATAGGACAGAGTAGAACTGCCCCATAGGGTTTCCAAGGAGCACCTGGTGGATTTGAACTGCCAACCTTTTGGTTAGCAGCCAAACTCTTAACCACTATGCCACCAGGGTTTCCAGTCAAACAATAGGCAGGCCTATAAAGTGAACTGTAACAACAGTGAAGAATGAGCTCCTCAGAACATTCAAATTAATGAAACCAAAAGGGTAGCATTTATTCAAAAACAAAGTTCAGAAGGCAGGAAGAGGCAGAAATGCTGAGCGAATGGAAATGGGGAGCCCAAGGTATAAGTGGGGTGAGCGCTGACCAAAAAAAAAGTACAAGCGTAATTACTTCAAGTTTAGTGTGAATTGTCTGATGTTCTGAAGTTGCTCATTCACCTTGTGCTGTGAGGAGAAGGAACTGGAAAAGGAAACTCTGTTCTTCAGATTTTTAGAGTATGATACACCTCGGGCCAGTCGCACTGTTTCTCCTCTTGATATCCTGGATTTCTTTTAGAAGTTTCTTGCTCTCATTTTCGAATCCCTCCTTCAGAAGTTGTTTCTGTTCCTAAAAAGGGAAAGCAGTGACTGAAACTCACATGACATAAAACTTGTCCCATAAATGACAGATCAGTTCCCCTTTCAAAACTTACATTAACCCCTCAATAGCTTTTGACACTTGTTCTTGAAAATCTTTCCTCTCTTAATTTCCGTGGTATCACTCTCTCCTGAGTCTTGTATCTCTGCCATTAATTTTTATGGGCCTTCTACTCTTGCTTCAGAAATGTTCTTGTTTTATAGTTTCTGAAATATTGGTGCCCTGAATTTCATTCTTGGATCCTTTCACCCATATTCTACACAATCTTTGTGGAAAAACTATTAGTTTTTTTTTTTTTTTTTTTTTGCATCAACTCTCATCTATGTAGTGTAGAATTTAGGAAGGTAAGAAGGATGGGTGAAATCCAAAGGGAAGGTTACTACATGATTCTCCTAATTGTGGGAAATGTCTTATCAAGGAATTAAGTACAAGCCTCCACAATTTTTAGTGGCAGAAGTAACGGAATATATTGATGAGATTGGGCCTGCGGTGGCCCATACTGCAATTCTGGACTGACATCCAGGCTCAACATAGAATCGAAGTAAGACCTGAAGACCAGGAAGGTACTGGCAGACTGAGCACCTAACCAATGTGGGTAAGTAGGTGGATGGTAAGGGGGTCTTCCTACTCATTAGGGTACGTACCGAGATAAAGTCCTACCAGGTATGACAGAAACAAAATCACTGTGGACGCCCCTCAGTAGGAAAGACTAGCCAGATATTTTTCCAGGGGTATGACCCAGAAATGTTACTTATCTCTCATGAAATTACAATTTCCTCACTTGAAAAATGAGAATATAATAGTTTCTGTGCCATTATGTGAGGAATTAATCACAGAATGCAGGTAAAGTTCTTTGTTCAGTGCCTGACAATTAATAGCTACTGTTTATTACGTAGTGATATAATGAAGAAGGGATTTTATCCTGCAAAATCCTGAGGGGAAAAAAATGTTTTGCACTAGAAAACCAGAAGACAGATGACCATACATACGGGGTGAGAAAAAATCCCACAGAAGTAAGAACTAGACTTGCTATTCTGTCTTAGGAGTCCCTAGGTGGTGCAAACAGGAATTTATAATCAGAGATGGGCACAGATAGAAACACAAAGGAAATGCAAGTATAGCAGGACTTCTAGGCCTTTCTTATGGACGTTCACCCCTACACTGTATTTTTGATTCAGCACAGTGGAAGAGAAAATTTAGATAGCACAATTAAATACCGTAAGTTTCAGAGCAATGGTCCTCTCTTGCTCTGCCAGTAGCTGGGCCCTGTCCTTCTCCATCTTCTCGGTCAGTTGTTTCACATGTTCCTGATAGCTCTTTTCTTTCTGTTCCATCATCTGCTCATTCTTCTTTTGCATTTCTTCCAGCATTTTGTTTGCAGCCTCTGCAGATTCAGCCTTTACACGTTCCACTGAGGAGGAAAAAAAGTAGAGAAATACGAAGATTGAATCTTTATGCTTTTCATCCTTTTTGTTTGTTTTTTTCCTATGTCATGGAGAAAATTCTTGTGGAAATTTTTGCACTGGATAACCAGAAGACAGATGACCATACACAGGGGGTGAGAAAAAATCCCATAGAAGTAAGAACGATACTTGCTACTCTGTCTTTAGAAGTTCCTGGGTGGCGCAAATGGTTAAGCCCTTGACTATTAGCTGAAAGGCTGGCAGTTTGAACCCACCTCGTGGCTTCTCAGGAGACAGGTCTAGTAATCTACTTTGGAAAGGCCACAGCCTTGAAACCCTATGGAGCAGTTCTACTCTGCACACATGTGGTCGCCATGAGTTGTAACTGACTTGATGGAAAACAATAACATTCTTTTTCTGCATTGCTGATTCCAGGTAGTCCGACAGAGTTAACCTTAACATTTCTTGGCTTTCCATCTACCTAGAGTGTTTTCAGCTTGTCCTCACCTTCAATCTCTTTTTCCTTTTCTGTGAGTGACTGATCAGTCCGTAAAAGTGCATCAGCCACATCCTCTTTGGATTCCAAGTACTTCTTTATTGTCTCTTCTGCCTAATGATGCAGAAGTTAGAATTAGGAAATGGAGCCTATGGGTTAAAGCAAATCTCTGCAATATACCTGTTAATTCAATTTAGTTTTACCACCCATATAACAGCTAATTTTAGAATCTGAATAGCATTTCAAACTTAACATGTAAAACTCAACTCTGGATCCCCCTCCAACCTGCTCCTTTTCTAATCACCCCAGTTTTAGTAATTAGTAACTCTATTCTTCCAACTGTATGGGTGAAGAACCTGACAGTCATCCCTGATGCCTTTTTTCTGACATATTCCACAAATAATCATTAGCCAATCCTGCTGGCTTAAGCTTTAAAATATAACCAGAACCCATCGCTTGTCACCCACTCCACAGAACTCCAAGGCATCATTGTTTCTTCCCTGGACAATTCCAGTAGCTTCATCACTCATCTTCCTGCTTCCACTCTTGCTCCCTTACAGTCAATTCAACACAGAACATTCAGAGTTATTCTACATTATTTTAAGTCAGTTGCATCACTCTTATGGCCCAAACCCTCTATTGACTTATCAAATCATTCCAAATAAAATTCAAGTTTTTCAGTGGCCTCAAGGCACTGCCTTGTCTGACCTTATCTCCTGTCACATCTTTTTTTTACTTGCTGCTCTCCTGCCATATCAGCTTTCTTGCTATTCCTAGAATATAAGCTAATTTCTTCTTTGGGACCATTTCCTTTGCTGTTCCCTTTGTTTGAAAGTTTCTCACCCTAGATATTCATTTGGCTCACTAACTGCATAACTTCTATGAAGATTCTGCTGATTGTTACCCCATCAGTGATGCCTTCTCTAGCCAACTACATAATAAAATGGCACCACATTTCCTTCCTCTTACACCTTTATTTTGCTTCATTCCTTTTTAGAGTACTTTTTGTCACTGTGACAGTGATGGCTAGAGTCCTCCTAATATCTCCCCTTTGTCTTTATTTAACAGGATCCTGACTTTTTGTTTTTTGTTCCAACTGGGCACAATGCTGAAAAATACCACATTTTCTACTCAACATTCCTTGTATCTGGGGTGCCCATTTAATTAAATTATGGTCAGTGACATATAAGCACAGGTGTTATATGCTACCCCTTGGAAATCTCCATAAAGTGAGTTCACTCACAGCCCTTTTATTCTTTTGTCTTTCCCTCTTCTGTCCACTGGTAATGTGGATCTAATGGCTGAAACTCTGGCAGCCATCTTGGACCATAATGTGACCTTGAAGATGGAGGTCATGTCCTGGGACCAAGATGATTGTAGAGCGTTGTACCAACACTGGACTCCTTCTTCGTGACTTATTGTACAAAGAGAGAAATATTCATCTTTTTAAAAGTATTGTTAGTTTTTTTATTTAAAAAAAAGTATGCTGTCAAACCTAATTCTGAGTATACCAGCATAGAAGAGTAGTTAGGAGCACAGATTCTGAAGACAGACAACCTGGGTTTGCGTTCCAGCTGCACCAGGCAAAACCTGTGTGATCTTGGGCAAGTTCTTTTACTTCTCTGTGCCTAGATTGTCTTATTTATAAAATGGGGATATTAAAAATATATAGGGATTGGTGTGAGGATTAAATAAGGTAATATGTAAAAAGCTCTTAGCTCAGTTCCTGGCATGCAGTAAGCTTTACATAAGAATTAACTATTGTCATTGTTATTTTGTCTGTCCGCTATTTTTTGTTTATTGCCTATGTCTACTTGTGAGAATAGGGCTTGGTCTATTTTGTTCGCTGCTCTGTCCTCAGCAACTTGAAAAGTGCCCAGCGTATAGATAGACCTGATTAAAGAGTTGTTGAATGATTGGATGCATGAGTAAATTCCACAGCCCTTGAGTGCTGAATCTGTACTTCCAAGGAGGAATCCCCCTATCTGGCCCAAGGTAGGGTCTCTTATTAAAATGAATCAGTGAATGGATGAATGAAAGGCAGAGGTACTTCCTACCAATCACAATGTCATTTTGCTTGTTCCCACTGGTGTTTGAAACAGTCACCTCAGCAACTTTCTAGAAACAGTATCCAATAGATTGCTTACCTCTATCCCCTTTCTGGGCACCTGGTAGTACTTATTCTTCAGCTCCTGTTTCTTCTGAATAAACAGAAGATAACCTCCTGGTTTAGAAAATATCCCCTGCTTCACATCTTCTTCTAGAGGATGAAAAATGTCCTGAATTAAAGCCTCGCAATAATCCATGGATGCTTTTATGTTCTGTTTATAATAATCATCTTGTTTTGCTTGTAACTTGTCCTGTGAATTGATAAAAAAGCACAGATGGCACAGTAAGCAATGAGGAAGATGTTGATCCCACTCAAACTATTGGGAAATGTTTCTCTGGCAGAGATTGTGGCATCTAAATAGGTCCACATCTCTACCTTGTCCTGAGATCCTAGGAAAACCTAAAAGGTGTGCTTGGTGGAAAAACATATCTACTTCTGTGTTTGTGATTACCTGAAGCTCTTTTCCCCTAGCTTCCCTGCTTCAGGAAATGATTCTCAAACACAGATACTATTTCATATGAAACTTTTTTCTTTTCAAGTCTCTAATTTCAGTAGCAGTTCAGTGTACAAATGTCAGAATTAGGCAGGCCTGTGTGGAGTTCCTGGTTCAAACTCTGTAATTTTGTGACACTCAACATTTGTGAACTAAGGTTTTTTTGTCTGTAAAATAGGTGAAGGGGTGCGTGTAGTATCTACCTCATAGATTTCTTGTGTGAATTACATGAAGTGATGTAAAATATTAAGCCCAGTGCCTTTTCTGTAAGTGCTCAGTAAAGGGTAACTGATTATTCAGTACTTTCTTTAATAAGAGAATATATATGTTTTCAATATAGGGCTAATGAGGGTAATGATGATTGTACCCTAGGTATTGGCAGTATTTAGAAAGCCAACATTAAATCACTCAAAATGACTTAAATATCAAGCTTTTGCTTTAGGCTGAGTAGATGTCATTGTTTGCTACTTTGACCATCTATTTTCATCAAAACCTCTGAGGCAGGAATGTATCCTTTGTAAAATCCTACCTTGCAAGCCAGGGAAAGCAGTGTCACTTGTTAAGTGGCCATTTATCATGCAACAATCCTTCCTTAACTTGGAAGCAGGCAGACTTGAAAAAATATTCTGAAATAGTATTCTTAAGATTGGTTTCTCTTTCTTGGTTTTCGGAATTTTTAGCTACGCCTAACATAAAAAGATAAATTATTAAGGTTTTGAAAAAATTGAATCCTCTCCCCAGATGATTAGTGGGGAATATGAATATACTGTGTCCTTGATTACTTTGGAAAGAGGAAATAAAATACTCCTTTATAATTCATCTTGAATAATTTACTTATTTGTTTAAAATATGGCATCCAGAGTGGGGGAAATAGCAAAAGGGGATTAATATGAAAAATATGGCCAATTATGATATCATCCTCTAAAGGACAATAGCAACAAAAAACAAAAAACCCATTGCCACTGTCGATTCTGACTCATAGCGAACCTATAGGAGAGTAGTACTACCCTGTAGGTTTTCAAGGAACAGCAGGTAGATTCGAACTGTTAACCTTTTGGTTAGCAGCCGAGCTCTAAATCACTATATCACCAGGACAATAGCAAATGTACCCCTAATTCCTTCTGGAATTTCTGGTCCACATCCTTGAAGGAGCTTTTCATGAAGACCTTGATGGCCTCTTTCTCACTGGCCCTGTGCAGGTCCAGTAGCTCCTGGAGGGTTTCCGTGGGCAGCTGCACTTTTTGGCTCATCTGCTGGTCATAGTGGGCAATGGCTTTTTGCACTGCAGCCGTGTTCTCTATCTGGGCCAAGGCCAGGACTGCGTTCTCCATGCAGGGCAGATCCCCACTGCTGATGGCATTGACATAGTTTAGCACCAAGATCTCCAGACCTACAGAAGGGAACAAAATTGGTGACTCAGCTGATGGGAGGGAGAATAACCTTTATTCTGTTTAGTCCTGAGAATGTAAATTTAATTAACTCTGAAACAACTGCTAGAGTATTCTGTATGCCTGTTAACTGTTATAAGTAATAGTTTTAAGAATTTATTCTGAGAAAGGATACTGATGGAAAATTCATGAGCTTCTAAGTCTAGAAGCTTTTAAAGCTTTTGTTTCCTCTTCCTCTCTCTATTCAAAGATAAATTATTGAAATAAATGATCAGGATAATATTTTTTTGGCCAAGATATTAGGACTTGTGTTTTGTTAGCCTTTCTCTCCCTCTACTCTCCTCTTTTTCCTCCAGTCGCCGTTCTCCTCGCTTCTAATTTGTGAACATGATCATGGAGAAGACTTGACTATCTTTTTGTGGTGCAGGCCACTAGTTCTGTGTCTGGCCTAGGTAAATGGGTGTTCTTGGATATCCTCTCATCAGAGCTACATGTAGGGTGTCCAACTCATTCTGACTGACCCTGGACTTGCTGGTTTTACGATTGAAATTCCTACATCCTAGAAAAAGCCAGTCTTGGGCAAATGAGAATAGCTGTTGACCATATAGATAGCAGTTCTTTGGAACTCAGTTCTGGGCCTTTCTGTCTCATACTACTTTCTCACCCTTTATTATAGTTTTAAGTACCATTTATATGGATGACTCCCAAATTTTATTTCTTGCTCTGGCCTCATTTTTTAGGTGTATGTATTTAAATGCCTCCATAATATTCCTCGTCGTGTAGATCAGAAACCAAAAAGAAAATCTGTTGCTGTCAAGTTGATTCCGATTCATAGCGAGCCTATAGGACGGAGTAGAATTGCCCCATACGGTTTCCAAGAAGTGCCTGGTAGATTTGGACTGCAGACCTTTCTGGTTAGCAGCAATAGCTCTTAACTACTACGCCACCAGGGTTTCTGTGTATATCAGAGGAACCTCAATATTAAAAAATTCCAAATCCAAACAACTTCATTGACCTTGAATCCTCCTCCAGATTTTCTTATCACGGTAAATAACACAACCATAGAAGCAGTTGGTTAAACCCCAAACCCTGGAGTCAGGCTTGATGCTTCTTTCTCTTTAATCCCTACATTCCATCCGTCATCATTCCTTACAGATTTCACATCCAAAATATGTATGGAACCTGTATTTTGACCCTCTCCACTGCTATAACCTTATCCAACACATTCACATCTATTGTTGGACCACTGTAAACAGAATCCATCTTTTAATTCTTTCTCTTACACCCCTACAAAACACTGTCTACAAAATACTCAGAAGGATAGTTTTAAATATAAATTAGATATTTAGCTCTCTGCTAATTTCCTCTAATATCCTCTCATTGAGCTTAGAATAAACTCTAATCTCCTCAAAGTAATCTACTAGGCCTTTCAAGAACTTCTTGCATGCTTCTGCAATCATGCTCTGCTCTTATTCACTCTACTCTTGTGCCAATTGCATTGTCTTTCTTTGTATTTTCTTGAAATTATGAAGTTCTTTCCTGCCTCAACACCTTCTCATATAATATCCCCTCTGTCTCCAAAGCTATTCATTCCTCCCTGTTCTTCTTCTGGTTAACTCCTACTGATTTTTAAATTCTTATCTTAAACATTGTTTTTACAGACAAGTATCCTGTATCCCTCGGCCTAAATTATTTCTCATCTTCCTAGACCCCCTTACTCTCTCATACCAAAAGCAAACCAAATCCATTGCTGTTGAGTCAATTCCAACTCTTAGCAGCTCCGTAGGACAGAGTAGAACTGCCCCCTAGGGTTTTCTTGGCTGTAATCTCTATGGCAGCAGATTGCCACATCTTTCTCTGCAGTTAGTGGGTTTGAACTGCTGACCTTTCCGTTAGTAGCCAAGTATTAACCACTATACCACCAGGGCTGCCATTACTCTCTCATAACAACCTATTATTTTGATCTATTGTGCTTCTCACCATTTATCATGATGCATTTTTAAACTTTTTAAAGCACCTTTTTATTCCTATTTTTCTGGAATGAGGATAGAAATCACATTTCTTTTATTCACCATTATACTCAGTGGTTGGTACAGTGGTTGTTACATTGCAGCATTTACTAAATATGTTTTAATTGATGGACAAGAGAATTGCACTAAGGTTAGTGGCAAAGCCTGACACTGACGTGTATAAAGCATTTTCCTTTCCTTGACTTTGTCACCCTGTATAGATTTCATGGAAGGATATTTCATAAATGAGGAGCTGAGAAGTTGGTGTAGAAAGTTACTATAACAGAATTGAAATCCAATTATTTTCCCTTTTTCACCTTACTTTTAAGAATATTAGATGACCCTAGAAATAGTTTTATCTAATATTCATAACAGTAAGGTGAAAAAAAGGAAAAGAGCTAGACTTCAATTCTGTTATAGTAACTTTCTACACCAACTTCTCAGCTCCTCATTTATATTAGATGACACCAGAAATAGTTTTACTGGAGACCTGGTAGCGTAGTGGTTAAGAGCTCTTGGTCAGCAGTTCAAATCCACCAGCTGCTCCTTGGAAACCCTATGGGGCAGTTCTACTCTGTGCTATGAGGGTCACTGTGAGTAGGAAATGACTCGACAGCACCTAACAATAACAAAAATTGTTTTAGTTCCAAGGTAAATTTTATAAATGTGATCCTTGTATTGTGTTTTCATTGACATCAGTAGTCTATACACTCTTTGGAAGTAATTCTTATGCCCCCCTGTTTTATCCTCTGAAAGAGACAGAGGAAAGTCCAGGTAAGCAGTGAGGACAGAGAGAAGACTCACGTGGTCCATTGACTGCGATGTCACCTGAAAGAGTCTTGGGCTTGGAATGACTGAAGATGTAGGAGCAGAACTCTGCAGCTTGTTCTACAAACTCAGGGTTCAGCTCTCCCTCCTGTAGCTGCTCGAGGCGAATAAGGTTCTTCCTCTGAGCAGGCCGGTCAAAGATGAAGCACTTCTTTTGGGGGAAGAACTTTCGGATGCATAATCGAGGCTCATTAAAGCTTTTAGTTTTTTGATCGGTACCTGGGGGAATAAAAATTAGAGGTAGTACAACTGCAAACTAATTACCACAAATAATTGATTCCTCAATGTCATAGTTTTCACAAAGCCTATGTAAGGAAACAAAAATCAGCTAATTATGGACCAGAAATGCAAAGAAGGAATGGGATAGAGAACAAAAAGTCTTTCTCCAAGAACAGAAATTGGATCTAATTAACTCAGCCAAATTAACTCAGCCAAGTAATGTTTTCCCATCTTCTAGCACAACTGCCAGGGAAACATGGTTAAGAAACTCTAATTTTCAGCACCTACACACTAATAGTCATTCTTGATATTGTTATCTATTTGCTACCCAACCTTTGGTCCCAGGAACCTTTTTTTAGCTTTAGTGAAAGCTCCAGGTACTCATCAGCAGTGATGGGTTGTCCATTTGCTTCCAGCTCCAGGGAGAAATCTCTCAGAGTCCACACGAAGGCTGGAAAGAAGCTCACAAAGTCAGCTGAATCATCAACCTCACTATTTCCAGGTGAGGATTTTGCCCTGATTCGATCTGTTAGCTCAGTCACGTAGCTAAGATGTTAACTTAGGAAAAGTGCAGAAAAACAATGGCAGAAAATATAAGGCTATATTTTCTTCTAATGCTTATGTGAAACAATTTGTTTTCTCTTCATTATCTCATTCATTCGTTCATTCCACAAACATTTTTTGAGCACCTTTATGAACCAGGCACTGGACCAGGGACTAAGAATATTGCAATACATGAGTCAATACTACCATCATAGAGTTTACACTCTAATGAGAGAGATAGTAAACAAGTAACCAAAAATATAATAAATAATCAGACATTGATAACAATTCTCTTGAAGAAAAATGAACCAGGCTGAAGGGTTAGACAATAGCTATGTGTGCATCTGCATTCGGTGTTGGTTTATGTAGTTGTCCACATAGTCCTCCCTAAGATGATATTTGCACAGAGATCTGAATGAATGGAGTGAACCATCCACACAGAAATCCACTGGAGGAGCATTCCAGGCAGAGGTGAAATCACTTGCAAACCGTTAGACAGGAAATAACTGAGAGTGTCCAACATATAGCAAGATCAGTGAGGATAGGTCAGATTCCAAGAAGAGACAGGGGATAGATCATTTAAGACTTGGAAGCCATAGTAAGGGATTTAAACTTTAATCTAAATTTAATGGCTAGGCCTTGGGGGGATGGTTTGAGTTGAGAGAGCACATGGTCTGATATATTATTTTAAAAGATCATTATTATTGGTGTAGCATCTATAAGAAGCAAGAGTATTAACAGGAAGAGCAATTAGGAAGTTTAGGAGGCAACCCAGATGAGAGATGTTGGAAGGCTTAGACTAGGGTTATCATAGAGGAAGTGGTGAGGATTGGTATAGAAGTTTTTTGAAAGTGATGCTTACAGGCCTTGTTGGTTGATAGTTTCTAGGATATAAGGAAAGTCATCATTCTGAATGATTCCAAAATTTTGATCATCACCCACATGATGATGTGGGAATTTACTGTGATGAGGAAAACTGGGAAAGAATGGGTTTGTACAGGAAAATTAAGAATTCTGGTTTGTACAAATTAAGTTTGAGATCGAATGGATCTAAATGGAGACAATGAGAAGGTTGCTGTATAGACAAGTTTAAAGCTTGTTGTAATTGAGAACAGAGGTTATGATTGGAGATATAAATTTGATGATAGACATGTAGTTGATACTGAACACCTTGAGACTGGATGATATCACCTAGGGATGTAGAGTTGAGAAGAAGCCTAATAACTAAAGAGCTATAATATTTAGAGATCAAGAAAAGGAAGAGGATGAAAAGGTGTAGCCAATGAAGAAGGTGGAAAATTACAGAAATATGATATTCTACTGCAACTATGGGCTCAAACATAGCAATGATTGTGAAGATGGTGCAGGACTGGGCAGTGTTTTGTTCTGTTGTACATGGCATCACTATGAGTTGGAACCAACTGGATGGCAACTAACAACAACATGGTATTCTAGACACCAAAACAACCAAGTGTATTAGAAGGGATTAAGAGATCATTTTTTCAAATGCTGCTGAAAAAGCAAATAAGATGAGGACTGAGACCTGATCATTAGATATGGAAACATCAAGGTAACCTTGACAAAAAAGCTAATTCCATCCAATGCTTGAAAGTGAGTTTGTGGAAACGGGTGAAGCTGTTGGTAATATCCAAGACTAGATAACGCAGGAATGTGGAAGAAAAGGTTATGAGGAAAAAACGGAACTGAGAGATCAAAGTGTTGGATGAGTGTCTATCGGTTGCTGAAGCCTCTGGAAAGATAGTAAACTAGGAGCTAAAACTCTTTAACGAATGAGAGGTATGTTTACTGAGATGACTGCAACAAAGAAGGGTGGTATAGTCTGAGGGCATGTGCTTCAAAGCAGCTTCTCTTTTTTATTGGGAGTAGAAAGACAAAGTATGTGGAAGCTGTAATAAGGAGCAAGTATGTCACCTAGCTCATCTTTGGGACCTATTAATGCAAGGTACAAAGAAAAAAAATCACCATTTGAGACCACTTGATGGGCCTGTAAAGGAAACAGTGTTGGCAGGGGACAGCCAGGTGACAGTTAAAAGGGAACATTTAGAGAAAATGATAAGAATATAACAATTTTGTTGAAGTGAGAACGTAAGTTCTAGAGGACTTTGAGAGTTTGGAGTGAGAGGGGAGATTAAGTCATACAGGGGATGTACAGACCCTTGTGTAGCTGAGGGTAACGTGTGACCAGGCAGGTTTAGACTTCTCAGGGTGATTGAGGTAAACTGGGATGTTGAGAATAATGGGATTCATTATGGAAGGGACTTATGAATTCTTCTGCAGTTGCCCACCTCTATATCTGCTGAAAAAATGAAGCTGCTCTTTTCTAGATTTGGTGCTATTTGGAACCACAAAAAGGATACTGCAGTTGGTCCATGGCCTGCTGGTTGATGGTTCCCATGCTATTGTATATAAAGGTGCTGCTCAGTAGTATCGCCAAAGCAAAGATCCAGGAGTCATTCTGATTGTCTCCCTAGAAGTCAGTGCAGAGACCACATAGAAGAGTGACTAAGAGCATGTCCTTTTGATTCAGATAGACCAAGTTTGAACTCCAGCTCTCCCTCACGTTACATGGGAAGCTTAGGTAAATCACTTCCCTGTATATTATTTATTTTTCATCTGTACAATGATTAGTTTTTAACATTCAATTTATAATGTTGTGAAATTTAAATAAGGTATTGTATATAAAGGCATACCAGAGTGTTAAGAACATAAGTACTTAAAAGTGGTGGCTGTTGTAACCAGCTACTAACATTCAAACATGTCTCCTGAGCTTAGATGTGGCCAATTCCATTCCAATGACAAATCATAGTAAAGAATTTTTTAGACAATAGTTAAAATATGCTATTTTTACAATTTTTTTTAGCTCAAGACTAGTAAGAGTAATAATGTATCTTCTTTTATGAACAAAGATGCTGTCATCAGACCTTACACTTTGACTTGTTCTCTTACTAGTAGTTCTGCTATGGATAAAAGTGTTCTTACCATCTCTCTGGGTCCCCACTGTGAAAAGTCAGACATGATTATAAAATACCTAATCAGGTTTAGTGGCACTTTCAGCAGGTTCAACAAAACATTTTGCTATGATATATATGAAAGTCACAAGGCTAAAGATGTCATTAGTCATTACTTTATGGACTACATAACCTAATTAATAGTCCTTATTATTCTCTCTCCATATTTGTGCTGTGGGGTTCAGGGTACATTGTATGCACTGACTCCCAAATCAGTACTTTATGCTCAGAGGTTATGTTTATTTTTCTCACACAGAGCTGGTTTTTCCTGGCTAATGAATTGGATCCTAGATCAAATTTTCAACACTACCAAGTAAAGGAAAACAATAATACATTGATATGATCAACTTTTTAAAGCATAAGTCAACGTTTGGGGAGTGATAGTGCAAGCGGGTTATATATCTTGCATATGTAGAATTTAAAGATTTGTGTTTACCTTCTCTACATCTCCCAGCCCCTCAGTGTCAAGCAGAACTAGGGTGTGGTTTGGCATATTGGGATGAGGCACACACCACATCCAAATTCCCTTGGTGTGAGACTGCACTGTGGAGCCCAGGGAGAAGCCTGCAAAGGAGAAATGAGGTATTTTGGAATGGAGTTTTAATAGAAGGTGATGCTGGATATTGAGATAAAAGTTAACAAAGTGAAGGTTAGAAGACATAACTGAAACCACAACCAGTATTGATCTTAAATTACAATCAGAGAAGAGTGAAATTAGAATATTCAATACAGATTGAAACACTTTACCTTAAAGATCAGTGCAATCTTGCTGCTACTGCATGAACATATTAGCAAATACCTTAGAGTTCATTTTCATGTACACTAATTTTTGATTACTGCCTTATTCTATACAGGAAAGGTACATTTATATTGTTAAAAGGGGAAACCAAAGCAAAGCATGAATAAAGAATGAGCTGACTCTTATCCTCCCAAACAGAGTGAAGATAAGAATTTCAACTGTGGACCTAAAGATAGCTTTCAGTATTCATCCCACCTCTAAACTTTCTCCCTTACATTACCATATTCAGTGCTGGGTAGTGTGAGTGATCAAAAGGTACTAGGTAGAGATTTTCTGGTGCCACTTACCTTTTTTCTTCCCTGCCAGCTTGTTCATCAGGTAGGATTTGCCTGTGCGGTAGAGGCCCACAATAGCCACCACCACAACAGGCTGCTTAACTGCAGACAGGATCTTCAAAGCTGTCTGATTAGCTGTCAGTTTCCCATTAATGTTCTCAATGAGGCACACTGGGCCTGGCATGTGGATCTCTGAGGCCATGTCCAGGGTGTTACCTTTGTCTTCAAGGGAAGAAATGGAATGGAATGCAATTTCTAGACAGTTAGCTGATGTAAAACATTATAATATGGACGAAATTTTTGTTTTGTATCCTTGATATTTATTTCCAGTTCTAGTTTTAATATTCCTTGTGCAACGTCCTGGGTGAAGTTTCATATGCTATTGAAGTAAAGTGTGTATCATTTCAAATTAGATTGTTATAAATTTAGGACATTAAATGTAATCTCTATGGTAATCACAAAGAAATTATCTCAAAAATATTCACAGACAGAAATGAGAAGGGAATCAAAATAGTTCCTTGCAAAAAATCAACTAATACAAAAGAAGGAAGTAATGAAAGAAATCAAGAGCAAAAAAGGTATATGACCCACAGAAAACAAATAGCAAAATGGCAAAAATTCTTCCTTATTGTTACTTTAAATGTAAATCGATTAAACTCTTCCATCAAAAGGCAGTGGTTAGCAAAATGGATTAAAAAAATTCAAGTATACACTGTCTGCAAAGAGATTCATTTTAGATATAAAGACACAACTAAACTCAAGTGAAAGAACAGAAAACATATTCCATGCAAATTGTAACAAAAAAAGATCTAGGTGGCTATAAGACAAAATAGACTTTAAGTCAAAAATTTTTCCAAGAGACAAAGAAGGATATTATATATTGATAGAAGGGTCAATTCAACAAGAAGATATAACAATTATAAATATATATTCATCTAACAACAGAGCCCCAAAATATATGAAGCAAGCATTGGCAGAATTGAAGGAAGAAATAGACAGTTCCATGATTACAGCTGGGAACTTCAATACACCACTTTTAGTAATGGACAGAACATCTAGAATAAAGGTCAATAAGGATATAGAGGATTTGAAAAACACTAGGGAGCAACCAGACCTAACAGACAAATACAGAACGCTCCATTCAACAACAGCATAATACACACTTTCTTCCAGTGCATATGGATCTTTCTCTAGGATAGACCATATGCTAGCAACAAATCAAGGCATCATAAATTTAAAAAGATTGAAATCATGAAATGTATTCTTATGATCACAATGGAATGAACCTAGAACTCAAATGCAGAAGAGAAATTGGAAAATTTACAAATATGTGAAAATTAAACATACTCTTAAACAACAGCCAACCAACAAGTCAAAAAAGAAATCACAAGGGAAATTAGAAAATACTGAGAGAAGAATGAAAATGAAAGCAGAACATAAAAAATATATGGGATGCAACAAGGAAGTTGATAGCTATAAACACCTACATTAAAAAAGAAGATCACAAATCAATAACCAGACTTTACATATTGAGAAACTAGAAAAAGAATAGGAAACTAGGCCCAAAGCTAGCAGAAGAAAGGAAATAATAAACAAAGCATAAATAGAGAATAGAAAAATAATAGAAATACTCAAAGAAACCAAAATTTGGTTCTTTGAAAAGATCAGTAAAATTGACAAATCTTTAGATGACTAACAAAGAAAAGAAGAGAGAAGATGCAAATAACTAAAATCAGAAATGAAAGTGGGGGACTTCCAGGCAACATGGCACTGTAGACAGAAGGACCACGCCATCCATCCACAGCAAAGATCCAAAAAACTAAGTCAAACAGAGACACACATCGATCCTGAAACCATAAGCATCAAATGAAGAGATAGAGAATTCAGCCAAGCACCGAATGGAATAAGAAACTGACAGAGAACAGAGAGCAAGGAGAGAAACATGCAGAGGTCCCCTATCAGCTAACGCAGCATGGATCCACCATCTTGGACTCCTATGAGAGATCGACAAACAGGAGGTATGAGAAAGCAGCTTCACGGAGCTTCCAGTAGGAGACAGAATAACCAGTAACCAGTGATATACAGTTTACCACCCCCCACCCTTCTTCACCCTTTCTCGGCCTCCTCTGCCTTCTGCTGGCCACAGTCTGTTGGCCAGGAAGCAACGCCTTCAACTTGGAGCTGCTTGGATTCCACCCACGCTCACTGGCAGGCTCCCTGAGTGCCACTGGTTGGCTGCTGGTGTTGCCTTTTTCTGCTTCTTTAGATTTCTTCTTTAACTCTCACCACCTACCCCTCGCCCCCTTCTCTGAAATACCTGGCTCCGTTTGCCATTTTTGCTTCTTCCTGAAAGGCTGCGAAACACTGCTCAACTGTGAAACTGCTTTCTGGCCCATGCAGCCACACTGGTGGGACCCCCGGGGCTTTTGTTTGTTTGTTAGTTTGTTCTGATATGTTCTGTTTTGATTTCTTTGTTTGTTTTCTTTTCCTTTTCTTGGCTTGGGAGCCCCTTCTAGCCAGGCAGTACTGCGCAGCTTGGGAGCTTCTCCCTTACTCTGAGCACACATGCAGTGGTATCCCTGGGGACATTTCTTTTTCCTTATTTTTTCTTTTTTTGATTTTGTTTCTTTATTTTGTTTTCTTCTCTCTCTTCTTTCTTTCTTCATTACTCAGTTTCTCGTCTCTCTATAGTTACTTTGTCTTCCTGTCTCCTGAATACCTGCTGCTGTGTGACACCTCTACCCCTTGTAGCCAGGCTGTACTTCACAGCCTGGGAGCAACTTCCCCAGTCCTTGCAGCCGCACTGGTGGGATCCCTGGGGGGTATTTTTTTCTTTTTCCTAATGTTTATTTATTTATTTTTTCTTTTACCCTTTTTCTTTTATTTTTCTTTTTCTCTATTTCTCAGTCTCTCATCTCTCCACTCCAATGGCAGGCTCCCTTAGCACTCTGTTTTGTTTGTGTATATGTTTTTGGCTACTGTTCCTCTCTCCTCTTTCCCATACTCATCTTAACTCCACACATCAAAATTTCCCCCCTCCTTCCTGCCTACCTGCACCATGCACTGAACATCACATTCCCAAGCAGCAAAGGCATGGCCTTCCGGAACCTGCCATGCACTGATTCTCGGCCCACACTGCTGGCCCTAGTACATGCCACAAACTACATATCCCAGAAATTCCACTTCAGCTGGACCAGCCCTGCTGTACCATACCTGAGCAACTGACCATGCCCATTGAAGAAGGAGGTGAAAAGAATTGTGCCTAGAGATTAACAAACAACAAAGAATGCACTGCTCGCCTGCTCCAACATAACAAAATAAAACAAAAAAGCAGCATGAAACAAACAAATCTACAATCAATAAATGAGGAAAATAACTACTGAATGCTCTGAAGACAACAGACAATATCAAAACATATACAAAAACAGAACAGGATGGCTCCAGTCCAAAATAAAACACCAGATGACTTTTCAGTAGAAGAAAAGGAACTAGAACTACCTGATAGGGAATTCAGATAGCTAATATTCATAACTATCCAAGACTTGAAGCCAAAAGCAAGCAAAAATGAGGAAAAAATAGACAAATTCATGGAAAATACAGACCAAAAAAGGAAGAATTTAGGAAAATAATACGGGAACAAAATGTTAAAATAAATACACAACTAGAAATCATACAAAAACAACAATTAGAAATCCAAAAGATAAACAAGATTTCAGAAATGTACAGTGTCCTAGAAGGGCTGGAGAACAGGTTCGAAATGATGGAAGACAGGATCAGTGAAATTGAAGACAAACACTTGTATACAACTCAGAAAAAATCAGAGAAAAGAAGAAAGAAAATGAAGAAACTCAGACTTATGCGGAATACAATCAAAAGCAAAAATTTGCAAGTGATCGGAGTTCCAGAACAGGGTGAGAAAACAAAAAACACAGACAGCATCACTGAAGAACTGCCAACAGAAAAATTCCCCAATATCATGAAAGATGAAAAGCTGACCATCCAAGATGCTCAACGAATCCCATATAGAATAAATCCCAAAAGAAAATCACCAAGGCATATCATAATCACACTCTCTACAACCAAAGACAAAGAAATAATCCTGAGAGCAGCTCGAGAAAAACAAAAAGTCACATACAGAGGAGAAACAATAAGACTAAGGTCAGATTATACAGCAGAAACCATGCAGGCCAGAAGGCAATGGGATGACATATATAAAACCTTGAAAGAAAAAAAAATGCCGGCCAAGGAAAATATAATCCTGCAAAACTCTCTTTCAAATATGATGGTGAAATTAGGACACTTACAAATAAACAGAAATTAAGGGACTATGTTAAAACCAAACCAAACTTACAAGACTTATTAAAGAGAGTCCTCTGATTCAAGAACAAACAACATCAGACCGCAGGCTGAATCTAGGACGCAGGATCATACCAGCGAGATATGAAATGAACTGCCCAGGACTATCTAAAACCGAAAGAATTACAACAGGGAACCAGAGAGGTTAATCTGTAAATGACAACAACATCAGAACAATAAAAAAGGGAATAAATGGTGTCGGTATAGAACCTTCTTATGGAGAGGAAGGTAAGGTGATACTAAGTAATAACAGACTGTTTCAAACCTAGGATGATAAGGGTAAATTTCAAGGTAACCACAAAGAAAGTTAACAAACCTACTCATCAAAATTCAGAAGAAAAACATAAAGTCTCAGTAAAGACAAAACCTACAAAAAAAAGAAAAAAAATCCACAAACAAATGGAATTCAGCACAGGAGAATAAGAGGAACAAAAAAAAGTCAGCACCACAAACAAAGCACTAAATGACAGAAATAAACTCACACATATGAATAATTACACTGAGTGTAAATGGCCTAAATGCACCCTTAAAGAGATGGAGAGTGACAGAATGGGTTTAAAAAAACAGGACCCATCAATACGCTGTCTACTAAAGACACACCTTAGAAACAAAGACATAAATTTATTAAAAATCAAAGGATGGAAAAATACGTATCAAGCAAACAGCTACCAAAAAAGAGCAGGAGTGCTAATACTAATCTCAGATAAAATAGACTTTAAAACAAAATCCACCATAAAAGACAAAGCAGGACACTATATCATGATTAAGAGGACAATTCATCATGAAGACATAACCCTAATAAACATCTATGCACCCAATGACAGGGCTCACAAATAAATAAAACAAACTCTAACAGCACTGAAAAGAGAAATGGACAGTTCCACAATAATAGTAGGGGTCTTCAACACACCACTCTCAGTAAAGGACAGAACATCTAGAAAGAAATTCAACAAAGATACACAAGACCTAAAGGGCACAATCAGCCAACCTGACCTCATAGACATCTATAGAACACTACACCCAACAGCTTTAAAGTACACATTCTTTTCCAACACACACAGAAAGTTCTCCAGAATAGACCACATCTTAGGCCACAGAGCAATCCTCAACAAGATCCAAAACGCTGAGATAATACAAAGTACCTTCTCTGAACACAAATCCATCAAGGTAGAAATTAACAACAGGAAGAGCAAGGAAAAAAAAATCAATTACATAGAAAGTGAATAACACCCTGCTTACAAAATGCTGGATAAAAGAAGAAATCAGAGATGGAATTAAAAAATTCCTAGAATGAAAACAAATCATACCAAAACCTTTGGGACACAGCAAAGGCAGTCCTCAGAGGGAAATTTATAGCAATAGATGCACACATCGAAAAAGAAGAAAGGGACAAAATCAGAACATCAACTACACATGTCAAACAAATAGAAAGGGAACAGAAAAAAAAAAAAAAAAGCCCACAGCCACTAGAAGAAAGGAAATAATAAAGATGAGAGCAGAAATAAATGAAATAGGAAATAGTAAAACAATAGAAAGAATCAATAAAACGAAAAGTTGATTCTTAGAAAGGATCAACAAAATCGACAAACCACTGGCCAGACTGACAAAAGAAAAACAGAAGCGGATGCAAATAACCCAAATAAGAAATGAAATGAGGGACATTATAACAGACCCAACTGTAACAAAAAGGATCATAAGTGATTATTATGAAAAACTATACTTCAACAAATTTGAAAACGCATAGGAAATGGATACATTTTTAGAAACACACTACCTACCCAAACTAACACAAAGTGATGTTGAAAATCTGAACGGACCCATAACAAGAGAAGAGATTGAAAAGGTAACAAAAAAAAAGCCCAACAAAAAAAAGCTCTGGCCCAGAAAGCTTCACTGAAGAATTCTACCAAACATTCAGAGAAGAGCTTATACCAGTACTACTCAAACTATTTCAGAACATAGAAAAGGCAGAGACACTTCCGAATTCATTCTATGAAGCCAGCATAACACTGATACCAAAACCAGGCAAAGACATCACAAACAAAGAAAATTACTGACTAATATCACTCATGAATATAGATGCAAAAATTCTCAACAAAATTTTAACCAATAGAATTCAGCATCATATCAAAAAAAAATAATACACCACGACCAAGTAGGATTCATACCAGTTATGCAAGAATGGTTCAACAGTAGAAAATCAATCAACATAATCCACCACATAAATAAAAGGAAAGCAATAATCACTTGATCATCTCAATTGATGCAAAAAAGGCAATCGACAAAGTCCAACACCCATTCCTGATAAAAACTCTCAATAAAATAGGTATAAAAGGGAAATTTCTCAACATAATAAAGGGTATCTATGCAAAACCAACAGCCAACATCATTCTTAATGGAGAGAGGCTGAAAACATTCCCCTTGGGAACAGGAACAAGACAAGGATGCTCTTTATCTCCACTCCTATTTAACACTGGGCTGGAAGTCCTAGCTAGAGCAATAACGCAAGAAAAGGAAATAAAGGGCATCCAAATTGGTAATGAAGAAGTTAAACTGTCCCTGTTTGCAGATAATATGGTACTATACATAGAACACCCTAAAGACTCCATGAGAAAACTACTGGAAGTAATGGAAAGATTCAGCAGAGTAGCAGGATACAAGATAAACATACAAAAATTAGTTGGATTCCTATGCTCCAATAAAGAGAACAATGAAAAGGAAATCAGGAAAACAATACCATTTATAATAGCCCCTAAAAATATAAAATACTTAGGAGTAAATCTAACCAGGGATGTAAAAGACCTATACAAAGAAAACTACAAGACACTACTGCAAGAAACCCAAAGGGAACTACATAAATGGAAAAACATACCATGCTCATGGATAGGTAGACTCAAAATTGTGAAAATGAAAATTCTACTTAAAGCAATTTACAAATACAATGCAATCCCCATCCAAATACCAACCAACATTCTTTAAAGAGATGGAAAAACTAATCATTAACTTTGTATGGAAAGGGAAGAAGCCTCAGATAAGTAAAGCACTATCTGAAGAGGAATAAAGTAGGAGGACTCGCACTACCTGACCTCGGAACCTACTATACAGCTATGGCAGTCAAAACAGCCTCATATTGGTACAGCAACAGATACGTTGACCAATGGAACAGAATTAAGAACCCAGATGTAAATCCAGCCACCCGTGGTCACCTGATCTTTGACAAGGTCTCAAAGTCCATCAAATGACAGTCTTTTCAACAAATGGTGCTTGTAAAACTGGATGACCATCTGCAAAAGAATGAAAAAGGACCCATCCCTCCCACCATACACAAAAACTGATTCAAAATGGATCAAAGACCTAAACATAAAGCCAAAAACTATAAAGTTCATTGAAGACAAATTAGGATCAACGCTAGAGTCCCTAATACACGGCATTAACAGGATACAAACCTAACCAACAACACACAAACTCCAGAAGATAAGCTAGATAACTGGGATCTTCTAAAAATTAAACCCTTACGCTCATCAAAAGACTTCACCAAAAGAGTGAAAAGAGAACCTACAGACTGGGAAAAAAATTTTGGGCATTACAAGTCAGACAAAGGTCTAATCTCTAAAATCTACAAGAAAATCTAACACCTCTACAAAAAAGACAAATAATCCAATTAAAAAATGGGCAAAGGAAATGAACATACACTTTACTAAAGAGACATTCAAGACACTTCACATGAGGAAATGCTCGCGATCACTAGCCATTAGAGAAATGCAAATTAAAACCACAATGAGATACCATCTCACCCTGGCATTACTGGCAAGAATCAAATAAACTGGAAATAACAAACGTTGGAGAGGCTGTGGGGAGATTGGAACTTTTTTATGCACTGTTGGTGGTAATGCAAAATGATATAACCATTTTGGAAAATGATGTGGCGCTTCCTTAGAAAGCTAGAAATAGAAATACCTATGATCCAGCAATCCTACTCCTAGGAATATATCCTAAAGAATTAAGAGTCATCACACGAATAGACATATGCACATCCGTGTTCATTGCAGCATTGTTCACAATAGCTAAAAGATGGAAACAACCTAGATGCCCATCAACAGATGAATGGATAAACAAACTATGGTACATACACACAATGATGAATCTGTGAAGCATCTCATAATATGGATGAAACTGGAGGGCATTATGCTGAATGAAATAGTCAATCACAAAAAGACAAACATTGTATGAAACCTCTAATGTAAAAAGTCATGAAAAGGTTTACACACAGAAAGAAACAATCTTTATTGTTTAAGAGATGGGAGGTGTGTGGGGGGAACCTAAATAGATAATAGATAAGTGGTAACTTTGGTGAAGGGTAAGACAGTACACAATACTGCGGAAGTCTGCACAACTTGTATAAGGAAATGTCATGGAAGCTTGATAGACACATCCAAACTCCCTGAGGGACTGAATTCCTGGGCAGAGGGCTGTGGGGACCATGGTCTCGGGGAACATCTAGCTCAATTGGCATAACACAGTTTAGAAAGAAAATGTTCTACATTCTACCGTGGTGAGTAGCGTCTGGGGTCTTAAAAGCCTGTGAGCAGCCACCTAAGACACTCCACTAGTCTCACCTCTTTGGGAACAAGAGACGGTGAAGAAAACAAGATACAAGGGAAAGATTACTCCAAAGGACTAATGGATCACAACTACCACAGCCTCCACCAGACTGAGTCCAGTACAACTAGATAGTGCCCAGCTACCACCACTGACTGCTCTGACCAGGATCACAACAGAAGGTCCTGGACAGAGATGGATAAAAATGTAGAACAAAATTCTAACTCACAAAAAAACCCACACTTACTGGCCTGACAGAGACTGGAGAAACCCCAAGAGTAGGGCCCCCGGACACCGTTTAGCTCAGTAGTGAAGTCACTCCCGAGGTTCACCCTTCAGCCAAAGATTAGAGAGCCCCATAAAACAAAACAAGACTAATGGGGCACAACAGTCCAGGGACAAGGACTAGAAGGCAGGAGGGTACAGGAAAGCTGGTAATAGGGAACCCAAGGTTGAGAAGGACAGTGTTGACATGTCATGGGGTTGTTAATCATTGTCATAAAACAATAAGTGTACTAATTGTTTAATGAGAAACTGTTCTGTAAACCTTCATGTAAAGTACAACAACAAAAAAATTAATAAACAACAAAAAAAGAAATAACTACAACAAAAAAGAAATGAAAGTGGGGACATTACTAGTAGTACAAGAAATAAAAAAGATTTTAAGAGAATTCTAAGACAATTGTATAGCAACAAATGAGATAGTCTTCATGAAATGAACAAATTCCTAGAAACACAGAAATTACTCAAAATGACTCAAGAAGAAATAGAAAATCTCAACAGACCTGGGATAAGCAAAGAGATTGAATCAGTAACCAAAATCCTCCCAACAAAGAAAAGTCCAGGACCAGATGACTTCATTGGTGAAATCTACTAAACATTTAAAAAAGAATCAAAACCAATCGTTCTGAAACTGTTCCAGAGTAGGAAACACTTCCTAACGCATTCTACGAGGCTGAGGTTACCCTGAAACCAAAAGCCATATAAAGACACCACAAGAGTAGAAAATTACAGACCAGTATCACTTAAAAATATAGTTGAATAAATTCTCAACAAAATACTAGCAAACCAAATCCAACACTATATAAAAAGAAGTGTACACCATGACCAAACTGGTTTTATCCTAGGAATGCAAGGGTGTTTTAACATACCAAAATCATTACTAGAACAAAGATAAGCAGCATATTATGACAATTGATGCAGAAAATGCATTTGACAAAATCCAACATCCTTTCATTATTACAGCACTCAGAAGACTGGAATAGAAGAAAAATTTCTCAACATGTTAAAAGCATTTATGAAAAATCCACAGCTAACATCTGAATGTTTTCTGTATAAGATGAGGAACAAAACAAGGATGTCCACTTTTACCACTGGCATTCAACATTGGACTGAATATTCTAGCCAGAGCAGTTAAGCAAGGAAACTATATAAAAGTCATCTAAATTGGAATGAAAGAAATAAACTTATCTCTATTGAACAATAACATACATAGAAAACTCCAAATAATTCATAAGAAAGCTGTTAGAGCTTTAAACAAATTTAGCAAATTTATAGGTTATAATAAAAAAAAAAAAAAAAAAAAACCTCACTGGTGTCAAGTCGATTCTGACTCACAGTGACCTTTTAAGATAGCATAGAAATGCCCCATAGGGTTTCCAAGGAATGGCTGGTGGATTTGAACTGCCAACCTTTTGGTTAGCAGCCGAGCTCTTAACCCCTGAGCCACCAGGGCTTAAAGTACATATGGTTATAATACAAGGCTATAACATCAGCACACAAAAATCAGTTGTGTTTCTATAAACTAGCAATGAGCAATCCAAAAAGGCAAGTAAGAAAACAATTCCACTTACATAGCATCTAAAATAATAAAATATCTAGAAATAAATTTAATCAAAGAATTAAGTCTTCTACATTGAAAAGTATAAAACATGGCTGAAAAAAATTAAAGACTTAAATTAATGGAGAAGAGATCTGGTGGCACAATGGTTAAGCACTGACAGCCAACTAAAAGGTTGGTAGTTAAACCCACCAATGACCCTGAGAGAGAAAAGACCTTCTCCTGTAAAGACAATTTGAAATTTTTGATCATTTTATAGATTTAGAAAGGAGTGAAAACACTTCCATTAGTAATGCATTATCTTTGTGTTTTTATCTTGTGTCTCAACCCATTTAACCTGAAGTGATCGTGATATAACATTTATTAGCTCTTTGAGATACAGACTTTAAGCACCTCAGAGTTTATCCTACGAAAAAGAGCAGGTTGCTTCCAATATACAGTTGATTACTACTGTGAGTAAAAATTCAACAACTACCTGATGTGCTTTCGCTGAGGGCTGGCATGCAAAAGAATGCCACTACTGTCCCCTCCCCCCCAACTGGGCTTCCTATCTCCACTAGAAGATGGCAATTTTTTTTTTAATTATGAAGACCCACTTCCTATTTCAACCATGGCCCACAGGGACTGCAGGAAAGCTGAGGGTCTATTTGATTTTATAGCATGAGGCATACTACCATAAAATGGGAATCAATCAATGACTGACTCAGAAAAAGCAACTGCACAAAGATTTTAGAAGCTTCCAAATTACAATAATTTTCAAGTTATTATAAAATGTTGCCTCTTTTTTGCAGATACAACCTGGCCTAACTTCTATTTACTTAGAGCTATAAAATTTGGTAATAAAAGAAGAGATGGAATCTGAGCTTTATTAAGCAGGTTCTGTCAGAAACCAAGGTAATTTTAAAAAGATATCTAGAAAGAAATGACAGTCTTAAAACATTTGCAGATCTCAGTGTAGGCCGTATCTCTGCTGATGCCTAATGCAACACAGAGCACAGCAGTGGACACATAACAGCCACACCACCTGCCGGGTGATCCACCTCAAGCTCAGCAGCAGCACAATTTAGGGGCGATCATGTTAGAGAAAACTAACTGACCCTTACAAATTTCTCCCCACCCTGTCCCCAGTATTACCCAGAGCAGAGACCCTTTAGAGCTGGAAACAGAGTTGCCTTGAAGAGAAAGTTCTAAGAGTGCTTGCCTTCTTTCCAGTTTTTCTCAGTTTAGCTCCAGTGGTTTTCTGTCACTTTTCTCTTTCACTGGAAGTTTGGGCTTTTATCGTATCCTTCCAGCTTCCTGGGGTTTTCCAGAATTTCTTGTGAGCTCAGATGACTACAAATAAAAACGAAAGAGCCTTGTCTGCCAAGAAATCGGTTAACAGGAAACTGAAAGTACATGGTGCAAGGCGGTGACGCAATAACCATAAAAGGGATTATAGAAACTCAGGCTGTGGATGGGTGCATGGTTTTGACACTATTTCTCAACTGTTGTAGCTAGTTGCCTTCAAATCTGTTCTCATACTGCTCCATAGGGTTTTCAAGGCTGTGACCTTTCAGAAGCAGATAACCAGGCTTGTCTTTCACATGCCTCTGGGTGGGTTCCAACTGACAACCTTTCGCCTAGTAGTCGATTGCTTAATTGTTTTTGCTACCCAGGGACTCCATTTCTCAACTAGAACCTTCAAATTTTATTACTGAAAGAAATCTTAGAGGCTGTTTGCAATTAAAAATAAATGTCCATTGGATTGTTTTAAATGTAATGACATTTTTCTCAGGTTTGGGAGCCAGTTGGAGAAAATTGGATGAGAAAGCCTCATATAATATTCTTCTAGATCCAATTTCCTGGAAGATTAAACCAATTCACAACGGACCTTCTTAAGCACGTACACTGAGGACTGTTAAGTGTCCCAAGGGAATGGCCGTACCTTATTCACTTATGAATTCCCAGCACCTAACCCAGGTCTTGGCACTGAGCACTTAATAAATGAAATAACAAGAATAGCTCCTATTTATGGCACATTTGTTTCCAATCTAGTGATAATTTCTTTGCATAGATTTTCTCGTCTAATCCTCACCACAAATACTTTTACCACAATGTTACAGAGAGATAACTTGTTAAAATCACAGAGCTACTAGGTAAGATTTATTTATTTTATATATTTTATTTATTTATTTCTATTGTACTTTAAGTGAAAGCTTACAATTCAACTTAGTCTCTCATACAAAAATTAATACATACATTGTTACGTGACCCTAATTGCTCTCCCTATACTGTGACAGCACACTCATCCTTTACACCCCTGATTTCCCGTGTCCATTCAACCAGCTCCTGCCCCTCTATGCCTTCTCATTTCACCTCCATTTAGTCTCACATATCCGCCTATTTAGTCTCATGTATCTACTTGAGCTTAGAAGCACACTCTTCATGAGTATCATTTTATGTCCCATAATCCAGTCTAATCTTTGTCTGAAGAGTTGGCCTTGGGAATTGTTTTAGTTCTGGGTTAACAGAGAGTCTGAGGTCCATGCTTTCTGGGGTTCCTCCAGTCTCAGTCAGACCATTAAGCCTGGTCTTCTTACTAGAATTTGAGTTCTGCATCCTGCTTTTCTCCTGCTCCATCAGGAATTCTCTGTTGTGTTCCCTATCAGGGTGGTTATTGGTGGTAGCTGGGCACCATCTATTTCTTTTCATCTCAGGCTGATGAAGTCTCTGGTTTATGTGGCCCTTTCTGTCTCTTGGGCTAATACTTCCCTTGTGTCTTTGGTGTTCTTCCTTCTCCTTTACTCCAGGTGGGTTGGGACCAATTGATGCGTCTTAGATGGTTGCTCGCTAGCTTTTAAGATCCCAGACGCCACTCACCAGAGTAGGATGCAGGACATTTGTGTTTTTTTTTTTAATTGTACTTCAGGTGAAGGCTTACAGAACAAATAGTTTCTCATGAAACAGTATTACACTTATTGTTTTATGACATTGGTTAACAACCCCACAACATGTCAACCCTCTCCCTTCTTGACCTTTTTTTTTTTGGTGAAAATATGCATAGCCAAAGATACACCATTTCAAAAATTTCTACATGCACAGTTCAGTGACATCGACTACGCTCTTCCAATTGTGCTGTTATTCTCACTTA
>NW_004443994.1:3406729-3468610 GCF_000243295.1 Trichechus manatus latirostris
GTTTTGCTATTGTGAACAATGCTGCCATGAACATAGGTGTGCATATGTCTATTCAAGTGACGACTCTTATTTCTCTAGGATGTATTCCTAGGAGTGGGATTGCTGGATTGAATGGTATCTATTTCTAGCTTTCTGAGGAAGCCCCATATCATTTTCCAAAATGGTTGTATCATTTTGCATTCCCACCAGCAGTGCATAAGAGGCAGAACATTTTATTAATAAACTTTGTTATACCAATTGACCTAGATGTCCCTGAAAGCATGGTCCCCAGATCCCTGCCCCTGCTACTCTGTCCCTCGAAGTGTTTGATTGTATTCAGGGAACTTCTTAGCTTTAGTTTAGTCCAGCTGTGCTGACTTCCCCTGTAGTGTGTGCTGTCCTCCCCTTCATCAAAGATAATTCTTGTCTATTATCTAGTTAGTGAATAACCCTGTCTCTATGCCCACCCTCGTAACCATCAAAGAATGTTTTCTTTTGTGTTTAAACCTTTTCTTGAGTTCTTATAATAGTGGTCTTATACAATATTTGCCATGTGACTGACTAAATTCACTCAGCATAATTCCCACCAGATTCCTCCAAGTTATGTTTCACGGATTCATCATTGTTCTTTATTGTTGCGTAGTATACCATAGTGTGAATATACCGTAATTTGTTTATCCATTCATCCGTTGATGGGCACCTAGGTTGTTTTCCATCTTTTTGCTACTGTGAACAGTGCTGCAATGAACATGGGTGTGCATATATCTATTTGTGTGACTGCTCTTATTTCTCCAGGCTATATTCCAAGGAGTGGGATTGGTGGATCGTATGGTACTTCTATTTCTAGCTTTGTAAGGAAGTGTCAAATCAGTTTCCAAAGTGGTTGTACCATTTTCCTTTCCCATCAACAGTGTGTAAGTGTTCCAGTCTCTCCACAACCTCTCCAACATTTATTATTTGGTGATTTTTAGATTAAAGCTAGCCTCATTGAGGAGAGATGGTATCTCATTGTAGTTTTGATTTGCATTTTTCTAATGGCTAATGATCGTGAGCATTTCTTCATGTGTCTGTTAGCCGCCTGAATGTCTTCTTTGGTGAACTGCCTGTTCATAACCTTTGCCCATTTTTTAATTGGATTGTTTGTCCTTTTGTTTTTGAGGTTTTCCAGTATCTCGTAGATTTTAGAGATTAGATGCTGATCAGATTTTTCCCACTCTGTGGGTTCCCTTTTCACTTTTTGGCAAAGTCTTTTGATAAGCATAAATGTTTGATTTTCAGGAGCTCCCAGTTATCTGGTTTCTCTTCTGGTGTTTGTGCATTTTTACTTATGTTTTGTATTCTGTTTATGCCATGTATTAGGGCTCCTAGCATAGTCCCTGTTCTTTTTTCCATGTTCTTTATCATTATCAATTTTATATTTAGGTCTTTGATCTATTTTGAGTTAGTTTTTGTGCATGGTGTGTGATATGGATCTTTTTTCATTTTTTTGCAGATGGATATCCAGTTATGCCAGCACTATTTGTTAAAGAGAGTATCTTTTCCCCAATCAACAGATTTTGGGCCTTTATAAAATATCAGCTGCTTATACGTGGATGAATTCGTGTCTGGAGACTCAATTCTGTTCCACTGGTCTATGTATCTGTTGTTGTACAAGTACTAGGCTGTTTTAACTACCATGGTGGTATAATAGTTTCTCAAATCAGTAGTGTGAGGCCCCCTACTTTGTTCTTCTTCTTCAGTAATGCTTTACTTATCTGGGGCCTCTTTCCATATGAAGTCAGTAATTTGTTTCTCCATCTCATTAAAAAATGCCGTTAAGATTTAGATCGAGATTGCATTGTATCTGTAGGTCACTTTGGGTAGAATGGACATTTTCAGAATGTTGAATCTTCCTATCCATGAGCAAGGTGTGTTTTTCCACTTATGCATGTCTCTTTTGGTTTCTTGCAGTAATGTCTTCTAGTTTTCTTTGTATAGATCTTTTTCGTCTTTTGTTAGATTTATTCCTAAGTATTTTACCTTCTTGTGGGTATTTTAAATGGTATTGATTTGGTAATTTCATCTTGGAAGTTCTCTTTGTTGGTGTAGAGGAATCCAATTAATTTTTGTAAGTTAATCTTGTATCCTAATAGTTTGTTGAAATCTTCTATTAGTTCCAGTAGTTTTCTTGTAGATTCTTTGGGGTTTTCTGCATATAAGACCACATCATCTGCAAATAGAGATACTTTGACTTTTTCCCTACCAATTTGGATGCCTTTATTTTATTTCTAGCCCAATTGCTCTGGCTAGGACCTCCAGCACAATGTTGAATAAGAGTGGTGATAAAGGGCATCCTTATCCGGTTCCTGTTTTCAAGGGGAATGCTTTCAAAGTCTCTCCATTTAGGATGATGTTAGCTGTTGGCTTTGTATAAATGCCCTTAATTATATTGAGGAATTTTCCTTCTATTCCTATTTTATTGAGAGTTTTTATCCTGATTTGGTATTGGACTTTGTCAAATAACTTTTCTGCATCGATTGTTAAGATCATGTTGTTCTTGTCTTTTGTTTTATTTATGTGATGGATTACATTGATTGTTTTTCTAATGTTGAACCATCCCTGCATAACTGGTATAAATCCCACTTGATCATGGTGAATTATTTTTTGATATGTTGCTGAATTCTATTGGCTAGAATTTTGTTGAACATTTTTGTGTCTATATTCCCGAGGGATATTGGTGTGTAATCTTTTTTTGTGGTGACTTTACCTAGTTTTGGTATCAGGGTTATGCTGACTTCATAGAATGAGTTTGGGAGTATTCCATCCTTTTTTATCCTCTGAAATACCTTTAGTAGTAATGGTGTTAACTCTTTTCTGAAAGTTTGGTAGAATCTTTTGTGAAACTGTCTGGGCCAGGGCTTTTTTTTCTGTTGGAAGTTTTTAAATTACCTTTTCATTCTCTTCTTTTGTTATAGGTTTGTTTAGTTGTTCTAACTCCATTTGTGTTAGTTTATGTAGGTAGTGAGTTTGTAGAAATTTGTCCATTTCCTCTAGGTTTTCAAATTTGTTAGAGTACAATTTTTCGTAGTATTCTGTTATGATTATTTTAATTTCAATTGGGTCTGTTGTGACATCAGCCATCTCATTTCTTACACGGGTTATTTGATTCCTCTCCTGTTTTTCTTCTGTTTGGCTAATGGTTTATCAATTTTGTTGATCTTTTTGAAGAAGCAGCTTTTGGTCTTGTTAACTCTTTCAATTGTTTTTCTATTGTCTATTTCATTTAATTCTGCTCTCATTCTTATTATTTCTTTTCTTCTGGCTCCTGAAGCCTTCTTTTGCTTCTCTCTTTCTACTTGTTTGAGTACTAGGGTTAATGTTTTGCTTTTGGCCCTTTCTTCTTTTTGGATGTGTGCATTTATTGCTATAAACTGACCTTTGAGCACTGCTTTTGTGGTGTCCCAAAGGTTCTTGTAGGATGTGTTTCATTCTTGTTTGATTCTATGAATTTCTTTATTCCATCCTTAATTTCTTCTATAACCCAGTCGTTTTTGAGCAAAGTGTTGTTCAGTTTCCATGTGTTTGGTTTTTTTCCTTGCTTTTTCTGTTATTGATTTCTAGTTTTATGGCTTTATGATCAGAAAAGATGCTTTGTAATATTTCGATGCTTTGGATTCTGTTAAGGTTTGCTTTATGGCCTAATATGTGGTCTATTCTGGAGAATGTTCCATGTGTGTTGGAAAAGAAAGTATACTTGGCTACTGTTGGGTGGAATGTTCTGTGTATGTCCATGAGACCAAGTTGGTTGATTGTAGCATTTATATCTTCCATGTCTTTGTGGAGCTTCTTTCTGGATGTTCTGTCCTTCACTGAAAGTGGTGTGTTGAAGTCTCCTACTGTTTCTGTGGAGCTATTTGTCTCTCTTTTCAATGCTGTTAGAGTTTGTTTTATGTATTTTGGAGCCCTGTCATTGGGTGCATAAATATTTATTATAGTTATGCCCTCCTGGTGTATTGACAATTTGATCATTATATAGTGTCCTTTCTTATCGTTTGTGGTGAATTTTACTTGAAAGTCTATTTTGTCAGAGATTAATATTGCCACCCCTGCTCTTTTTCTGAGTGTTGTTTGCTTGATATGTTTTTTTCCATCCTTTGAGTTTTAGTTTGTTTGCGTCTTTAAGTCTAAGGTGTGTCACTTGTAGGCAACATATAGACGAATCATGTTTTTTTTTGATCCATTCTGCCACTCTCTGTCTCTTTATTGGTGAATTTAGTCCATTTGCATTCAGCGTAATTATTGATAGGCATGAGTTTAGTGCTGTCATTTGATGTCTTTTTTTGGTGTGTTGTTAACCATTTCTGTGTTTCATTTAATTTTCTGTGCTGAGTCATTTTTCTTTATGTATTTTCTTTTCATCTTTTTCATTGTTGTTTATTTTGTATTTACTGAGTCTTTACATTTTTCTTGTTTTTTATTTTGATGTGTAGGATTGTTAGTTTCCTTTGTGGTTACCTTAATATTTACCCCCACTTTTCTAAGTTTAAACCAGTCTTTTATTTGTTTATATTGCATTGACTTCCTCTCCATATATAAAATCTAAGTCTACATTTTTTAGTCCCTCTTTTTAGTTTTAATGTAGTTATCTTTTACATATTGACATATCTGTTTTCCTATTTTCAGTGTTTTAGCTTTGATTTATTTTTGTGACTTCCCTATCTGGGCTGATATCTGGTTGCTCTGCCCTTTTTTCTAGTCTTAGATTGTTATCTGATCTTATTGATTTTCTAACCAGAGGACTCCCTTTAGTACTTCTTTTAATTTTGGTTTGGTTTTTGCAAATTCCCTAAACTTCTGTTTATCTTGAAATGCCCTAATTTTGCCATCATATTTGAGAGACAGTTTTGCTATATATATAATTCTTGGCTGACAATTTTTTCCTTCAGGGCTTTATGTATGTCATCCCATTGCCTTCTTGCTTGCATGGTTTCTGCTGAGTAGTCCAAGCTTATTCTCTTTGACTCTCCTTTGTAAATGACTTTTCTTTTATCACTAGCTGCTCTTAAAATTCTCTCTTTACATTTGGTTTTGGCAAGTTTGATTATAATATGTCTTGGTGAATTTCTTTTGGGATCTACCTCATGTGGGGTCGATGAGCGTGTTGGATAGATACCTTCTCATCTTTCATGATATCAGAGAAGTTTTCTGCCAACAAATCTTCCACAATTCTCTCTGTATTTTCTGTTATCGCCCCTGTTCTGGTACTCCAATCACTTGTAGGTTATTCCTCTTGATAGAGTCCCACATAATTCTTAGGATTTCTTCTTTTTTTAAATCTTTCTATCTGATTTTTCCTCAGACAAGCTGGTGTCAAGTGCTTTTTCTTCAGTCTTACTAATTCTGACCTCTACTGCCTCAATTCTGCTCCTATGACTTTCTATTGAGTTGTCTAATTCTGAAATTTTATTGTTAATCTTCTGGATTTCTGATTGCTGTCTCTGTATGCATTCTTGCAGCCTGTTAAATTTGTCATTATGCTCTTCGCTAATCTTCTTAAGTTCCTCTATTGCTTGGTCTGTTTCCTTCCTTATCTCTTGAAGAGTTTTGTACATTAATCTTTTGTATTCTGCCTCCAGTAATTCCTATAAAATATCTTCCTCTGGAAAATGTCTAGATTCTTTATTTTGGGAGCTTGCTGAAGCCATCACGGTCTTCCTCTTTATGTGATTTGATATCGACTGTTGTCTCTAAGGCATCAATAAATTATTATATTTATTTATTTTGCTTACTGTGTCCTAACTTCCTGTTTTGTTTTGATATGCCCAAATAGGCTGCTTGTGTGAGCTAGCCCTATCACTGGTGCCCTTGAAGCTCCGACATCCTGCCACCAGGTGGCCAGACTTGCCACTAAGTATGTGGGCCCAGGAGTCTGCCCATTCCTCCCGTATGGATTCGGCTCGGGTGTCCAGGTAGTTGGCCACCAAGTGTGTGGTGTAGGCTCTTACCTACAGTCCTAGACAAGCATGAATAATTGGTGTAGGCACAGGCATCCAGCTGTAGCAGGGGAACACATACTGAGCAAGGCAGGGGGCAGATGGCCACCCCTAAGTGTCTGGGAGGAAAGCGTATCCCTGTTCCCTACAGTGCCTAGGTGGGTAGGTTTTGCAGCCAGACTAAGAGCACCCAATGCTGTTTACTGTAAGGACTAGGGGGCACCTCTTATTCTTGGAACCCTATCTCTGGTAGGTAGGTGGCACGGGTGGAATCACCAGTCCTCGTGCCCCTGATGTGAGTAAGTGAAGACCCTGCTTAATGGGAAGAGCAGCATCAAATGTCACAAACCTGCCACTTCACAGCTGAAAGAGTTCAAGTTAGATTTCAGGTATATACCCTGTTCTACTGTGGTAATGAGGGCCTACTCTGTTGAAATGGGCCCACACAAGTCTACGCAGGGGCAAAGGCACTCAAAGTCTGTAGACCCCTTATGCCTGTGCCTAGGCAAAGGAGCTTTGCCTACCCTGAGTTCCTGTCTAAGGGGTGCCAGCAAATTATTTTTCCCACAGTTTGTTAATTTGTTCTCTCTCCAAGGCCAGGAGAATGGCTCACAGTGCATGATGGGTCCTACCTCCAGCCCTGGAGACTGGGCAGTCACTGAAGCTGTCCCAGACCCAGTGCAGAGCAGGGAGAGGGAGTCAAATAAGAGAGAGATTTTCCCAAAGGGGGGCATTTTTGATCCGTGCAGTAGGCCAGACGCAAGTACTTCTCTTTTGCTGATTGAAGGCTGCTTCTCACTGGTTCTGGATGGCCGAGTCGACTCTCTGCTGCTGGGTTTCTCCTGATGTGGAAAACACCACCCAAGTGCCACTTCTTGCCTCACCATGCACCATGAGCTGATCTGGCCCCACCTGAAGGGCTCCAGCTACTGCCAGGTCAGGTCTGGCAACTTATCACTGTTTCTGAACTGTCTCTTCCTCCCCCTGCCACTCAGTCCAATTCCTCAATTTTGCCTTTGATGTTCAGGGCTCCTAGATTGTCATGTATAATTGATTTACTTGTTTTTTCTCGTCTTTGTTGTAAGAGGGACCACCAGAAGTGCCTGACTACTCCACCATCTTGGCCCCGTCTCACTAAGTAAGATTTAAAACAAAGCAGTCTTGCTTGAGAACCCACGCTGTCAACCACTTCACTAAAATGTGTGTTTTTGCTGAGTAAACAACAGCAAAATATTTCCTACTTATGGATTGCTCTCTAAGGTTAGACTTTGTACATATCTCATTTAAACTTCAGGATAATCCTTCACCTTTGAGTATTTATTATGGCCTTTTTTCAAAGAGAGAAAGGAGTTAGAGAGAAGTCTGGTAATATGTCTGATGCCATTGAGCTGCACCAACTTAGCAAGGTATTGCATGGGATTTAAACTTTAAAATACACTTGAACATAAGTACCCTATGACTTGGCCATTTCACTCCTAAGTATATTTCTGACAGAGGTATATGCATGTGTGCACCAGGACCTTAGATAGAATGATCCTATCAGCAATATTTATAATACCTACAACCTGAAAATAACCCAAATGTCCATCAACAACAGAACAGATAAGTAAATTGTGGTATATTTGTTTAACAGAATGCTTTATAAAAATGAAAATGAGCAAACTACAGTTATATTCAACAACATGAATGAATCTTCCGAGTGTAATGTTTAGCAAATGGAGCTGGACACAATAGAATGCATGCTGTTTGATTCCATTTATGTAAAACTCACAAACAAGCAAATCTATCTGTAATGGTAAAAGTCAGGGAACAATTATTGTTGAGCCTGAGGGAGGGGTTATTGATTGGAAAAGACATAGGGAAGCTTCTAGGATATTGGTAACAGTCTAATTTTTGACCAGAGTAATAACTACAGGGTTGTGTTCATTTCATGATTTTTTTACATACTGTGCACTTTTGAGGAGTCCTGGTGACGTAGTAGTTAAGAGCTCAGGCCGCTAACAAAAACCTTGGCAGTTCAAATACACCAGCCATTCCTTAGAAACCCTATGGGACAGTTCCACTCTGTCTTATAAGGTCGCTACGAGTCAGAATCAACGCTGCAGAATGGGTTTGGTTGGTTGGTACACTTTTGAACTGGGGACTTTTTTGTTCCTATGTTATACTTTAATTAAAAGTTTGAAAGTTCTCTTGGCAGAAGTCCTTATACAGTGTAACCTGTGAGAGCCAGAAATCAACTAGACTGCCTTGTTTTTCCAGGTCTTGAAAGTTTTCCACCTTTGAGATGGTGCAGACCACTTTTCTATTGCTCTTTATTAAGAATCGTACCTCATAAACACCCAGTGAATTTTCTTCTCTGACAGGTTTCCACCTTACACAAATTCTGGCTTTCACAGGTTTTACTATACTAATAAAAAGGAAACTTGAGGCCTACAGTTATAAACGCTTTTTCTGGAAAAACAAAATAAACATGTCCTGAACTACTTACTCTTTGATGTCATAGCTAACAAGTAGAATTTGGACTCTTGTAGAATAACTGAACAATTTAAAGACTTCTCTAAAGTTAAGATTCTCACTGAAGTTTCAAGAAAATAATCAGAGATCCTAAAATGACCAGTCAGTTTGTCAATGTGGTTTGGGTTATATTCAACTCTAGTCTAAGAGAAATTGGGCAAGGAGGCACCAATTTTGTTTCTCCTCTTGCTTCCCTAACTTTCTCAGTCTTTCTGGTTAATGTTATGCAAAAGATAAGGTCTAAAGTTCATTCCCACCTTTCTTCATGAATGTAAAATCCTGGTGTCCATTTCAGGACAAAATTTGAAACTTTATTTCCTGGTAATATAAATGAAATAGAAAGTGAAAGTAGGGCAGGTCTACTTTGAAATAGGACTAGTGCTAAGAAATCAGCTGGTTTTTCTTCTCAACAATAAATCTTTGTTTATATCAGGCAACAAAAAAATAGTTGCAGGGACAGCTGAATCATTTTATGAATTGTGTATAGTGTAAGAGTGAATAAATGTGAATTCCCTTTGTGTATAAGCTGGAAGAAGTCCCTGTGTGGTGCCAACAGTTAAGGTGCCCAGCTGCTAACCAAAAAGCTGGAAGTTTGAGTGTACCCAGGGGTGCCTCAGAAGAAAGCCCTGGAAATCTAGTTCTGAAAGACCAGCCATTGAAAACCCTATGCAGCACAATTCTGCTCTGATGCACATGGGGTCACTATGATTTGGAGTGGATTCAATGACAATTAGTTTGGTTTTTATAAGCTGGAAAATGTTCCTTTTCTCATCTCTCTTTTAGAGGGTTTCCTTGGAGACTAGTAGAATGGAGTCTTTTCTCTAAACTTATTTTTTTAATTACTTAAAATCAACTGTATTGACATGTAATCTATGTACAATACAACACACTCATTCTAAGGGTACAGTTTGAGGAGGCTTGGCAAACGTATATACTATCAAGATACAGAATGTTTCCATCAAGTTCCAGAGACACATCCAAACTTCCTAACGGACTGAATTGCTGGGCAGAGGGCTGTGGGGACCATGGTGTCAGGGAACATCTAGCTCAATTGGCATAACACAGTTTAGAAAGAAAATGTTCTACATTCTACCTTAGTGAGTAGCGTCTGGGGTCTTAAAAGCCTGTGAGCAGCCACCTAATATACTCCACTGGTCTTACCCCTTCGGGAGCAAGGGAGAATGAAGAAAACAAGGTACAAGGAAAAGATTAATCCAAAGGACTAATGGACCACAACTACCACGGCCTCCACCAGACTGAGTCCAATACAACTAGATGGTGCCCACCACTGACTGCTCTGACTGGGATCACAACAGAAGGTCCTGGATGAAGCTGGAGAAAATGTAGAACAAAATTCTAACTCACAAAAAAGACCAGACTTAGTGGCCTGACAGAGACTGGAGAAACCCCAAGAGTATGGCCCCAGGACACCGAGTTACCTCAGTAATGAAGTCACTCCCGAGGTTCATCCTTCAGCCAAAGATTAGACAGCCACATAAAACAAAACAAGACTAATGGGACACAACAGTCCATGTACAAGGACTAGAAGGCAGGAGGGGAGAGGAAAGTGGTAATAGGGAACCCAAGTTTGAGAAGGACAGTGTTGGCATGTCATGGAGTTGTTAACTGTTGTCATAAAACAATATGTATACTAACTGTTTAATAAGAAACTGTTCAGTAAACCTTCATCTAAAGTACATGTCTTAGTTATCTAGTGCTGCTAGAACAGAAATACCACAAGTAGATGGTTTTAATGAAGAGAAGTTTATTTCCTCATAGTCAAAGTAGGCTAAAAGTCCAAATTCAGGGCATCAGCTCCAGGGGAAGGCTTTTTCTCTTTGTCAGCCTTCTTCTCTTCAGTGTTCCCCCAGACTAGTAGCTTCTCGGCACAGGGAGCCCTGTCCAAAGGACGCGCTCTGCTTCCGGCACCGGTTTCTTGATGGTATGAGGTCCCCCTGTCTCACTGCTCACTTCTGTCTTTTATATCTCAAGAGGTTACCTCAGGACACAATCCAGTCTTGTAGATCAGGTCCTGCCTTACTAACAGAACTGCCACCCATCCTCCCTCATTAACATCATAGAGGCAGGTTTACTACATACCTGAAAATCACACAGTACCAGGAATCATGGCCTAGCCAAACTGATACACACCTTTTTGGGGGGACATAATTCAAACCATGACAGTACAATTAAAAAAAAATGTTTCCATCATTCCTGACAGTTCCCTCTGCCATTTCCCAGTGAATACCCCCCCCGCACCCCAAGACCTCAGGCAGCCATGGATCCGCTTTCTGTCACTATAGATTAAATTTTGCTTTTCTGGAGCTCCGCATGAATAAAATTATACAGTCTACTCTTTGTATCCAGCTTCTTTCACTCAGCATAATGTTTTTGCTATTCCTCCATGTTGCTCCATGTATCGGAATCTCATTCTCAACAACAGATTTTAGTAACAGAAAACGGAACAAGTCTCAATTCTGGATAAACTTTTATGAATGTTCTCAATTCTACACCTGATTCTAATAAGATTCCTTGAACCAGTTCTACAACATGGAGAAGTCTTCCCTTGTACAGCTGCAGAAGAGGAGACATTTCCTTTTTTTTAAATTTTTGGAAACAATTTTTTTGTGTGCCTTAGGTGAAAGTTTACAGCTCAAGTTAATTTCTCATTCAAAAATTTATACACGTACAGTTTTGTGACATTGATTGCAATCCCCACAATATAATAGCGCACTCCCCTTTTTTGCCCCAGGTTCCCTGTGTGCATTCATCTAGTTCCTGTCCCTTCTTGCCTTCTTATCCTGCTTTTGGGCAGGAGCTGCCAATTTGGTCTTGTATATCTGATTGAACTAAGAAACATGCTCCTCACGTGTATTTTTTGTTTTGCAGGCATGTCTAATCTTTGTCTGAAGAGTGGGCTTTGGGAATGGTTTCAGTTCTGAGTTAACAGAGCTTTCGAGGGCCATAGTTTTGGGGGTTCCTCCAGTCTCTGTCAGACCATTAAGTTTGGTCTTTTAAAGTGAATTTGAGTTCTGTTGTACAGTTTTCACCTTCTCTGTCCAGGATTCTGTGTTGTGTTCCCTGTCAGGGTGGTCACTGGTGGCAGGCGGGCACCATCTAGTTCTTCTGGTCTCAGGTTGGTGGAGTCTCTGGTTCATTTGGTCCTTTAGTCCTTTGCGCTAGTATTTTCCTTGTATCTTTGCTTTTCTTTATTATCCTTTGCTCTGAGTGGAATGCGACCAATAGATGTATCTTAGCTGGCCACTTGCAAGCTTTTAAGACTCCAGAAGATACTCACCAAAGTGGGATGTAGAATATTTTCTTTATAAACTATGTTATGCCAATTGAACCAGATATCCCATGAAACTATGGTCCCCAGGCCCCAGTCCCAGCTAGTCTATCCCTCATAAGTGTTTTGATGTGTCTAAGAAACTTCTTTGATTTTGCTTTGGTCCAGTTGTGCTGACTTCCCCGGTATTGTATGTTGTCTTTCCCTTCACCGAAGTTGCCCTTATCTACTATTTAGTTAGTGACCTCCCTCTCCCTCCCTACCCTCATAACAATCAAGGAATGCTTTTGCTATGTCTAAACCTTTTTTTGAGTTCTTATACTATTGGTCTCATACAGTATTCATCATTTTGTGACTGACTTATTTCACTCAGCATAATGCCCTCCAGATTGGTCCATGTTTCACAGATTCATCATTGTTCTTTATCATTGCATAGTATTCCATTGTGTGTATGTACCATAATTTGTTTACCTATTCATCTGTTGATGGGCTTTTAGGTTTTTTCCATCTTTTTGGTATTGTGACTAGTGATTCAGTGAACATGAGTGTGCATATGTTTATTCACGTAACGCCTCTTAGTTCTCCTGGGTATATTCTTAGAAGTGGGACTGCTAGATCCTATGGTATTTCTATTCATGGTTTTTTAAGGAAGTATCATATTGTTTTCAAAAGTGGTTGTACCATTTTACATTCCCACCAGCAGTGCATAAGATTTCCAATCTCCCCACAGTCTCTCCAACATTTGTTATTTTGTGTTTTTTGGATTAGAGCCAGCACTGTTGAGGTGAGATGGTATCTCATTGCAGTTTTGATTTGCATTTCTCCAATGGCTCATGATCACAAGCATTTCCTCATGTGTCTTTTAGCTGCCTGAATGTCTTCTTTGGTGAAGTGTCTGTTCATATACTTTGCCTATTTTTTGATTGGGTTATTTGTGTTTTTGTTGTGGAGGTGTTGCAGTATCTTGTAGATTTTAGCGATTAGACCCTTATTGGATATGTCATAGCCAAAAATTTTTTCCCAGTCTGTAAGCTCTCTTTTTACTCTTTTGGTGAAGTCTGTTGATGAGCATAGGTGTTTGCTTTTTAGGAGCTCCCAGTTATTTAGTCTCTCTTCTGGTGCATTTTTTGTTACGGCTTGTATACTATTTATGCCATATATTAAGGCCCCTGGCGTTGTCTCAATTTTTTTCCATGATCTTTATTGTTTTACATTTTATATTTGGGTCTTTGATCCATTTTGAGTTAGTTTTTGTGTATGGTGTGAGGTATAGGTCCTGTTTCATTTTTTTTTACAAATGGATATTGAGTTATGCTAGCACCATTTCTTAAAGACACTGTCTTTTCCCCATTTAACAGACTTTGGGCCTTTGTCAAATATCAGCTGCTCATAGGAGAACGGATTTACATCTAGGTTTTCAATTCTGTTCCATTGTTCTATGCGTCTGTTTTTGTACCAGTACCAGGATGTTTTGACTACTGTGGTGGTACAATAGTTTTCTAAAATCAGATAGTGTGAGGCCTTCCATTTTGTTCTTCTTCTTCTGTAATGCTTTTGTTATCTGGGGCCTCTTCCCTTTCCATGTAAAGTTGGTGATTTGTTTCTCTGTCTCTTTAAAAATGCTTTTGGAATTTGGATTGGGATTGCTTTGTATCTGTAGATCGCTTTGGGTAGAACTGACATTTTCACGATATTGAATCTTCCTATCCATGAGCACGGTATGTTTTTCAACTTATGTAGGTCTCTTTTGGTTTCTTGCAGTAATGTTTTGTAGTTTTCTTTGTACAGTTCTTTTACATCTCTGGTTAGATTTATTCCTAAGTACTTTATCTTCTTGGGGGCTATTGTGAATGGTATTGATTTGCTGATTTCCTTTTCGAAGTTCTCTTTGTTGGTGTAGAGGAATCCTACTGATTTTTGTATGTTAATCTTGTATCCTGATACTTTGCTGAAATCTTCTGTTAGTTCCAGTAGCTTTCTTATGTATTCTTTGGGGTTCTCTATGAACAAGATCATGTTGTTTGCAAATAGGGATACTTTTACTTGTACCTTACCAAATTTGGATGCCCTTCATTTCTTTTTATTGCTTTATTGCTCTGGCTAGGACTTCCAGCCTAGAGTTGAACAAGATCGGTGATAAATGGCATCCTTGTCTGGTTCCCATTCTCAGGGGGAATACTTCCAATTTCTCTCCTTTTACAATGATGTTGACTGTTGGCTTTGTATAAATGCCCTTTATAATGTCAAGGAATTTCCTTTCTATTCTTTTGCCGAGAGGTTTTTTTTTTTTTTTTTTTTTTTTTTTTTTTTTAAATCAGGAATGGGTGTTGTACTTTGTCAAATGCCTTTTCTGTATTGATTGGTAATATTATGTGGTTCTTCTGCTTTATTTATATGATGAATTATGTTGATTGATTTTCTCATGTTGAATCATCTCTGCATACATGGTATGAATCCCACTTTGTCATGATGTATTATTTTTTTGATGTGCTGTTGAATTCTATTGGATAGAATTTTGTTGAGGATTTTTGTCTATGTTCATGAGGGATATTGATCTGTAATTTTATTTTATTGTGGTGTCTTTGCCTGGCTTTTATATCAGAGTTATGCTGGCTTCACGGAATGAGTTCAGGAGTATTCCTTGCTTTACTACACCCTGAAATATAGTAGTACTGGTGTTAACTCTTCTTTGAAAGTTTAATAGAGTTCTCCAGTAAAGCCATCAGGGGCAGGGCTTTTTTCTTGTTGTTGTTAATTATTTTTATTATTTTATTTTATTACCTCTTCTTCTTTTGTTATGAGTTTATTTAGTGTTTATACCTTGGTTTGTGTTAGTTTAGGTAGGTAGTGTGTTTCTAGAAATCTATGCGTGTACTTCCTCTAAGTTTTCAAATTTTTTGGAGTACAATTTCTCATAGTATTCTGCTATGACCCTTTTTATTTCAGTTGGATCTGTTGTGATATCACCTATCTCGTTTCTTATTTGGGTTATTTGCTTCCTCTCCTGTTTTTCAGTTTGGTCAATGGAATGTTGATTTTGTTGGTCTTTTCAAAGAACTCACTTTTGGTCTTGTTGACTTTTTCAGTTGTTTTTCTATTCTCTATTTCATTTATTTCTACTCTAATATTTATTATTTCCTTTTCTTCTGGTGCCTGAGGGCTTCTTTTGCTGCTCTGTTTCTATTTGTTTGAGATACAGAGTTTGATTTTGGACCTTTTTTCTTTTTGTATGTGTGCATTTATTGCTATAAATAGACCTCTAAGCACTGATTTTGCAGTACCCCAAAATTTTGATAAGATATATTCTCTTTCTCATTTGATTCTATGGATTTCTTTATTCCGTCTTTGATTTCTTCTAGAACCCAGTAGTTTTTAACAAAGGTGTTGTTCACTTTCATGTATTTAACTTTTTTCCTTGCTGTTTCTGTTATTGATTTCTACTTTTATGGCATTGTGATCAGAAAAGATGCTTTGTATTATTTTGATGTTTTGGATTCAGTTAAGGCTTGCTTTGTGGCCTAAAATGTAGTTTATTCTGGAGAATGTTCTGTGTGCATTGGAAAAGAATGTATACTCCATTACTGTTTGGTGGAGTGTTCTGAATATGTCTGTGAGGTCAAGGTGATTGATTGTGGCATTTAGATCTTCCATATCTTTAATGAATTTCTTTCTAGATGTTCTATCCTTCACTGAAAGTGGTATGTTGAAGTTTCCTACCATTACTGTGGAGCTATTTCTCTATTCAATGCTGTTAGAGTTTGTTTTATGTGTTTTGGTGTCCTGTCATTGGGTGTGTATATCTTTATTACACATGAATGAATAAATCTGTTTTGGAAGAAGTACAACCAGAATGCTCCTTAGTAGCAAGGATGGTGAGACTATGTCTCACATACTTTGGAAATGTTATCAGGAGGGATCAGTCCCTGGAGAAGGACATCATGCTTGGAAAAGCAGAGGGTCATTGAAGAAAAGGAAGATGCTCAATGAGATGGGTTGACACAGTGGCTTCAACAATGGGCTTAAGCATAACAAGGATTGTGAGGATGACGCAGTCCAGGCAGCATTTCACTCTGTTGTACATAGGGCAGCTATGAGTCAGAACTGACTCGATATCACCTAACAACAGCAATAACATATTTATTATGGTTATGTCCTCCTGCTGTATTGACCCTTTAATAATTATATAGTATCCTTCTTTATCCTTTATCATAGATTTTGCTTTAAAATCTATTTTGTGGGAGATTAATATTGCCACCCCTGCTCTTTCTTGGTTGTTATTTGCTTGATATATATATATTTCCATCCTTTGAGTTTTAGTTTGTTTATGTCTTTGTTTCTAAGGTGTGTCTCTTGTAGACAGCATATAGACAAATTTTTTTTTTTTTAATACATTCTGCCACTCTCTGTCTCTTTACTGGTGCATTTAGGCCATTTACATTCAGTGTAATTATTGATAAGTATGAGTTTACTGCTGTCATTTTGATTTTGTGTGTGTGTGTGCTGTTGACAGTTTCTTTGTTCCACTTAATTTTCTGTGCTGAGTTCTTTTCCTTCATGTATTTTATTTTCATCTTTTTCATTATTGTTGATTTTGTTTGCTGAGTCTTTATGGTTTTTTTCTTTTTTCTTTCGATAGGTAGGTTTGTTAGCTTCCTTTGTAGTTACCTTGAAATGTGCCTTTATTTTTTTAAGTTTAAACAATCTTTTGTTTCTTGGTATCACCTTACATTCCTCTCCATATGGAAGTTCTATGACTACATTGTTTGTTCCCTCTTTTTTGTTTTGACATTGTCATCATTTACATATTGGCATCTCTGATTCATTATTTTCAGTCTTTTAAATTTGCTTCCTTTTTGTGAATTCCCTATCTGGGTTGATAACTGATTGATCTGACCTCTGTTCTAGTCTTGGATTGTTGTTTGATATTGTTGATTCTCTAGCCAGAGGACTTCTTTTAATACTTCTTGTAATTTTGATTTGTTTTTTTACAAATTCCCTTGACTTCTGCTTATCTGGAATTTTGCCATCATATTTGAGAGATAATTTTGCTAGATATATGATTCTTGGCTGGCAATTTTTTTCCTTCAAGGCTTTATATATGTCATCCATTGCCTTCTTGCTTTCATTGTTTCTGCTGAGTAGTCAAAGCTTAATTTTATTGGTTCTCCTTTGCAGGTGACTTTTCATTTATGCCTAGCCATTCTCAAGATTCTATCTTCATCTTTGGTTTTGGCAAGTTTGATTATGATAAGTCTTGGTGTCTTTCTTTTGAGGTCTACTCTGTATGGGGTTCATTGAGCTTCTTGGATAGGTATTTTCTCATCTTTCATGATATCAAGGAAGTTTTCTGCCAGCAAATCTTGAACAATTCTCTTTGTGTTTTCTGTTATACCCCCGTCCTGGTACTTTAATCACTCATAGGTTTTTCCTCTTGATAGTATCCCATATAATTCTTAGGCTTTCTTCTTTTTTTTTAATTCTTTTTTCTGATTTTTCCTCAAATAAATTGGTGTCAAGGACTTTATCTTCAGTCTCACTAATTCTGACTTCCATTGTCTCGATTCTGCTCCTACGACTTTCTATTGAGTTGTTTAATTCTGAAGTTTATTGTTAATCTTTTGGATTTCTAGTTGCTGTCTCTGTATGGTTTTGGGCAGCCTGTTTATTCTGTCATTTTGTTCTTGTATTGCTTTCATAAATTCTTCTAGTGCTTTGTCTGTGTGTTCCTTGATTTGATCTAAGTTTTGACTGATCTCCTTCCTGATATCTTGGAGACGTCTGTATATTAGTCTTTTGAATTCTTTCTCAGGTAGTTGCATTGCCTTATCTTCCTCTGGAAGGTTTTCTGGTTCTTTATTTTGGTCACTTACTGGGGCCATCTTGACCCGCTTCTTTATGTGATCTGATATTGACTATTGTCTCTGAGGCATCAATAAGTTATTATATTTATTTATTGTATGTTGGTTTACTGTGTCCTGACTTTTTGTTTTGTTTTGCTACACCCAAGTAGGCTGGTTGTTTGAACTACTTTGGCTGCCATCTTTGAAGCTCTCACGTCCTATCTCCAGGTAGTCAGAGCAGCTACTAGGTGTGTAAACCCAAGAGTTTGTTCATTTTTCTTGCAGGGGTTCGACACAGGTGCCATCTTATCTGGTGATTTAGCACATGCAGCATTTTTTCCTTAATTAATAACAAACCAAAACCCTTTGCCTTCGAGTAGATTCTGACATGATAGGACAGAGTAGAACTACCCTACAGGGTTTCCAAGAAGCAGCTGGTGGATTCCAACTGCTGACCTTTTGATTAGCAGCTGAGTTCTTAACCACTGTGCCACCAGGGCTCCGATTAACAACATTTGTTAACTGGCATAAAGGTCAATAGAAATAATGAAAGAAGTGGTGTTGAAAATATTGATTGTCAGAAATGAACAAGACTCTATGCACATGTATGAACACAACATACAATATGACAAGCCTGTTAGCTCATCCACCTGTGCAGTGATCCAGGATTAGAATCTGCTGTCCTGCTTGTTTGAACTCACTCCAGATAGAATCTTGCCACCTAATCCAAATTCAAAGCCATAGGTCCTACCACACTATCTTATTGCATTCACCTTGCAGTGAGCCTTCCCTTCATAAAGAGGGACCTCCCCAGGCTTCAGACATGTTATATACATGTCCTTACCTGCTTGTCATATTCAATGTCCTTATCAATGGCAAAATTTCACATGAGGCTTTTTTCATTGTAACTCAAACCTGGTTTCAAATTGCCAGCGACTACCAATGTTACCAAATGAATATGACATCTACCGATTGATATTTGGCTTCATAAAACGCCTCCCTCTTCCAGGAAAAAAACACTGCTGTTGAGTAGATTCTGACTCATAGCGACCCTATAGGACAGAATAGAACTGCCCCCAAAGAGTTTCCAAGGCTATCAATATTTATGGAAGAAGACTGCCACATCTTTCTTCTGTGGAGTCGCTTGTGGGTTTGAACTGCCGACCTTCAGGAAAAAGACCAAGGGTAAGACTGTAGAGAGCTCCTGTGAGTGTCAGGAACAGTGTGAAACATAATCCAAAGCAAGTCAAGAGATTTAGGGAGCCTAGTCAATGCAATCAAGGCTTAACCTCAGTGGGGTTCTAGATCAGCTTCCCTGTCTTTGAGAGAGCAGTTGACTTGAAGAAGTCACACCCATAGTTCTACAAGGGTATAAGACAAGATCCCTGAACAGAAATTCCACAAGATCAAGCCTAATGCCAAATGCTAAATGAAAAAGTGGAGCTCATGTCACAATCAGGATCGTCTCCAAATGTTGGTTTTGACAGGGTTAACTCATGTGTGGAGAGATCTTGAGACCCTGGTCCTGGCCGATGGACCTATAGCTTTGGGGATATGGGGAGAGATTCTGGAAGTGTGGGCAGAGGGTGATCAATGTGAGCTAACAAACAAGGCTTTCTGAAACTATTAGTAGTTTGAAGGTGAAGTGGGGTTCCCTAGAGCCTCCAGTTGAAAACAAAACCCAGATAACATTTTGATTTTAGCTTGTGATACCCTGAGCAGAGAACCCATGCACTCTGTGCTGAACTTCTGAGATTAAAAATGATGAGCTGATAAGTGTGTGAATGCTAAATTCAAAGTAATTTGTTGTACAGAAATAAAAAACGAAGTGTACATCTCTTAGGAAAAAAAGTGAACGGCAGCCCTGTAGAGCCCTGCCACTCCCTGCAATCTAGGCTCCTTCTACTGCATGAAAGACATAAAACATGGGGTCAAAAAGGTGGACAGGAATCAGGAAGGATAAGTGCTAAGACAAGTACCACGAGCTGTCTCTGGAACTCCTGATTTTCATCCTTAAAGGAGTGCTCCATGAAGATTGCAATAGCTTCCCTCTCACAGACTGCGCTCACGTCCAGCAGTTCCTGAAGTATGTCGGTGAGGATCCTCATGCATTGTGCCATCTTTTTGCTGCAGTGGTGGGCTGTCTTGCGCGGCTGCCAAGTTCTCATTCTGGGCCAGAGTTGTTACCGCGTTCTCCAAACAAGGCACCACTCCACTGTTAATGGCACCCACATAGTTCTCTACCAGAGTCCTCAGCCCTGAATAAGCCGGGAAATTAACAAATTTAGGGATAAATATCAAGTTCTCACTATTTTAAAAAATTTAGTGATCAGCATTCTAAATTTAACTTGAACTTTTCTTCTTTTTCTTTTCTTTTTTGATGAATCCTTTTCCTTAAAGTAACATCGCTTTTTCCATTTATTCTTTCTTGTATGATTCTCCATTTCATTACTACATAAAATTGGATTATTGATCACAAACAGTATCTTTTCCTGTGTTTCCTGGAAAAAATACTTTGCCATTTAAGTAAAGTAAAAAGTGTTCATTAGATAGGCAAAGTAATTGCATAATTTGTGGCGTCAGTTTCAAAAGAAAATACAGGTTATTTGTGAGAAAAAAGAATTTCAAGATGGCAACATAGAACATTTAACCAAGTGCGGACGCATCTCAGCACAAACTCTGCACAACTGCACAGGTCGCATGCTCATGAAGACGGCCCTGTATGTAGGTTAGATTTAACTTCGTTTTCAAAATCCCAATGGACTTGCAGGGGCTCATGGCCTGCTGTATATTTTGCAACTTGTGTAATTTTACAAAGTATCTTCTCTACCCTGAGAAGAACTTGCATCCCATAGAATTTGTCCACACAACACAGATATTCTCTCCTTAATAGCAGTTTCTGTCTATATGATTAGTGGATTATTCTCTTGAGATATATTTGACCTCAATAAACCCTCATGTGGAGAGAAACATGAATTACTATGTGTGGCATGGACATCTGCCTCTCCACATTCACATACCAATACAAACAAAATTACAGACAAATCTATAGAACAATCACAGCTTCACGACACACACTGATCCACAGAGAGACATGCTTTGGGGCAAAGGTGACTCAAGGTTCCTGGTGACAATGATTCCTTGTCTCAGGGTCTTGGTCTTTGTATGAGAGAAGATATAGGAACAGAAGTTCTTTGCTTGCACCTGGAAATTACAACCCAGCTGCTCTTCTGGCAGTTCTTCAATGTGGAGTAAGAGAGTTTTGTCACTTGCAGGTCAGTCAAAGACAAAGAACCTCTGTTTTGGGAAGAAATGCCTGATACACTATCTAGGCAGGTTGGATTTGGGGATTTGGAGATTATTATCTGACAAATTAGAAAAAGAGCAGGAAAGGTGTTTGTCGACTTTTATTTCCAGGAATCTTTGCATCAGTGCACTCTCTGTCTTTAAATCTCCTTTTATCCAATCATGCAAATCAACCTTGAGCCAATCTACCCAAAGCAAAAAAAAAAAAATCCATTTGTGGACAGAGCAAAGATCAAGGAAGCAGTTCTGGAGAGGAAATGGCAGCATCTATCCCAAGTGAACAGACTTATGTTTGGTTTCCTCAGTCTGTGTATGGAGTTCAGCAGAGTAAGTATTTAATAAATGTTTATTCAATGATTGACACATAAAAAGAACTAATCAGAAATACTTTTCTGATCTTACTGTCCTCACGTCAGAATCAAAATGTGGGCTCAAAACAAAGTAATGCTTGACATAAGGATAAGATGTTGCTGGGAAAATGTTATGAGGAAAGGTAACATCCAGGTCAGTAAATAAAAAGTTAAAATCAGAGTCCCAAAATACACATATCATAAATACTTATAGGGATTCTTTTAGTTAAAGCCTTAACAAGTAAGGTTAACCTAAATGTAATCTGAAGGCCTCACAACTTCTCTACATCACATTATACTGGACTTGACCACGTCTTGCAGAGAGACTCTGTGGCAGATACCAGCTGTTTAATAAGTGTTTGTTGAATAAATGAATAAACAAATGATTAAATGAAAATGGGTATTCCTTCTAATGCTATCAGTTAGTCACCCTCCTAAATATAATCCATGTAACAAGTTCATAATATTAAAATGATAACTTACTATGTAAGGATGTAGAATGATGTGTGTAATATTATGAAAAAGATAAAGAATTTGACAGTCTTTCTGAAAGGATATCTCAATTTTTCTTTTTTACTTTAGTATACAGTAAAGCCTGCAAAAAGCCAGAAACTGTGTAAGGTGGAAACCTGTGAGAGAAGAAAAACTCAAATATTTTCTACTAAAACGAGCAATAGAAAAGTGATAAGACTGAACCCTGTCAAAGGCAGAAAACTTTCAAGAGCCAGAAGAACAAGGCAGTTTTACCATGTTCCGGCTATCACAGGTTCCCGTGTATAAATATATTTCTCTGAGGGATGTAACTATCAAGGCTAGTAAAATAGGTTGTTGCTGTTGTTGTTGTGTGCCATGGAGCTGACTTAGATTCAAAGAGATCCCACCTGACAGAGTAGAACTGCCCCCGTGCCACCAGCTCTCCTTTAGCAAAATACACCACATGAAATATATTTTAAAAGTTGTCACTTCATTTCATTGTGGTTCTGTGTTTAACAACTTCCAATTTCATGAACTCTTTTTCTCAAAAGAGGAGGAGCACTTAATAAGGAACACAGGTACCTGAAAATTTTTTTCATGGTACCAATTGCTCTGAAATCATTTGGTCCAACATTGGGCCCTAAATTTCTTCAGTAAGCTTAAAACTCCAGCCACTGGATATTTTCAGGTAATAATAACCCACCAAAATTATACCCTCCTCTCAATCACCATTTTCCTGGGCCTCAATCCAGTCTCAAATATATATTGATTCAAATGCTGAATGACGGGGCTCACTTGATATGTGTCACCTCCTACTGAACCTTCCACCACCCAGGCCATGCACTGATACCTGGAGTCAAATTCAGTGCATTCTGCAGGTACTCATCTTCGGTGATAGGGCATTCACCTAACTTCAGCTCCAGGCTGAAATCGCGAATAGCCCAAACAAATTCTGGAAAGAAACTCACAAAGTCAGTGGAATCTTCTACTTCATCAGATCTGGAGGAGGATTTTGCCCTGATTAGCTTCGTTAGTTCAGTCACATAGCTGGGGACTTAGCTAAGGAAGAAGAAGCACTCAACACCACAATTCCCAGATCTCACTTTGAAATACATTTTATAAACATCCTATTTTGCCCCATGTTCCCTCCTCCTCACTCATGAAAACCGAGTCACAAGAAAAAAGAAAAAGTCTCATTTGCCATTCCCATAAGTTCAATAAACATGGTGATTGGGTTCCAAGAAGGATACTGTAGCTGCTCCAGAGCCTGGTGGTTGATGGTGGACATACTGTTGTACACAAAGGTGCTGCTCAGAAACACAGCCAGTGCAAAGATCCATCAGTCATTCTTAGGGTCAGCCTAAAAAGCACATTAGAGCAAGAGACATGGGAGTCTACTCTTCATTCATTCATTCATTTGATTTGTGAACTCACTACTTCAGCTGTTCCATAGCTGAATAGAGAAGATAATCTACATTTTGAAAACAATGTTAAATTCACACCTCATATTTTGTAATTACGTTGATCACTCTCAGGGCTTCAGGTTCTTTAGTTTTTAAACTAAGTAAATGACTCTGTCAAAGTGTATAAAATGTTTAATACATAGTTTAGAACACAGGTGCTCCGTAAAAGTGGACAGTTGTAACTTTAGCAATTTTTTTTCTTGACCAAGGACTATATTAAGGACACAAATGCTACTCCATTAAATTAAAAAACAATTCATTGGGCGTCCATAAACTCTGGACATTTTGTTTGGTTGTATGAGTACAAAGTTCTATATGGTTGTTCCTAACCTCAAGAAGATGACTTTCTGGAGAGGCAGATAAACATGTAAAAATATAAATGCAACCAAGATTATAATCTCTGCCAGGAGTGGCCCAAGAATTACAGTGTAAAAGAAAAAGGGTAAGCCCAATAAATAGGAGCAAGTACTCTGTGGATTCAGAGCAAGAAACGACTACACCCTCTCCTCACTTACTGACATGGTTAGGTTCCAAAGACCAGGTCGTTATGCAAAATTGGCATTATGTGTAATGGATGATGACCACATCAGATCACAAAATGGAGGATGACTATATTATTAGATAACTGCCAAAACACGAAGAATCATGGCCCAGCCAAGTTGACACATAACCTTAACCATCACAGTCAGCATTACTCTCACCTCATACCTCTGTGTTCGTTACTGCCAGATGTACATCCTTAATGCACACAGTAGTCAGAAAGTATATTTTTTACTATTGTCATAAATGCCAAATGTCAAATAATGAGGTAGTAGATAAGTGAAGATAAGGTGTACATCTAACCGGGATAGGATGTCAGTAGATTGAAAATAACTGGTGTTTTAAGAATTGATAGAATATGAACTTATAGAGGTAAAGAGATAATACAGATGTCAAAAACAACACAAATCAAGTCAGAAATGTTAGAAAGTATGGGTCATTTAGAGGTATTCTAGAGTTATTCCATTTGACTGAAGCAGGGATTCAGTACGAAGGAGTGGAAGCTGAGCCTATAAAGGAGATTCAGGGTAAAATCTCCCCCAATTTTTTTTTGTTGTTGTTTTTGGCAGTAACGGAAACCAAAGATCTACTGCTGCTACTTTCAATTTAGACTCACGGTAATGAATAAGGAGAAATTAAATAAGGAGAAATGATTGACTGCACCTAACATGATAAAGACAAACTACCTAAAATTGCCCCATTTACAATGTTTTCGGTAGGTCAAGCTCATCGTTTTATAGAGAAGCTAGTGGAGAATTAATCTCCAAAGGCTTGGACCAAAATCTTTATGAATATTCCTCATGTAGCTGAAGCTTTTCTGAAGATTATTTAAATGGATTACTTCACTGAAACCTTAATCTCATGGTTCCTACCTCCAACCTCATCAGCTCCACACTCTTTAACTGGTAGCTCCCATTGATCTCCTGGGTCATAGCTTCCTCTAACCCATAGGTCTGGGTTAGGTGCTCACTTCCGTGCATTCATGACAACTGATACTGATCACACTTTGTACATGTTGAGTCTCCAACTAGGCTCTGGGGCTTTGCCTTATTCACTCTGTATCTAGAACATTTAGCACAGAGCCCTGAAATTCAAAGACTCAGAAAGTATTTATTAATATTTTTATTCATCCCAGTGTTAAAACAAGATCTATTCCTAATATACTAATAGTATTTGAGCTTACAAAGGAAGTAAGTTCAAGGAAACAAAATTTAACCTAATTATCCCTAATTTTGTTATAAGAATATGTCACAAAAGTTGAATGAATGTGGCAAATTAAAAGCTAAGTAGAGAATTAAGAGCAAAAACGACTTCTGCATAACTCTCTGTCTTACCTTTTCCACATTGCCCAGGCCCTCAGTGTCCATAAGGACCAAGGTGTGCCTGGGTTTGGAGGGGTGAGGTACACACCACATCCAGATGCGCTTGGTTTCAGACCTCACTGTGGAGCCCAGATGGAAGCCTGCAAGGAAGAAAGGAAAACAACATCGGTGATAGCAGATAGTCCAGGCTGCCCAGGAGCTGCAATGGTTAATTAAAATTGTAGTATGGCAAGTGCCTGGCAGGGAGAGGAGTTGCTTTAATTTCAGCAAGGAAAGCTAATTAAACCATTATATATATTAAGTCCCTTCTCAAGAAACACTTTGTGTCCTCTGTTCACCTTATTCCTTTAAAGACTCAAACTACATCATATTACAGAATTAATGGAAAGGCTATTGAACTCTGAGGGGCCGTGGTAGTGCAGTTGTTAAGTACTAGCTGCTAATTGAAAGGTTGAAGGTTCAAAACCACCAGTGGCTCCACGGAAGAAAGATGTGGCAGTCTGCTTCCTTAAAGATTACAGCCTTGGAATCCCTATGGGGTAGTTCTCCTCTGTCCTATAGGGTCTCTATGAGTTGGAGTCAACTTTATGGCAAAGGATTTGGTTTGGTTCTATTAATCCGTGTATTTTTATCTGATGCTAAAGAGGAAAAGAAGAACATGAAACTTATGAGTGGAATTAGAGAGAGGGATAAAAGGAGAACTCTGTTTCTGGATTATCATTATGCAGAGCTTCCTTTTCCTTACTTGGGTCTTATGAAAAGAGAAAACCACCTAACTGGAGGAGACCCTGACATGGGAAGAGACAACAGTGAGCAGTTTCTTGAATTCAGTTCTGCTGACACAGGCTTCCTGTACAGAGTAGTGAGAGCTGAGCCTGCAATGTAGTTGAGGAATCTGTGATTTGGGGGCCTGAATTCATAATTAAGGAGATCTGATTGGTTGGACAATGGAAATCAATTAAGTGTTTAAGATGGATGATAAAAAGTCAAGAAGAATTTAGGAAAATCAGTGTGGTATTAAAATACAGGAGTAATTAGGACTTGAGATCCTGGAAACGAAAGGAGCTTTCTAGAATTTTAGAGCTTGGAAAAAGTCAAATAATCATTTTGTCCAACTCACTCATTTTGTGAATGATGAATCTGAAACCTAAAGACTGTCACTGTTTGACACAGTTACTCAGACATACAGCCTGAAGTTAACACAGGCTCCCTGACTCCTAGCCTCTTTCTCTGGGCTACACTGACCCTGTACACAGATCAACAGTCTGATGTAATGAGGTGGCCAACTAGGGTGAGAGTAGTAGAAAACTGAGTAAAAGAATTTTATAAATCTAGAGAAGAAAAGGATGGGACAGGAAGTGAAGAGGGAAGAGTCAGAGCATACCAAGCTTCCATAACTTGGTGAGATAGTATTATAATTTCCAGCCTGGCAGATAAGATTTTGATATACTAGTTATCTTTGGTCACCTCCCTTTTCCCCCTGTCAGATTAACTCTTATCTGCTCTGCACCTTGACCTGTACGCCTTTAAGTCCTCTAACATGTGGGCTCCCTTGGCCTCTGGTTTCTGGTAGAGTTCAACTGGTGAGAGATACTGCAGGAGAGCAGAAAGCAGGCACGTGCTCCCTCACCTCTCACCCTGCTGAGCCACAGTATTCCACTGGCTCTGTTCCCCTACCTCAAGTCACAGCTCCTTTCGCCCAGCCTCATCCAGTAACTCTGGTCCTGCCACTTTCTGCTATCCACTCTCTGCTTGCCTCTTCAGGCCTAGAGATGATAATGGCTATACTGCTATTGCTATTACCACTGTCTAGGTGCTTCGCCATCCCTCATTGGTTCCCATTGCCCTCTCTATGCCCTTGTAAATGGTCTCTCCATTAAATGCTCTTCATTACCCCTTGAGTGAATCATCTGTTGGATTTGATCCTCCCCATTCTCCTTGTACGTTTCCCTCTCCTCTTCAAGAAAATGGTGAGTTCTGTTTCCATTGCTTTAGGAAAGGGATATAACAGGGGGGAAAGCAGAAAAGACCATTGAGACTTGCAGATTTTCTTTCCAATGGTTTAAACCCACAGGGAGATAGGATTTGGGCTATGCCCAAGAACATGTGGATGATATATCCTGTTAAAGAGTCCAAAATTTTGACCATCTGCCATATGCAATGCTTCCTTCAACTGAGACTAGAAATGGTTGTGATGAAATACCTAGGGAGCATGGTTTAGAATGGCTCAGGCCATTCAATTCCCCACCATGTGAAAATAACAAATCACGGATTGTTCTGCACTTTTCTAAACCCATTGCCCATTGCCCTCGAGTGGATTCCAACTCATAGCAAACCTATAGAACAGAGTAGAACTGCCCCATAAAGTTTCCAAGGCTGTAAATCTTCAAGGAAGCAGATGGCCACATCTTTCTCCTACGGAATGGCTGGTTGATTCAAACCACCCACCTTTTGTTTAGCAGCTGAGTGCTTAACCACTGCACCACCAGGCCTCCTTTGCACTCCTTTACATCAAGATAATTTTTGGTGTTTAGTAATTAATATAGAGTAAGCACCAATGAGGAAGGGCAATGTGTAACTGAAGGTCATCACTCTTAGTCATCAGAGGTATGAAAAAACAAAGCAAGTCACTGCCGAGAAGAGAGAAATAGTGACCTAGTCCTGCTCATGGACCTTGACTGGGAGTGAATCTCTTTCTTTCCATTCTTCCTATGATATAGGTGGGGTGGTAGAGTCACAAATCAGAAATTTTAAAACATCTTGAGGTCACGGAGTTCCTCAGCAGAGTGCTAGGAAATCACCTGGTTATTACTTGATGTTATATTGAGTAGAAAATAAAAGGACATTGTTGAAATTTGTCTCCTGACGTTCTGAACTGTAATCCATCAAAAAATATCCCTATGCATTTATTTAGGTCAGCAAGGAAAAGTGTCCTCCCTTCTTTATCGATGGTCAAGAACTCCCCTAAAACAAAAATAAAGACAACATATTTGCTTAGAAGCCAAGGAGGAGATTGGGAAACAAAAGGGGGAAATGGAGAAAGGAAAGAGACAGGGAAAATGAGAAGGACAAAGAGATAGGAGAAAGGGAGGGAGGGAGAGATGCAGGAAGAGAGAAACAGAGAGACAAAGACAGAGAGAGAGATAAGCATGGTGGTCCTGAGAGTATAGTGGACTGAGTTTCAATCCCTAGTGGTGCTAAGAGAAAGTGAGCTATCAGTAAAAAAATGGCACAAGACCTTCATGGACAATTCTCTGAACATCAATAACAACCAAAGGAAAAAATCCAGTAGGAAAAAAAAGATTTCACAAAATAGGAAATACAAATGACAAAGATATATTTGAAAGGGTGCTCAGCCTCCCTTATAGTGAGGCAAACTGGCACAAACAGTTAAGTGCTAGGCTGCTAAACGAAACATCGGAGGTTTGAATCCACCCAGAGGCACCTTGAAGAAAGGCTTGGCAAATTACTTCCAAAAGATCAGCCACTGAAAACCCTGTGGAGCACAATTCTACTCTGGCACACATGGGATTGCCATGAGTTGGAACTGACAGGACAGCAACTACTTTAGTTTTTGGTTTTATACAGTAACCAGATCAGCAATAGTTAAAAAGTCCTACACTAGCAAATTTTTGTAAGGTTGTAGAGAATTCTCGATTACTACCAATAAGCATATAAATTGCACATAAATTTTGAAGATGTGTTTGATATTATCTGTAACAACTGAAGACACACATATCTTGTGATCCAGCTAATCCACTTCCAGGAATTTGTACACAGGTGGTTTGTGTACATGAGCAACAGTTACAAGTAGAAAAAAATCATGACAACCTTGTTCATAAAAGATAAAAACTGAATTTAAAACAAATGTTCATCCACAATAAATAGATAAATAAATTGTGATATCTTCATACAATGGCATACTATAGTTTAGTACAAGTAAATAAATTACAGATACTACATACAATACACTAAATGAGTCTTAAAAACTTCTTGATGAGCAAAAAAGCAAGACACAAAAGAATGTATATATAATTCCACTTAAATAAAGTTTACAAGCAGGTCAAACTAAACTGCTTTTTTGGAAATGTATGCATAGATTGTAAAACCATCTTTAAAACTCAAGGGAAGAAGTGCCATGAAAACTAAAATATTGGTGATTACTAGTGAGGCTGTGAGAGGGTATAAGATTTGGGCTTTTGCATATTGGGAATGTTTTATTTCTTGACCTGAGCAGTTATTACACAGGTGTTCATTTATATTTATTAATTTTACTGTGCATTTATGTGTTACGTGCTTTATGTAAGTGTTATATTTCACATATTAGAAAAGACTAAATAGAGTAAGAGGGTATAATTTATCAAAGTTGCTATGAAACAGAGCAAAAAAAAAATCAGATACTAGCTCCACTGAGATATTAGATATACAGAGATTCTGCTGCTCTTTCTTTCTCCTACATCACATGCACAAATGATACAGGAGAACAAAAGAGAATCATTGCCAGAGCTGAGTTCCTGGGCAATTGAGAGTGGATATTTGGATAGGGTTGCAAGAACTATTCTTTATTACTGGAGAAGAGAGCTCATCTTTTTTACAGATTTTGTGGATACATAAGTTTGCATCTGTAAATGTGGTGATGAGAATTAGAATTTTTTTTTTCCCCATTGGAAAGAGGATGACTCTTCCTTAATGTGACCCTAGAGGAGGCATGATCAGTCTGCTTTACCACTGGTTCCTAATTAATGGCCCCTGCCCCAGGACAACACTCACCATGGTTCTGTCCTGCCAGATGGTTCGTCAGGTAGGATTTTCCTGTACGATACAGCCCTACAGTGGCCACCACCACCACAGGCTGAGAAATTTCATTAAGAATTTTTAATGCTTTTCGATTCACTCTCAGCTACTCTTTCTAGTTTTCCACCAAACAAACGGGAGCCGTCATGATGGGTCTGGAAGCCAAGGTAACCTGAAATCCAAAAGAGACACTCAGTAGGATGCAAGACCTAATATCATACCTAATAGTTATTCTAGGTACGTGCATATCAGCTTTCTGCTTGTGGAATGTGTGTATCAACTTCCTATATTTTGTAAGGAAAGTATGTAGTCTTCTGTTATGGATTGAATTGTGTCCCCTCAAAATGCATGTCAGCTTAGCTAGGCCATGATTCCCAGTATTGTGATTTTCTGCCATTTTGTCCTCAGATGTGATTTTCCTGTGTGTTGTAAATCCTACCTCTATGATGCTGATGAGGTGAGATTAGCGGCAGTTATGTTGTTGAGGCAGGATTCAATCTACAAGTTTGGGTTATGTCTTAAGTCAATCTCTTCTGATATATAAAAGAGAGAAGCAAGCAGAAAGAAATGGAGACCTCATACAACCAAGAAAGTAGTGCCAGGAGAAGAGTCTGTCCTTCGGACCAGGGATCCCTGTACTGAGAAGCTCGTAGTCCAGGAGAAGATTGATGATAAGGACCTTCCTTCAGAGCCGACAGAGACAGAAAGCCTTCCCCTGGAGCTGACGCCCAGAATTTAGACTTCTAGCCTACTAGACTGTAAGAGAATAAACTTCTCTTTGTGAAAGCCATCCACTTGTGGTATTTCTGTTATAGCAGCACTAGATAATCATAAACAAGTTACCTTCCATTTCAAAGCCTGGTATAGATGCCTTATATACATCACCTTATGGATCTCTACAAGAGCTCTAAAAGAACCTTGCCCAGGTGATGCATAAAATGAATAGAAAAGAAAAGGAAACTACAGACTATAAGTCCCTGAGAACATTAACAAGTGATGGATAAATATAGGCAGAGTGGGACATGAATGAGAGAAGTAGTGGTCAAAAAAGATTCCAGAAGTTCCCAGAGAACTTGGTCTCTCATTAGTTCAACAACTACATATTGAGTACCTACCATGTGCCAGGGCACTGTTCTAGAGCTCAGTATTCAGCTGTGAACAAGATGGATACCAATTCCTCCTCATGCAAGCTCTATTCCAGTGAGGGAGACAGACAATAAATAAAACAAATGAGCAAAAATATATACGTGTGTAAGTACTCTGGAGAAAAATACACAGGGACTAGGGAAAAGGAGTGTTGGGGTTGCATTTGTATGTGGGGTAATCAGGAAAGGCCTCCCCGAGAGACAAATGGAGATGATCACTGAACTTGATGAGGATAGATTTAGTGAATGGGGAGGAGAAGGAGGCAGAGCAGATGGAGGAATGATCCTGAGAGGAGGAAGGAGAGATAAAGAATGTAGCTCTCTCTCAGAATGGAAAGGAAAGCTCTTTATAGTGTGTAGACAAAGATATTGGTCCAGGAATTAGTTCATTTAACTATTTATAGGCTGACAGGGAAGAGAGCCAGTAGCCAGGATATTTGAGAATCTGTCCAGATCTGACAGAGTTCCCCCATCTGGGTGAGGTCCCTCTTTGTCTTCCTCAAAATTAGTGGAGAGTTTCTGACTCCAAGAAACTGAGACCAGGAGCTTTGACTTTCCCTTTATTCTCTTATCTAAGACATCGCTAAGCAACATTCCTGTGTTCCTATATTTTAGTAGCTGTATGAACATAGAAAGATACTTAATTTTCTGTGCCTTGGTTTCTTCTCTTATAAAAAGGAAAGATTAATATTAACTATCTCCTAGAGTAGATTCCAAATATCTCATACTATTTATAATGCACTTAAAATCATGTCTGGTACATATTATATGCTGTATGAGAACTGCTTAAACATTTTGAGTATCTAAGAAGATAGGGTTTAAGTGTCTATGAAGGTGGTCATTGGGTAGGGACAGAAAGAGTTGCAGTTCTTTCCTCTGAAAGCCAGCGGAGGGTGTGTCCCCTGAGGAGGAAAAGTAGGCAGGAGTAGAATCAGTGGAAGGGCTGACAGTGAGATCACCATGGAGGATGTCAGGCAAAAGGAACCCAGAGCAGACCTGAGGAATCAGAGCAGAGATTCTAGAGTCAGGCTGTCTAGGTTCAAACCTTAGCATAATTATTGCCTGTGAGACCTTTAGAAAGGAACTTACCTCTCTAAGCCTCATTTTTCTTATCAGTATTATAGGTAGAACAATAATTCCTGCTTGAGTCATTCCTGTACAAGCTAATAACATATAGGCTGTCAAATTATTTTTCATTTTCCGGGAATAAAGTACTGCTTATACAATAAGCAAGTTAGGGCATGCAGTAAAATGTGTCAATATGTTATATAATTTGCAAGTTACCAAAAAATACTAAGGTAACTGAATCCTTTTCATCAGAAAAATCAACAATTTGGTTGTTAACATACTTCCACCATATGATTTCTCTTCTTTTTTCCATAGGTGGTGGGGAACAGAGATGGCCAAGTAAACCATGAGCCTTTTACTGTTGTGTTATAAGCAGGAGGAATTGTATACTTTATTCCTTAGATTTAATATTTTAAAACTTTTGGGGAGGATTAGATGAGTTTACAAAGTACTTTTCTTTTTTTAATGCAAAACACAAACATCTAAGCCAAGAAGCTTTTAATTCCAAATTAAACAAATAGAATGAGATAGTTCAATTAGATTGGGTAGATGATCAATGGTTTCCAAAAGATACTGTTCATAAGAATCATATACAGTGATGGTTAATAATGCCCAAGAACCATATTTTCAGTAAGGATCACAGGTTATTCTGATGCCATTAATGAATGGACTACAAGCATTTAGAAACCGTGCATGATTAACAAGCTTAGACCATATAGTTATTTTTAATGGTTGATTAGAGAGAGGGAGGATGAATTATCCCATATAAATACAGCTGTGCAGAATCATTGGAATATTAAATGTGCTCCATACCAAAATAAGCAAGAAACAATCTTCTGGGATTTAAATTGTCTGTAAGGTAAGGACCATCTTTTTTCTTTGTTTCTCAATGCAGGGGAGGCGGCAGTCTGCAAAAGTCTGAGGGAGAGAGGAGAGAGACAGGAGAAAGGGATTCCACAGCAGTGTCTCTGCCAGGGGGCTGGAATTTTGTCCCTCATCTGAGAAAGGACTTCAGTCCCCCTTTCTAAAGATTGGGGTAAAATGCACTCCTCCATCTCCTATCTAGGGCCCTGGGTGGATGGTCAAGGAGGAGCAGCCCATCCTGGGGACATGGTGCACACTCTTATCGCCTCACAGCTGCCTCTGGTCCAAACCGAGATGCTGAGCTGCTGGTAGCAAAGCTCCCTGGAGCAGGACACCATCCAGCCACCATGCCTCCTCCCGAGGGTGGGGGTGGGGGTGGTGTGGGTGGTGGGGGTGGCGGGAGCACCCACTGGCCAGTGTGGAGTCTGTGCTTGGGAGTGTGTTGTTGCTATTGCTGTTGTTAGTAGTTAAGGGAAATATATACGGAAGACTAATTTTTTGAAAAGAACTTATCTGGCGCAATTGCTGCAAGCCAGGGGATAATATCTCAGCTGCTCTTGCTCCCTCCTTGTGCCCTCTTCCTGCTGGTGATTCATTGGGAAAAGGGATTGTTATTTTTAGAAGCTGAAAAGCAAGCTGGCTATTACAGCCATCAGGTTAAGGGTCAGAATGAGAACTGAAACCAAAAATACATGCCCTTTCTGTGGAGTTACCAGTTGTTTTTACTGAGTCAAAAGGCTAGCATGTGTTGGTGTGGCTGGTGGAAAGTCTGTGGTTGCTCCACACTTGACTTCTTTGAAAACCCAACCTTGTCTCTCTTTCACTGTTGACTTAGGTGTCTTTGGTCCCCACAGTAAGTATAGAACATCAGACATGAATGTTAACAAAGTAACAGTGGGATGAAAATATTTCAAAAGCCCATCTCTTAGGGGTACTTTGTCAGGGAAGAGGATTGTTTTTTTTTAATTTTTTTTTATTTTTTACTTGCTCATTTTTTTTCTATTCTCTTCTCTTTCCAAAGTATATTTTTCATTAACCACAAAAATACATATGCATGTGTGTGATATCAAAAAAAAAAAATTGTTGTAGAATTGATTCTGAATCAAGGTGACCTCATGTGTTACAGAAAAGAACTGTGTTCCATAGGGTTTTTTTGCTATAATCTTTGCAGTAGATCTCCAGGCCTTGCTTCTGCAGAACTGCTGGGTGAGTTTGAACTGCCAACCTTTAGGTTAGTAGTCAAGTGCAAACCATTTGTACCACCCAGGGACCTAGTGTAAAATATAAAATATAAAATGCCCAACATTATAGTTCAGAGATATAATGGTGGAATGGTGGAACGTGGAGCCAGTGTAACAGGCTCACTGAAGACAAGATTGAAAGATCAGTTGGGATCTGGGTCATGGACTCTACTCCACAATTCGAAGATCATTAGGCATGCTCAGAGCTGGGCTTGGGTTCCATCCATCCTATGGCAGCAGGAGAAAGAGAATAAAGTGAGTATACTGGAGAGAGAGATCATTTAAGAGGCTGTTGCTACAGCTTAGAAGACAAGTTACAGTCCTACCACCTTAGGCTTGTGCGGAAGCGTTGCTCCATCAGGCCATTAAGATATTCAAGCTCTTTTCCAGTTGTTGTTCCGTATAATGCATTGTACTCATCTGCAGGGTCAAAGCTTGACTGTTGCCACATCTATGATCCAGACAGTGGGAAGGAAAAGAGGGGCCAATAGAGTATAGGTTCAAATTTCTCTGGCTGAGACTCACAAGTGGGATACATACCCTTCTGTTCATATTCCACGTGCGAACTTAATCATATGGCCATACCTAGCTAAAAGTATGATCTCCAGCTGGGTTGCCAATAGCTCACCATTTAAAATACAATTATAAAATATTTAGAGCGGAAAGTTCTATTATAACTCAAAAAGTGTATGCCAGATTTTTTCAAGTCCTAGAATAAAACTTGGCAATTTCAAGAGCTAAAGCCAAGCTGGGGTAAGTATAGTGGTCCTGTATTTCCTGAGCCACAGAGATTGATGTTGGAGGAATGGTGGGCACACCACCGAAGCCTAAATAAAGAGCATCATCTTCAGCCTACTGGATCCAAGAAGTTTTTCTCTCTATCTCTCTTGTTTTTGTGTTTGCTTTTGTTTATGAAGCTGTAAAGGTGTGAGTTAACCTAGTGATGAGGAATCTAAGACTCGTTGTTTCTTTTTGGATATAAAGCAACACTTTTATTATCACTTATAAACGGAAGAGAACAATTTGGAGTCTTTCTTTCAGCTTTGGCTTTCTTCTTGTAATTGATGCAAGGAAAAATATCTTTTAAACTTAGTTTTTGTGAGTCTAAGTCACAAGCAAATAATAGTGGTAAAGAAGAATTGTTAAAATGATTTCATAAACTGATAGAAGCTAGTGAGGCTTAAACTCATTACCTGAAATGAGTTGTGGTTTTTTTTTTTTCTTTCTTCATTTTGTATTAATTCAACTCTAGAAAAAAAAATGGTCAACCATCTTGTTTTAGAAATTGTGCTTATTTGGTAGTTAGTGTTCTGGGCTTTGGTGCCTAGTGTAAATTCTCAGGCAGGAGAAGTGTCATTTTAACGTCCTGCTTCACAAAGCGTGGTGAGAGAACTCAAGGCTACGGATGTACCAGTCCTTCCAGAAAAGCACAAACTTCAAGTAGTGTCAGTTCATAAATCCGTTGTGTGAAATTCTTCAGCTGAGAAAAATGTGGGTACAAAGGGATAACGGTTCTTTATGGGAATTTTAGAATGAAAAAGAATTGCCACTGTGAGAAAACAGTAAAAACAACAGCAAAATCAAAAACACCTTGGGTATTACTGGGCGTAGAAAACACAGGATTAACTATAAGAATTCAAGACTGTACAAAATGTAAGGCTATGTTGCTGTTGTTAGCTGTCATTGAGTTGATTCAGAAGCAGATTGTCAGGCCTGGATAGGTTCCACCCACCAACCTTTCGGCTAGTAGTAAAGCACTTAACTGTTTCGGCCACCCTGGGACTCCTATAAGGTGATAGACCTTGTTTGCTGGGTTGGCGTAATAATCACATTACCTTACACAAGGTTGCCATGAGTCAGAGCTGACTTGACAGCAACTAACAACAACAACTCTCAAGCTGGAGAGAAGGTTGTATCACTAGAGGAAAAGTGCAACCTCAATTCAGTGGTAGTGTATTTGGAACATGGGGCATAAGGGGACAGTTGAAATTACAGGGACTTTTAATTTGTAGGATGGATATTTAGAAGAAAAAGCACCTCTGGTGAGATCTGGATGCTAGAATGCTAGTATCCCATATTTATGAGTTTACAGAAGTGTCTCTCATGCCACTCTCTGAGAGGCCCTGTTTGGTCCCCTGTGTCCCTCTCCACAAAAGTTCAGCCCATGGTGCCTGCCTGCACTTGTCCACCCTTAAATGAGGTAAGACGTAGCCTTGTGCCGCATTACTGATAATGACCACAGGCACTCCCTGGGCTACAGTCCTGACTCCTGGCCATTCTTTCTTCAGGAGGGCCCTTCATCGACTTAAACTGCTCTGACTTCCCTAAGAAACAGGTTACAAATGAGCCCAGTGGGAAAAGAATCACCTTTCTTCAGGAGATCTAATCTGGAAATTATCATGAGAGTCACGTGCTTTGACCCCCTTCATAGCCATGGCATCTGGTCTGGTGTGGTGAGAGATATATGTAAGTGCATTCTTGTTAGATCGTATCTCCAAAAGTACCCCCTTTACACATGTACAACAATTGCCAGGGATGGGCCATTTGAAATTGAGAAATTTTAAAATTTGTGACTTGGGTGTCAGGTCTCATTATTAAACAGACAGTGCTCACCCTGAACCCTCTTCTGTTCCCATTTAAAAGGGAAAAAGTAATTTCTGGCTTGATGTTTTTTGGGTGTCAGAACATTCACAAAATTCAAAGTTGAAAGATTTTAAGAGTTGGGGCCAGGGTTGGGAGTTTGTCCATAAATGCTGCACCAGAAGAGAAAGTAGGATCTAACACACAACACGAGCATCCACATGCCTTTGCACTGATCCTTGTAAAGAGCTGACACTGTAAAAAAAAAAAAAAAAAAGTGTAAGTTTCATTCAGTCCTGTGGGTTCCTTGAAGCCTCTTGTATCTAGACAATTACGTCAGCAGTGATTACCTTCTCACTCACCTTTACTATCCTTTTAGGATATTGGAGTCTAATAACCACATTACAAATGTAGGAGAGCAGCGCCACACTTAATCCCTGCAATGGGAAGTGACTCAGATGTCTAGGAACTAAACCCCACCCTTGTCTGTCTTTGTTCCTTTATTTACTAGTGTGTGAGAGAAAGGGAAACTGCAGCTGTGACCTGACATGTACTTATTCTGGTTAGGCAGCAAGAGGTGAATCTGTACATTCTGGACCTTTTAGCCTGTTTTTGACTCTTGTTATTATTGTTTTTTTTTTTTTTTTTTTTCCTGATGATACTAGCTCTTCAATATAATCAGCTGATTTTTTCTCCTTATTCTGTTCCCTTGGCCTATGCTCTGCAATAACAGTGAGATGAGCTTCAGGGAAAGTTCAGCTTGCTAGGGCAGCCAGTCTTGAAGGAAAATGTGTAAATCTGGTGATACAGCTCTTAGCTCTCTGGGTAGCTCTTTTTCTGCACTGGCTGATAGGACCATGGCATGGCACCAACATCTTCCTCCAAAGGTGTGCTTCTTCTCAATTCTTGGGGAAGAGCCTGGAGTGTGATTCTTCTTCCTTGATCATATACTCAATACAGAATGCATTTACACCAAAAAAACAAAAAAAGAACTTAACTTGTATAAGAAAGAAGTTTTCTACCACCAGAGGAAATGGGAGCTCAAGAACTAAGTTCATTTAATAATGAGGTAGTTGCAATTTCTCTTTCTGTGGCATGGAATTCCTGTTCAATGTATCTTTGTTACAAATTCTTATCATTCTGCCTCAGCCCTGGGGATTGGGAATTTGTGTGTACTAATATTTAAAATCTGGATTTGCATAAGTGCCTTGTTTTTCTTAGACTCTGATAGTTTTGCTAACGCTAACCTGGCCATGATTCTGGAACACTGCCTACTGCTTGTTGGGAGTACAGCTTCCTGTAAAGTTTCAATACTCATAGCAAGAGAAATTAACTCCTCAGTGTATGTGTCTTAGTGATGAGGGCAACTTTCCCAGCCAGTAGGGAAGGGTTTTGCCTCTGTGCAAGGCTCTGCTACCAAACTTTTAGAGTAGCCACTGTTTGTTTTTCTTCAAGGAATGAGACTGCAATTTTTAAAAAGACAGAGACCTGCTCTTAGGTCAGTTCTCAGTGTGCTCTATGGAGATCATTAGTGTAATAAACCAATGTTAAATGTCATTAGAATCACTATGTTATTGGTATGTCCATTCCTGAACTGCGTATGTTCCCATGATTCTGTTATACTCTCAACTCAATCATAGCTAGTAGGTATCCATACTCTTAAGCCAGCATAGGTCGACCTCCATCCCTTGCTCTAGTCTCCTAACATTTTAGTGTCCATCTTAAACGATGCTAACAAAACAAGAGCAATATACTTGAGTCTAGAGATAATACTATGCATATAATATAAGCAAGGCTATACTCAGGCTCACCAGTTAATAGAATACCTGATGAGCTACAACATGTAATGGGTTATCATTAACTGTATCGAGATGTCATTAACTCTTTGTAATGTTAGCTGGGTCTAGTCCCCCATATGGAAGATTTTGTTATTGAACACATATTCACTATTCCTGACTTACTCTCATGGAAAGATTTTATTTCCCCACTCTATTTATGATAAGCGTGATGATGTGACTTGCTTTGGCAAATGGAATGGGGTGGAAGAGACAGTGTGTTATTTCTGAGTAGAATTTTAAAAAGACATTACAGGTTCCTTGTAGCTCTATTATTCACCATCTGCACTCTACATGAGGACAGCAGACCCCAGGTAGGACTTGCTCTTTCAAGTCAATCACAAATAAAAAGAACACATGAAATAGACTTGAATATAACTCATAGGCTGGACATAACTTCCACAGCCAATTTGAGTTACATGAGCAAGATATTAATATTTGTTTTGAAAACCACTCACATTTTGGGGGGTTGTGTTATATAGTATTATTGCAGTAAAAGCTGACTAGGAAACCTTCCTGCCTCTCCCCCAAATATAGGACGGGTTGCCTCACCATCATAATCCTGCTAGGTAACTAGATTCTCCTTCCTATTTTCTTTGCCTTGCCAAGTTTCTGGAGGCACTGTGGGCAATGTACATATGGGGTAAGTCAGATACGGAAGAAGCAACTTCTCTCGATAGCTGTAGGGGTGGTGCTATCTGCCGAGAAGGAGGAAATCCTGACTAGGTGCCAACTCAATGATATCCAGAAACCTCTGGTTTCCAGGAGCAGGGAGCACACCTTGAGTGAAGCCTGGCTGTTGTGTGTGCACTAATGCCTTTCATGTTGATCCTGCCTTGTACCATGCTTGACCATAGAAATCATATTTTGGTGGCTACTGTTTCTCTTTAGATAAATAACCTGGCCCTCTCTTCTCTTTCACACACAGTCATCTCAATGAATTAGACATTTTTTTTGAGGTTGAGGGAGAAGTGAGTGCAGCATCACCTGATCATTTAAACCATATTCCAAAATTGAGTCTTACCCAGGCTATGAGGAAAGCTGGCTCAGATTTTAAAATAAACAGTTAGTTTTTGGACATAATTTGGGGAAACTTCTATCTGAAATAAATGGGCAATGACTTCTCAATTTTGCCTATTTCTCCCCTTGCCCTAAGTTTTTACATTAGTAAGATTAAATGTTTGTAAATTACAAAGTCCAAATTTTTTGGAACTTTTCCTCATAAGGTAAAAGTTCTGGTGTCAATTTCAACACAAAACTGGGAATTTTATTTCCTGTAAGTGATATTCAATGTGAAAGTTAGGGTGAGTCTACTTTGAAATAGGATTAATGCTAAGAAATCAGCTAATTTTTCTTCTATCCTAATAAAGTCCATTTTTTATATTAGAAAAGCAGACAAAAAAAATCATAGCTCAAATGACACCCTTTTTTCTGGAAAATCTGATTTTAATGACTTTAGATAACCAAGTTAATGTTAATCAAGAAGAAATTTAATTCAGTGTACATTATACATACTATGATTGCACCTATGAGAAAGACGCACATATGTGTATGTTTAGATAGACAAAAGCCTACAAGTATACACCTCCCAACCAAAAAGATTTACAATATTTCTGTCTCATTGATAAAATTATAAGTTATTTTTAAAAAAATATCTTTCTGAATTATATATAACTTTTAAATGATTGCATTTTTTATAATCACAGCCACAAATATCACATTGATTGAATTTTCATTTTTAGGAAAATTCATTTAGCTCAATGAGCTTGTGATTTATTTAGAAGATGGAGCAGAGAGAAAAAGCTGCTTGAAATGAGGGGTTTTATTGGTTCACTTGTTTTGGACAGTGTCTTAGTTATCTAGTGCTGCTATAGCAGAAATACCACAAGTGGATGGCTTTAACAAACAGAAATTTATTCTCTCACGGTTTAGGAGGGTAGAAGTCATAATTGAGTGAACCAGCTCCAGGGGAAGACTTTCTCTCTCTGTAGGCTCTGGGGGAAGGTCCTTGTCATCAATCTTTCCCCGGTCTAGGAGCTTCTCAGAGTAGGGACCCCAAGTCCAAAAGACATGCTCTGCTCCCAGGTCTTCTTCCTTGGTGGTATGAGGTACCTCTCTCTCCGCTTGCATCTCTCTGCTTTTATCTCTTGTAAAATAAAAGGTGATGCAGGCCACACCCCAGGGAAAGACCCCTTACATAGAATGAGGGCTGTGACCTGAGTAAGGGTGTTGCATCCCACCCTAATCTTCTTTAACATAACCTAATCTTGCCTCATTAACCACAGGCAGAGATTAGGATTTACAACACATAGGCAAATTACGTCAGATCACAAAATGGAGGACAACCACAAAATACTGGGAATCATGGCGTAGACAAGTTGGCACATATTTTGGGTAATATAATTCAATCCATGACAGACAGGAACTGGGGAAATGATGGAGTTGCAGATGTTTTTATCCCAGTGACCAAGTCAAGTTATGGCAATAGCAGGTTGGGACTGGGTAAGTTATTAAGTTGTCTGTGTGTAACTACCTTAAAATAATCCAGAATAATCAGAATAATGTGTTTACAAATTGACTTCAATTTACATTCTGAATGATAAGCATAAGAATTGCCCAGTGTAGGTTGATGCCCTTAAGAGGGAGTATTGTTCTCTGGATCAACACCAGAGTCTTTGTCAACTGCATACGAGTTGGTAGAAGTAATGAAGTCAGTGGTGTTTAAGATAAGTGAGTGGTTAGAAAAAAAAAAAACCAAGATCCTTGGTAAGCCTGTAGCCTATGCCAGATGTGCAGGTTCCAGGCTGCGAATCCACTGTCCTGCTTAACTTTACTGCACAGATGATTTCACAATTTGGTCTGAATTCAAGGCCAGGCACAGAACTTTGGCACATTCACCTTGGAGTGTACATTGCATCAGAGGAGAGACCTCCATAGGCTACAAACAAGTTGTATGACTATTCTATACCTGCTTGCTATTAAATGTCTGACAGAATTTAACCCGAGGCTTTTCTTTTTGATGTAACTAAAAACCTGCTATCAAGTTTTTTCAGGATTGGGGGCTCTGTCCTCAGCATTTGGCACATTTAGAAGCCAGTCTGCTACTTAGTTATGATGCCTGATGGAAGCTGGAGTCTCACTTCCCTCAGGGCCCCTCTGGCCAGCCGGGCACCTCAGATGAGAGTCATTCTGCCTTCTGCAGTTGGCTCACCTGCTGCCGCACCCTAGCAGCCAGACCTGATGGCCCAGATGGCAACCCTGCTGCCCTCGTCGCTGTGGGCTCTGCTGTCGGGTGCAGGCTGGGCCATGCCATAACTGGAGGCTTCAGTGGGGGAAGTAATGCTCAGCCCTCAAGGCCTGATATTACTTGCCAGGAGCCTCAGAGAGCCCAAGCAACATACCAGCAGCAGCACTTTGGCCCTTGCCACCATCAGATGAAACTGTTTTTGGAGTGTGCCCAGAACCAGAGTGACCGCAAGCTTTGTGAGGGTTTCAGCAAGGTGCTGAAGTAGTGCAGATTTGCAAACGGATTAGGGTAATCAAGAAGTTCAAATAGAAGAAATGGAAAATCCACTCTCCTGATCAAGTTAACTTAGCATAAAACTATAGTTGATAGTGACAGTATAAAGTGTTCGAGCACCAGTTGAACCTCTCCTCTGTCATGAATAGCTTTCTTGTTTCAAAATCACCATGGAAGAGGGTGTTTTTAATGTACTGAGATGTTTTGGGCTGGGCAAATGTTTGTGTGACCTCCTTAAACTAGCTGTTGTGATGTTATTGTTTATGAATTAATTAGGATAAAGTGATTTTATTTAAAAAAAAAAGTTTTTTGGGATTGAGCTCTATGACTCGCCTAAGTTTTAATAGCCAGGGCCTAACAATGTTAACAAAAAACTCTGAACACCTGCCAGAGGACCTCCTGGCTTTATCAACACAGGTGGAAGGCAAAGGACCAAGGTGAAGTGGTAGAGGGCCCAGCGGTGTGTCAAGAATAGTGTGAAACAGAGTCTGAACCAGTTCAAGAGCCTTGGGGAGCCAAACCAATGCAATTAGGGCTTAACCTCAGTGGGAAAGGGTGGGAGATGGCTGGCTTAAAGGAGGGGACCATGTTCTTAGAAGGGAATAGGTATCGGATATGCTTCCTGGACAGGAATTCTCAAACATGGACGAAGGTGAATTCAAACCTCAGAGTGTTGGTTTTGACTGGGTAAACTCTCTTGCTTTGGATGAGAATGAGTCCTGAGAACCTGGTCCTCGACCATGTAACTCAGCTGTGGGAATTTGGTTGCAGGAAGGGATACAAGATGGGAGAGATCAATGTTAACTAAGTAATCAGTCTTCTGGGACTAGTAGGACTTTGAACAATCAGATCATGTGGTATAATCAATTCCCTGTTTTCTAGAGGAAAGAAGGGGCATATCAAGGCCACACTGATACTTCACTGGAATCAGATTAGCCATAAGTATCCAAACTAACCTATTTTCCCATAAGCTAGCTATTTTGCTGCCACTCACAGGGAGCCCAAGGAGATCCCCAACGCCACCCTCTCAGCTTTCCCCCCTCCTCAGGATGGTTCATCTTAAACCAGTTTGGGTTCTTGGATATAGCTCTGCTTTTCTTAAATTTTCTTGAATATCTAAAGATTTTCTAAATGATAATTATCACAGATGTCCCAGTATAATAGCCAAATTATCCCAGTGTAATAGCCAGATAAATTTTGCTATATTTGTACAATGGAATGTTTTATAGCAGTTAACATGACCAAACTACAGTTAGATCAAACAATATGAACACATAACACAGTCATAATGTTGGGCAAAATGAGCTGGAGGCAATAGACTATATGCTGTTTGATTTTATAAAGTTCACAGTGAAATCCAACTCTAATGATAAACATCAGGAGAGTGGCTATCTTTAAGCATAAGAGAAGGTTACTGATTGGAAGAGACACCAAAAAAGTTTCTGTGGCATTGGTGATAGCATTCTGTGGCATCCTGTGACATTGTATACGTGTGTGCTGAGCACTTTTCAGTTCCTATATTTATAGGAGCCCTGATAGTGCAATGGTTAAGTGCTCAGCTGTTAACCGAAAGGTCAGTGGTTTGAACCCACCAGCCTTCTGCAGAAGAAAAGACCTAGAGATCTGCCCCCGTAAAGATTACAGCCTAGGAACACTATGGGGCAGTTATATTGTGTCCTCTAGGGTCACTATGATTCAGAATCAACTCAACAGTACACAACATACACTTCAATTAAAAAGTTGAAAAAAACATGTCTAGCAGAAATCCTTACCAATAAAAAGGCCATTTGGGGCTTTTATTTATAAATGATTAATTTCAAAAGTAAATAAAGCAAAACAAAACAAACATACAGGTATTCCCTGACTTACGATGGATTCGAGTTACAACAAACTGCACTTACGACCTTCAGTGCATCTGAAACATTGCATCTTCCTAGGAGGAAGTTATGGGAAAATGCATGCAGGAGATTTGGAAAAAAATTTTATGCGAACACACTCCAAGCATTTGATCAGGATAATATGATGGAAGAGATCAGTGGATAAATTGTCCATATGGCAAGACTGTTGAATTTAGAACTTGATATTACTTATGTGGAACAGCTCATAGATCACAAAGAATTTACAGATCAGGACTTAATGGATTTTGAAGAGGAAAGAAATGCTGAAGGAAGAAATAATGAGGAAGAGGAAGGAGAGAAGCTATCAAAAAATTTTACAGTGAAAGGATTAGCTGGAGTTTTTTCTAAACTACATCAGGGGCTTCAGTTGCTTGAAAACATGGACCCAGGCACTGATCCCTTTGCTAAAGCTGATGGGTAGGTTAAGGAAGTAAAGAGATGTTATCAAAACATATTTGAATAAAAAAAGAAAAGGATCATCCAGACAACTCTTACTAATTTTCTGACTAGAAACACCATCCCCACTCCCAAGGATAATCCAGAACCTTCCACAAGTGGAGTTATTACAGCAACAAAATGGAGTAAACTTTTTACTTGTGTATTTTTAAGGCATGTATTAAAATATATCAGTAAATTTATATGTAATGTTTTCAGCCCCCAAAGACAAACAAAGGCTAGATTTATAAAGATACTGATAATAAAAAGCAATCGTAATGAAAACTGAAAGAAAAAATACGCGTACTCTTACATCAGTACCGATTTAGGACGGAGTCGTCGGAACGGAAACCTGTCGTTAATCAGGTCTTCTGTTATCTCGTCTATGTCACAGACAGCAAATAGAATTTAATATCTTTTATGGAATCACTGGACTATTTAAAGCAATATCTAAAATTAAGATTCTTATCCAAGCTTTCAGGAAAATAGGCTTAGATTATAAAATGACCAGTCAGTGTGTCAAGAAGAGGCTATATTGAGGTACAGATTCAACTTTACTCTGAATGAAACTGGGCAAGGACGCAGATTCTGCCTGTTTCTACTGTTGCTTTCTGTACTCTTCTCAGTCTCTGATTAATGTTTTGAAATTATATGAGCTAGAGTTTATCTCCACCTTCCTCATGAATGTAAAAATTCTGCTGTTCTTTTGGACACACTTTGAAACATTATTTCCTGACAACTTATATCTTACTGCACCAAAATACTATGTGCAAGAATAGTTGTGAGACTAACTTCTGATGAAATTGCTGAAAAAGTGCTTGAAATAGATCTCTTATTTTTTCAATAATTCAACAATTATTTATTAATGTTCAATTATATGAGGGGCCTTTTTTTCTGAAGAGTATCTTGGGATGTTTATAAACTTTATTAATACATGTGACAACCTACGGCTGAACTTCAAAGTGGGTGAAGAATCCTTTTACTCTTCTTCTATTGTCCTTTACCTCACTCTTGGTGCCTTTCTGAGCTCTAAACTGCCATCATTTCATGTAAAAATTCTCTTGTTGACTGTTTCATATTCTTACTGCCTCTGTGGACTGCCATTTGATTGCAGCTACCAAGCATCCTAGGTGGCGCCGTGTCCCTGAGTGGGGCAAATGGTTAAGTGAAAGGTTGGTAGTTCAAACTCACCCAGTGGCTCCTCGGAAGACAGGCCTGGCAATCTGCTTCCAAAAGGTCACAGCCTTGAAAACCCTTCGGAGCAGTTCTACTCTGCACACATGTGGTTGCCATGAGTCAAAATCAACTCAATGGCAACTAACAACAACAACCGAGAGTCTTATACTTTAGAGTATTACTTGACAAAATTTCTCCTGAAAGATGAAGCAGCTCAGTTATGAGGAGTTTGTGTGTGTTAGAGGTGCTGGTCATATGTGTACTGGGATTTGATAGGACGCAGGGTTTATCCCTGCCCCTAATTCCTTTTACCAGACCACCCAGCTGTGCAGTATGAGGAATGGTCCTCTGCTTGATCCCGATGCGTCTTTGGGGACTGGCTCAGTGGCCAGACTTCTCACTCCAGTGGCTTTGGTTGGGGAAACTGGAAGGCAACCAAGCATTAACTCACAATCCACAAAAGCGCAGAGCTGTGCCCTTAAGATTTAGAGAGATGCAAGAATTGAAGACTGACCACAATGTTAATACCTGATGGCTCACTGGGCAATGTAGAGATTCCACCACTCTGTCAGTGTAGGGTAATTTTAAGAAAGAAATTTATCTGCATATAAAAAGCATGGTTTTATTTCAGGAGAAGGCCCCTGAACTGATAGAACTATGTTGGAAACAAGAGGTGCAAGATTCTGGCATTTTCTTTACTATTTTAAATATCATAATTACCCTGTGAGCCAAAGTTCCTAAAACTCTCCTTTATTTTGAGAACTTTAGAGAGCAGCTAATATACTGAGCACATGGTATATTAAGGTCCTATTAGATGGCAGCTCACATATTTATTCAACCAACATATTTTGAACACCTGGTATTTATGTGGCAGGCTGTGTGCTAGTAGCTAAAGATAAGATGAAGAAGATCAGGTACCTGAGATCAAGACAGCTGTAAATAGACCATTTCAGTTTTTACAATTATATAAAAAGTGCTGTGGTAGGAACAACATCATGGTGCAGTGGCAGCACGGAGGAGGACACCTTATCTAGTCTTAGGAAGTCAAGGAGTAGGAGACCTTAAGGAGAAACAGAGGTTAGCAAATAAAGGATACAGGGTGAGGAAGTAGGGTTGTTTTCAGAAGTCTGTATACTGTGTGAAGAGGTCCAGAGTCAAAGATAACGTATCTAGCTTGTGGAATTACAAGGAGTTCAATCTAGCCACAGCAAAGTCTAAAGCACTCTACAGCTAGAAGAAATTTCTAAAATGTTGAGTAGACCCTGAAGACAAATTTTCTTCTAAGTCGCCAACTTTGTAAATGCAGAACTGGAATTTAGAGGCTGTTGTAACCAGCAGCACAGATGACTTTGTATCCGAAAATAAATTAGGAACTAGAATATTAAGGACTCATTGAAAGGCCATGATGAAGCAAGGTTAGGATGCACGTCTTGTGCTTTCTAGTTCCTTTTGTAATGAGCAGCCTCTTGTCGAGCTGTCTTCCGCCACTTCTAGTAGCATTAAACGCTTTCATACTGTTGTGAAAAATTCTCATTTCAAAAAATTATTTCATTTTTAATTATAGTAATTGTATTTATTTCAGAGTATATGTTAAATTCATACTACACAGAATAAAAAGGCATAAAGAATATATGATGCAAAGTTATTTCCCCACACTTGACTTCATCAATGCAGGTGCAGGTTCCATTTGTAACCATGGTTATCATTTTATTGAGCATTTTTCCTGAGATAGATAATTTCATATATACATATATATGTACGTATATGTATATGTTCATTATTTTCTATGTTCAGTGATAGCAACTCTATACATTTTCTACATCATTATTTTTTCATGTTATGATAAATCCTGGAGATTTTCTCATATTAATGCAAATAGAGCTTCCCTTTTCATTTTAGTGATGGTAGAGTCTTTCTTTGTAAGTATGTCCCATGATTTATATTACCAGTACATTACAGAGGAAATTCTTTAGGGTTGTTTCTATCTTTTACCATACAACAATGCTGCAACAAATATACTAGTATATATGTCATTTTAATATATATAATAGGTATATATAAACCTATATATACCCATTTCATATAGTAAATAAAATGGGTAAATACATTTATATGAGTAAATAAATCCATAACATAAATTCCAAAATGTGAATTATGTGGATCAAACATTGGGCATTTAAGTTTTTGATATATGTTGTTGTGTGCCATGGAGTCAGTTCCTAGAGGAGAGAGTGGAACTGCCCCACAGGGTTTCCTAGGCTGAAATCTTGAGGGAAGCAGATCAACAAGTCTTTTCTCCCGGGGAGCCACTGCTGGGTTCAAACCACAGACCTTTTGGTTAGCAATCGAGTGCTTAACCATATGTAAGTGTACAAATTTGTACTCTCCATAGCAAATATGAGAGATTGCCTGTTTCCCCAAACCCTTACCAACCTTCTTGTCCTTTCAAATGTGTTGTCCCATGCCAAGCTTAGAGATGAATCAGGTACCTCATAGTTTTAATTTGCAGATCTCTTATTCTCAATGAATCTCAACATCTTTGATTTCTTCTTACATGTTTGCCCGTTTTAAAAATGTGGTTTCCTTTTTTTTTTTGCTGATTTATAAAGGATTTTATTAATTAAAGAATTTATATCTATTTGTGGTATAAATTACAACATATTCCTCATCTTACCATTTGTATTTTGGATTTGCTTGCGTTTTTCTATGAAGAATGTCTTTTATTTATGTAGCTGAATTTATCAATCTTTTCATTTATATATTCCTGTTATGTCACACTTAGAAAGGGCCTCCCTATTCCAATATTATTTAAAAAAAAACTCCCTCAGATTATCTGATTTTATGGTTTAATTTTTCATATTTACATCTTTGATCTATATGAAATTTATTTTGGTTAAGTTATAAGTGAGACAACTTTTGTTTTCCTAAATGGCTATCTATAGTCCAAATACCATTTAATGAATATTTCATATTCCTTCACTAATAGGAAATAACAAATTTATCATATACTGAATTTCTTTATGACTTTCTGTTGATTTCTAAATTCTCAAGTCTGTTTTATTGGTGTTTGAGTATTCAAGTGCTAGTATCACTGTGCTATTGTCAAGATGTTTAATGTATGGTTAAAACTAGTCCTCCACGTGTTTATTGTCATTTTTTAGAATTCCACTGGATATTTTTGCTTGTAGCTTTTCCACACAAATTTTAAAATGAATTTGTCTACTTACAAAAACGTATGTTTGACATGCTTAACTGAATCATATTAAATGTATGTATTAAAAAGTATTGACTTTTTTTATTTCTGTCAATTTTTATAAATTCTTGTGTCTTTCATGTAACATTTTAAAATTTTCTTCATATGCTGTTGTGGGTTTTACATATTTCTTGATAATTTTCTTCCACCATATTTTACTGGTGTTGACATTATCGCAGATTTGGTCTTTCTTCCATTACATCCTTAACTTGTTTCCAGTTTCTTTACATTAATTCAATAAAAATGAAGTTCATCTTTTTTATAGTAGGCAATTTTTACTTTTTACTTTTAAATTTTTGTTAAATGAAACTGACATGACACATATACTTCAAAAATTAGCTACAACGTAACAAAAAAGCTTCACTGTATAATTTCCTAACAGAATTTCTGAGCCTATTTCAATTGTAAGCTCATAAATTTCAAACCCATGCCAACTAGCTTACCAGGAACAGACATTTCTGCAAACAACATATTGCCGATCTGTGAACTCAATGAGTCTTCATCTTTTTTAGTTGTCTCAATCTCTTTTTGTAGTTGATTTATCTCTGTATTCAACTCCTCAGATTTCTTTTTAAATCCTTCGTTAAACAAATCTCCTTGGGCCTAGAAATGGGAAAAGTACACTTATTGAAAATCCCCAATTATGAAGAGTCAGCATTTCACATTAACAACTTTAGCAACTCATCACCTGTTCTCTATCACCTTAGGGGGCTCTTTGAATAGATTGTCCACCTTGTTCTACATTTGGACCTAGATATGAGCATATCCATGGGTTAAACCTTCCTAAGATTCCCTCCACACCATCTCAGTGATGGTGGGTAAGGTTGGGACCAGGTTAGCCTGAGAATGATCCTCAGAATGTGTTCCAACCCAAGGATGCCCTTTGGGAGGGAATGCAGCTTTCATTATAATTAATTCTGTTCCACGTGAGGGAGCATGGCCACACTCATCTAACAAATAATGGAAACAGCTGATCCTGTATAGAAAACTCATTATCACCCAGCATGCTGTGCCAAAGAAAGAACTTATCTCTTTTTTTTAGGGGAGGACTCAGGCAGATCTGGAAATAAATGCAGCAAGTTTTAGAACTTTCAGTACCCTGTATTTCATATCAGGCCAAATATGACATTTATAAGATTATGTGGATTTATTTCAAGTCTCTTTGATGTTATACTCTGGATCCTAAGGACTATAGAGCACTAAAGCCCTGTTCAACTGGGGCACAATGATACCACCCTATAATCATTACAAATAGCACCTCAATCCCCTGGGGGATATTTGTACACTCCAAAGCCTTACATTACACAAAGGACTGTGCTATCATGGATTTCAAAGACTCAGCAGGGGTCAGGTAGATATAAATTTTTGTGGCTCAATTTTCATGTGTCTTTCCTGCTAGGATCATGACTTTGCTTCAAATGTTGCTCCTTCCCTTTCTGACGTACCAGGGCATTGTCCAGCATGCACTGCCCAGGCCCAGGAGAGACTTACCTTCAGTTTATGCTCCAGTATCGTTTCCTGCTCTCTCAGAAGGTTTTCTCTTTCTCTCTCCATCTTCTCTTTCAATAGCGCCATATTTTCCTTGAAGCTCCTCTCTTGGGCCTCCATCTTTTGCTGTTGCTCCTTCTGTTTCTATTTGAGCAAGTTCATTTTCCTTCTCAGCTGTCTCCATCTTGGCCTGCTCCACTGTCCCCCAATGGCTGTAGAGAAGGAAGAAAACAGCAAGTCAGGACTGAGCTCTACCCTCTTGACCTCAGAAATCAAACTAACTTTGTAAAAGGGAGAGTACAAATCTCTGAATTCTCCTGGTATCCACGCCATCAAGGGCACTTTTCAGGATGAGACAGGAGAGGCCCTGTCTGGCTGGACATCCAACCACAACTTTAGTTGTTATTTTCAGAATGAGCAGAGTGTGTTTTCCACAGAAGAATAGGAAGCTCATTGTTTCAGGAAGTTTTTCCTGTCTGATCTGTCAGAGGACTTTGCAGGAGCTTTCATGCTCCACTGTGGGCTGAGCCCTGCCTACATAGCAAGTACCCCTGTACCTGCTATGGCCTTTTCTTCATCTGTGAGGGCTTTATCTGGTTGCAGGATGCATTCCTCTACTGCAGCCTGTGACTGCAGGAAGCTCCGGAGGACCTCATTGGCCTTAGGAACCAAGAAGGAGCAAAGATGTGTCAGGCAGCAAAAATCTAGTCTCTTGCTGGGGAAATAATACCTTTTCTGTAAAATCCCAAATCTCATCCTCTAAAGTTTGCAAACCTTCTTAGGATCCCGCAATGCTTCCTCTCCTTCTATGGCCTCAATATAAAGTTCAAGTTCTTTTGTGGACATTAAAACTCTCCAGTATCCTTCCTAGATCTCCATCCTCTTCTACGCATGATGCCTCCAGCAACTTCCCCAGGTGAAGACTAACCAGATTTATGTACAGTTTTACAAACACCTAACCTCTTTTGTTCTTATATATTCGAACACCCTTATCTTCTCCCTGGGTGGTCTTCTACTCTTGCTCAGTCAGGATAACATCTATCCATATTTCTACTCATACTTTGTATCTGTTCTTCCTGGAAACTTTCCTAGGCTGCCTTTCCAGTTTGTAATGGATGTCAAGTACTCTGAGCTGTCCTGCCAGCTCTATCATTTGCTGGCTGTGTGACCTTAGGCAATCTATTAACTTCTCTGTGCATCACGTCTCTCAACTATATAATGTGGACAATAAACCAAAACAAAAATCAAACCCCTTGCCATCGAGTAGGTTCTGACTCATAGCAATCCTATAGCAGTATCTAATTGATATTATTATTCTGTGACTTAAATTCATAAGCCAACAAAAGCATTTAACGATAGGTTACTTACTATCTGCATGGTATAGTAAATGAGTGCTCAGTATGTGTCAAGCATTATATCATCCTCATTATTACTATTATTATCATCATCATCATCAATATCATATTTACTATCTGTTCATGCCAGTATGGTAACACTTATCAAATCATATCCAGTTGACCATTTATTTGTCTAGCTCAAGAAAGATCATAAACATCTTGAGAATAAACTTCATTTCTTTAATATTGCTTAACAATTGAAAAAAAATGTTCTATTTCATCTGAATTCGTGATTCTAAATCCTTCATTTGGGAAAGTATTTCTAGTCTCTTCAAGAGAATTTAACTAATTGTGGATATAAAAACTAAAATGTCGAAATATCGTCATGTTCTCCTTCCTCCCCATGACAGATGCTATGCTCTTAGTTTTCTAGAAGAACCAACAAATCCCACCCCTTCCTCTACTCTGCTAACATTCCCCCTCTCTCCTTTTTTCTCACCTTAACCCCTTTCCTGGGCACTCCTTCATAGTCCTGTACAACCTTCTTTTTTGCTTCTAGGTAGAGATTGTGTCCTCCTGGAACAGAGAAAGTTCCTCTCAAGTTACTTTCTTTACATCAGGGGCTCTGAAACCTGCTTAAGCTCAGCCTGGCAGTATTTCACAGATGCCTCTTTATTCTGCAGCATGAATTCCTCCGTCTTTTACTCTGTGGTCTCCTGCTGCAGAATATAGAGAAATACAACAGAAAGTAGCTATCAGAAAGAATGGTCTAACTGTGGTCTTCTTGAAAGAAGCAAGCTGATAGCATCATAGTAGAGTGGGAGAAAGAATGGACCAATATTTGAGAGACTCGTTTTAGTACCGGTTCTGACCAGTTCTCTATGGGACTTGTGGAAAATTCCTTAATGCCCATGCGGTCTGCTTCATCTGTAAAAGGACTGTGAACTTATGAATGTGTATTGTTTAAACTGCCATGTTTGTGGTATCTGTTATGCAGCAGTAGAAAATAAATTGCCCGTATTTTAAAGAAATGGTGAACTGCAGTCCTGTAGAGCCCTGTCACTCACAAGAATCTAGACTCCTCTACCATGAGGAAAGAGCCATGGGGTCAAACAGGTGAACCCTAGGCAATATTCTGGAAGAGTGGGAATCAGGAAAGATAAATTCTGTGATACAGTACCATGAGCTGTTTCTGGAACTCCCACTTGTCATCTTTGAAGTAGTGTTCCGTGAAAATTTTTGATTAGAAGCTTCCCTCTCACAGGTCTTGTGCGTGCCCAGCAGCTCCTGCAGCATGCCTGTGGGAAGCCTCAAGTGCTATGACATCTGCTCACTGTAGTGCTCACCTGCCTTCTGCATGGCCAGCAAGTTCTCAGATTGGGCAAGAGTTGTCACCGCATTCTCCAAACAAGTCACCACTCCACCACTGATGACATCCATGTAGGTCTCCACCAGAGTCCTCAAACCTGGGTAAGCCAGGGCATAATAGGGATAAATATCAAATGCTCATTTATTGTTTTATAAGCTATAGAAACCAACATTCTGAAAAATTACGAAACCTTTATTTAGCATAAAATTTACTTCTGTTTCAGTATCTACTTTTTAATCAAATTTTTATTATTCATGCTTTTTCTTATCGATCTATAATCCACAAATTACAATTTCAATTATGTATCACTACCAATATTCTCAACGGGTACCAGGAAAAATATTTTGCTAGATGGTAAGTAAACATATGAGAAGATGCTTGAATCCTATGTCATTAAAACCAAGCCAAACCTACTGTTGTCAAGTCAATTCTGATTCATAGTGACCTGACAGAACAGAGTAGAACTTTCTCACAAGGTTTCCAAGGCTGTAAATCTTTACGGAAGCAGACTGCCACATCTTTCTCCTGCAGAGTGGCTGGTGGGTTTAAACTTCCAACCTTCTGGTTAGAAGCCAAGCGTTTTAACCACTGCACCACTGGGGCTCCTTATATGTCTTTATTGTTGTTAGATACCACCATTTCTGACTCATAGCGACCCTATAGGACAGAGTAGAGCTGCTCCATGGAGTTTTGAGATACTACTATATACCTATTCCAAACCAATTGCCATTGAGTCAATTCTGATTCATAGCGACTCTATATCTAGAGTAGAACTGCCTCATAGGGCTTCCAAGGAGCGTCTGGTGGATTTGAGCTGCCAACCCTTTGGTTAGCAACCTATCGCTTAACCACTGTGCCACATACCTATTAGAATGACTAAAATATAACCTACAGAAAACACCAAATGCTGGTGAGGATGTAGAGCAACAGAAACTCTCATTTACTGAAGTTGGAATGCAAAACAGTTCAGCCACTTTGAAAGAGAATTTATCAGTTTCTTACAAAGCTACCTAGGCCTCTAGGTATTTACTCAAATGTGTTTCCATGTTTTCAGTGTTTTAGCTTTGATTTATTTTTGTGACTTCCCTATCTGGGTTGATATCTGGTTGCTCTGTCCTGTGTTCTAGTCTTGGGTTGTTATCTGATGTTATTGATTTTCTAACTGAAAAACTCCCTTTAGTATTTCTTGTAATTTTGGTTTGGTTTTTGCAAATTCCTAAACTTCTGTTTATCTGGAAATGCCTTAATTTGCTGTCGTATTTGAGAGACAGTTTTGTTGGATATATAATTCATAAATGGCAATTTTTTTCCTTCAAGGCTTTATATATGTTATCCCATTGCCTTCTTGCCTACGTGGTTTCTGCTGAGTAGTCCAAGCTTAGTTTTATTGACTTTCCTTTGTAGATGACTTTTCCTTTAACTCTAGCTGCTCTTAAAATTCTCACTTTATCTTTGGTTTTAACAAGTTTTATTATAATATGTCTTGGTGACTTTCTTTTGGGATCTACCTTATGTGGGGTTTGATGAGCATAGATATCTTCTCATCTTTCATGATATCAGGGAAGTTTTCTGCCAACAAATCTTCAACAATTCACTCTGTATTTTCTGTTATCTCCCCCCACCCCTTTCTGGTACTCCAGTCACCTGTAGATAATTTCTCTTGATAGAGTCCCAGATAATTCTTGAAGTTTCTTCATTTTTTAAAATTCTTTTATCTGATTTTTCCTCAGATTAGTTGGTATCAAGTGCTTTATCTTCAGTCTCACTAATTCTGACTTCTCCTGCCTCAGTTCTGCCCCTATGACTTTCTATTGGGTTGTCTAATTCTGAAATTTTATTGTTAATCTTCCAGATTTCTGATTACTGTCTGTCTATGGATTCTTACAGCCTACTAAATTTGTCATTATGCTTTTGAGTAGCCTTCTTAAGTTCCTCTGTTGCTTTGTCTGTATGTTCTTTGACATTTTCTGCATTTTGTTGGCTCTTCTTCCTGATATCTTGAAGAGTTCTGTATATTAATGTTCTGTATTCTGCCTCCAGTAATTCCAAGAAATTCTCTTCCTCCAGAAAATTTCTTGATTCTCTATTTTGGGACCAGACACAACACAACACGGACAACAGAAGAACGAGATGGGACACAGACACCAACAACGAACCCACCAACAACGAACACAAAAGAAAGTACCTGAGCGAACAGCAGAAAAACGACGTACAGAACTCAAATTCGAGAAACAAAAACAGACTGAACAGGCGAACTAAGACGAGAAGGACACCAAAAAGCAGAACCCGCAAATAAGCGAGCAACCCAAAAAGAAAACAAACTCCGAGGCCAACAATTCAGACAAGGAGTCCACGGAACCAGGCAACAAAAAGGGAGACTAGGCACGAACCTACAGCCCAGCACAACTAGAGAAAACACAGCAAACGGGCAGCAGCAGGACAGAAGGCACAGAGCAAAGCAGAGACCGGAAGGAGCCCCCTGAATGGACAGGAGGAAACAGGGGCGCAAAGCAAGAGAGAGCGAACGCAGAAAGGGGTGACAAACAAACGACAAACAACAAAGGATGTAGAAAAAAAGGACAGGGAAGAACAACTTAAAATGGAAACCCCATTGAAGGACAACAAGAAAAAAAGAAATAAACAAAAAACAGCAGGCACCCAATGTAAGAAGAAAAGCAACCAGCTTAAGGGCCAAAACAAGAACAAATGACAAAAACAGGCAACTACAAAACAGAAACACTTCAAGGGAGACTTCACGGAAATAACCTGCGCTACGGAGCAAAGAAGAGACTACGCTGCCCAAAAGGGCCCAAACAAATCGAAAAAACAGTAAAAGCCAATCAAAGTCTCACCAACACGTATGCCTGAAACCAGCCAAAGGACAAAAACAAACCCAAAAATAAGGACAAAAAACAGCCGACAGATTAAGTTTCCATAGATGTTAATAGGTACCCAATACAAAAAAAGGACAAAGGAACAAAGAAAAGAAAAGAGAATACCACAAGCAAAGGGCAAAATCCAATAACTGAAGCCAACACAGGACCCAGTGCAAACAAGCGACGGGGAAGGGGAAAGGGAAACTAGGCATGCCAACATAGAAAGTGTCTTTCATAAGAGCAAAAAGTAAAACACAAGCACTTACGTTAAGCTGCGTGAGAAAAGATACACACCAAAACAGGAACACCGACAACAACTTCCACAGCCACAACTCGACGAAAGTGAAAAAAGCCTCCCAAAAGCCACACCTCGACCAACAACCCACACCAAAAGATCCAACCACAAGGAACCCAAACCCAACCCCCTCAGACAAAAAAGCCCACCGCTCCGCCCAAACCCCCCCCTCCCCAACCACTAATAACCTTTAATGTCCAGAGAGCCGAGAATGTCATATAAAAGAGATCAAAAAGTGTTTGCCAGTCTGGGACGGAAGAAGGACAACAAGAAGAAACTAACTAAGGCACAACCATGGCCCCGCATCCATCAAGACGCCATTCAACGGCAGAGCTGACAAAAACACAAGGCTAAGAATATATCCCAAGGTCTCCAGCAAGGAATCAAACCACCAAAATTTCAATTAGCACCACAGCACACCAACCTAAAAAACGACACAAGAAACACTGCCAAACAAGGACCACCTTGTATCTCTGCCTTCAAATCCCCGGAATAGAGAAATATGAAAAGGACTGAGGGAGCCAAGAGAGACGCGAAAAGAAGGAACCCAACAGAAAGCACCCAACAACAAGACTAGGACTATGTCCAACGTCTGAAAAACGAGCCAAACCCCTATCCAAAGAGAAAGCAACAATGTACATCCCCACCACCACAGGAAGAGGACCTCCGCCAAAACCACACCAACACCCACAATGGACGGTAGAGGAGGAGCAGTGCAACAAAGAAAACGCTAAGGGGGATGAAGCAACACAGCACCCTCGGGTCCAAACACAACGCAAAACCAACAAGAGCAAAGCACCCATAAGCAGGCAACCAAGAACCACCCAGAACACCTTTCAATGCCCTCGACAACCAGTCGAAGAACAACCCGCCTGAACAATATGTTATTGCTACCAGTGTCACAGTGAGTCATAGTCAGCTAACGAAGATGTACAAGGAAGACAAAGATTTGGAATACGAGACCCTGAGCGGAGATACAGGACACAAAACAATCTCCCAATCAACAGCACAACTTGTCACTTCCTAGATAAAGTCCCTTCATAAACAAAACAACTAAACTTTAAAAAAGCCGAAAAGATCTATAATACCGAGGCAGACAAACTCAGAGCCCAACATACCTAAGAATAAACAACTAAACATCAAACCCCACAAACACACAACGACAGCACAAACAAAAAGGCTGAAATTGCACTCGAAAAGACAACAACAAAAAAGCCAGAACTGCCCTCAACAAAAGGTAGCAGGCATACAACCACATCCAGGCACATAAAGGGAGAGATCAAATCATCAAACCAAAAATAAACAAAAACACCCTGCCTCGGCGAAGACACTTAACACCCTGACGAAAAAAAAGCTAACCATAGATGCATCCAGGGAAATCGAAACCTCCAATAAAAAAAATCCATAGGCATACCAAAACACCAGGACCAGGCGGAAAAAACTAATCCAGAATAATAACAGAAAATGAAAACAGAAAGGATGAAATCTCCAAAGGGACGCCTCCTCAACATGACTGAGAGAACTACTGAAAGCACAAGCACCTGAAAGAGAAATGAAAAAAAGGCACCTTTCAGATCTCCAAACAAGACCGCTGGAATATTAACGAGGAGGACACACAACTAAAAAAGCCCGGGAGATACAACTGACAACATGACAGTAGTAAACCTAACAAGCCAAGAACAACAAAAACACAAACAAAACGCGAGGACTGCGGAACAAAATGGACGCTTATAAATCATAGTAAAAGAAAACAACAAATGTGGAAAGAGATCCGTACAAGATACTATGAAACTACCGCAACACGGAAACTGCAGAAAGACCCACACACACAGTAATAGAACATATAATCCACTCCCAAAACAAATAGAGAGGAACAGGCAAAAATGAAAAAAAAAAAACGCTAACTGGAAAATAATCCAAAACCTGAACGCACAAAGATAACAAAACAAAGAAAAAAATGGGGAGTGTTAAAACAATCTTATGAGCAAAGAACGTGCATACCTACGCAAGCAACAACTACCTATATTTAAAAAAAGAAAACACGGATTAACAAAACAACCCAATTCATAAAAAAAAATAAAGAAAGACGCAGATATAAACAAAAAAACACTAAAGGAAACCAAAGATAAACAAAAGGAAGAGAATAAGCAAATACAAAATGGAAGGAACAAAATACTAGAGAGTAGACACAGATCATGAAGAGAAGGAACATTAAAGAAGAGAGAAAAAGACCAGAAAGAAAATAAGACATAAAACAAAGTACAAAGACAAAAAAAAAACAAAAACAAAACCAGGCACAATCAGACCAGTCCCCAACACCAGCCCCCCTGACAAAAAGAAAAGAGAAAATATAAAGTAATGACAAAAGAAATAAAAACGAAAAAAAAAGCTGTAAAAGGTGACAAAAAGAAAAACAGAGTCCAACAACTCTACGCTTGCATGGACCATAGCCCAATGCCCAATAACAAATTAAAATGCCGCCAAGAGCAATAAGTATCCAATAAGAAAATGAACCCAACTAAAAACAAAAGGAATGAACGCTAACACAGAAGTCAAAGGAGGAAAAGGAAAAAACGACAAGGAAAAAACAAATCAAGAGTTCAAGAAAAAACCTACAGTCTCAAAAAAATAGACCGGAACAAAGTCCACAGACAGACATAAACAAATGGCCACAGCAAACAATAAGAGAAGCAAAAAAAAAAAACATCTAAAGTTAACTCCACATGAACCAATATAGAAAAAGGAAGACAATAATTAGAGGAAAAAAGCAAAAAGAAATAAGAGAAAAAGCAATCAAAAACAAAAGAACACAAGGAAAAAAGACACAATAAAAGCAAAAAAATAACAAACACCAACCAGAGCGCACACAACAAAAACACGTAAACAATGAACTAAAAAAAGAAATAAGAACAAAGCAAAAAAACACTAATCAACAGCCCGAAAAAGACGAAGAAGGTAACCGGACAAGCTAAAAGCTCCAACAGACACACAAACAAAGCAAAGAAACAGGAAAGAAAAAACAAAGTGCCAACAAAGTAGAGAAAAAGAAAGAAAGAAGAGCCCCCACATGGCAGAAAACACACAAGAGGAAAACCAAACTAGACGGGGACAGAACAAGGACCCAAAGTCAAGAAAAAAAGAAATGCCCTCACAACGAGACCTACATCCACTAACAAACAACACCAAGCCAAAAACTCAAACAGGAACAACAACAAAAACAAGGAAAAGAACAAAGGGAAAAAGCATCCAGGAGAGGACAAAAGCAAAGAGAGAAAAAAAAACAACAAGAAAAAAAATATAGAACTCCACACATTCCATAAACAAAAACAAACACACAGAAACACACAGCAAGAAGGTGAAGCGAATCGAGCAATAAAAACAACAAAAACAAAACAACCACAACCACAACAACAACAAATACATACAAACCAAAAACAACAGAAAAAAAAAAAGAGGTGCTCACATTAAAAAACAAAAACAATAATATAAAAATATACAGTGTTCTTAAAAAAAGCCTAAGCAGCAAAAAAAGAATAAGAAAAAAAAAAAAAACAAGTAAAAAACAAACAAAAAACAAACAAAAAAAAAAAAAAAAACAAAAGCTGGAAAAACCAAAAAAGAACCTTGAAAAAAAAAACAATAATAAGGCAAAAGAACCAGCAAAAAAGGGAACAAAAAAACTGAAAAGAGGGAAAATTCAGAAAAAAAAAAAAAAACAATAAAAAAAGCAAGAGGAAAAGCCAAAAAAGAAAAACAAAAAGACCAGGATGAAATCCCTTAAAGGGCTTAAAAAAAAAACGAAAAAGGGAAAAAGAGAAGAAAAAAATAAAAAAATAGAAAAAAAACGAGAAAAAATAAACAAACTCACAGCTATCAGAACAGCAAGCAAAATGATCATTACATCAATGTATATTTGAATAGTAGAAGCTAAGTAGTAACCTCTGGCTCCTTGGTACTTTGAACCAGTGTTCATTTTGTGAGTCTGAATTATAAGAAATCTCTCAACAGTGCAGTTGTCTATGTAAAAAAAAAAAAAAACAAAAAAACAGTGGATGCCGACACAAAGCCAACCCATAGTAAAGAATAGAACAGACCAAAACGGCCCCAGAGCACCGACGAGGAGATGCGAACGGATGACAACTGCGGACAGCAACCGAACCAACAAAAACCATAACAACAGAGACACCAGGGACCACAGAATCCACAAAAACCGCAACTATTACCACTAAAGGCTTCAACGGTTTTCTTAACTTCAGGAAGCCCAAAAAGAGCCAAACATGTCCTCCCCTTAACGCCAGGTAACCCCACATCTCAGCACAACACATTACAACATCTACACAAGCCTCACAAGCAAATCTTCGAAACAGCCCGTTCAGCAACATTACTTCAACATGCCTACCAACTACAAAAGCAACACCAAGTTCAAGAGCAACCTCAAAAATCCCTTCTGACATCCATTTTCATCTCTTTTTAACGACTTTTTGAACGACCCATGGATCACATTACGGATGACATCACACAACTCATCACACGACTCCGCACAAGTGTGCAAAGAACCAAGCAAAGACTCAAGACAATCCCTAAAATCAGCTCGAAAATAAGCAAGAAGATACTCAGGCTTGCACGGACAGCTTCAAATTGAACTCACATACAACCAAAAAATGAAGATCAGCAATGCACTCAGCCACAGGCAGCCACCGGACTGATGATAACGAACGACAACAACATCCCACACCACAAATGTACACAAATGGAGTCCATTGGATTCCACCGGATGAAATCCACTGAAATTCACACGGATAACGGCAGTGAAAAAACATAAAAAAAAGGAACAACAAAGAAGAAGTCAGCAAAATTCCAAAAGGAGACCACCCCAGCCACTGAGACAACCAAAGCAACAAGGCCAAACTACCCAACCACCTACCCTGCTTCCAACTCAACCATCCTAATCAAAAAAAAAAAAAAGTACAAATCCATCGCAAGTGCAAGCAGGATCAGACTCAAAAAACAGAAAAAAATAAAAAACTTCAACATCTTTATCATTAGTAGCAGTGCATAAAGCGGAAAAATAAAGAACAGAAACAGTAACCCGCCTACCCACATGGAACATGGACCATAACAGACAACCGACAAAGTCAGAACACAGAATAAAACGTGAAAGGCGCCCATCAACGAGAAACCTCACGCCACCAATCTGCAACTCCTCACAAACAACAAAATAGAAAAGTCCAAAACAAAAAAACGCACACAACACTCTATCACAGCACAAAAACCCAGAAAATACACCTCCAAAAATACCACATCACATTTGACAAAACCTAAAGTTCCCTGAGACACACACCATACATTCCACGTTCTGATTATTAATGGACGTTTGCAGCCGTTCCTTCTCATTGTGAGTCAAGCTGCATCAGCAAATGAAGGTCCCAAAAGCTTGACTCCATCCACATCATTAAGGTTGACCCTACTTTGAGGAGGCAGCTCTTCCCTAGTTGTATTTTGAGTGCCTCCCATCCAGAGGGGCTCATCTTCCAGAACTATATCAGACAATGTTGTGCTGCTATCCAAAAGATTTTCACTGGCCAGTTTTTTCAGAACTATATCACTAGGTCCTTCTTCCCAATCTGTCTTAGTCTGGAAGCTCTACTGAAACCTGTC
>NW_004443994.1:3468710-3493412 GCF_000243295.1 Trichechus manatus latirostris
TCCAAAAGATTTTCACTGGCCAGTTTTTTCAGAACTATATCACTAGGTCCTTCTTCCCAATCTGTCTTAGTCTGGAAGCTCTACTGAAACCTGTCTACCATGGGTGACCCTGCTGGTATTTGAAATACTGGTGGCATAGCTTCCAGCATCACAGCAACATGCAAGCCACCACAGTAGGACAAACTGACAGACGAGTGGTGGGATGTATTCATATGTTTCAGGGATTAAGATGTGGGCATATTTGGGAGAGTCCATTATTCTGCCTACCTCAGAAAGGCTTCGGCTTCACTCCAAACTCTCTCATTAACAGCCACTACTGTATTGTTGGAAATTTTAATTCCTACTTGTTTAAAAACAAACAAAAAATATTTTAATTACCAATACTGCAACCTCTTTTACTACTGCTGCTATCACTACCTGTCCTTCCTACCTGTCATTCTGTGCTTATCTAGATTTACCAACACCTTTTACTATTTCTTTGCTCAACATTACTTTCTGGCAATATTGCTTTTAGAACTATTTCTCTTCTTGCTGAAATACATTATTTGGTTCTTTCCATGAGATTCTTTATTTTAGTCTCATGATAGTTTTGCAGAGAATAAGATTTTATTCTCTTTGGTGAAATATTCATCTGTTATGTAGGTCTTTAAACGTCTTCTCATGGAGTTTAAAATTTTTTATCCATAATGGACTTGTGCTTTCTTCATTAAGGATACTCATGGAGAAAATGTGTTGTTACTGCAAATGTTTGCCTTTTGTTTCTATTATATTTTCTGGTTGCTTACCTCTAAAGAAGCAAAATACCATTGATTTTTATGTTTTATACAACGACTGGGCAATTCTAATAGTTTATCTATAGATTATGCTGACTTTTCTATGTAGATGAGCATATCTTCAAAGAATTTGATTTTTCCCTCCTTCCCTTATATTTATTTTATGTCATTTCTTTATCTTGTCTTATAGCATTGGCCAGGTTCTACAGAATTTATAACAATATTTACACATAATATACATGTTGACAATAAACATGATTAAAGCTTATTTTTAGATTTTCTGTTGATGAATCATGCCTTCGTTCCAGTTTTAAAGTATACTTGTTTGTGATATTATTTTTAATATACAGTTATATTTTGTTATTTATATTTTATGTAGGATTTTGCAACTATGTTATTATTATAATACCTATTTTAAACTGTGTATATTGACTTTCTCTACATGAGAATGTAAGTTCAAGGGGCTAGAGACTTTGTATGCCTTTTCACCAGTTTCTTTAGTAATTAAATATATGCTTAGAACATAGTAGATACCTGATACACATTTGGAACTCTGGTGGTGCAGTGGTTAAGAGCACAGATAGTAACCAAAAGGTCGGCAGTTCAAATCTACCAGCCATTCCTTGGAAACCCTGTGGAGCAGTTCTACTCTGTCCTATAGGATAGCTATGAGTTGGAATCGACTAGACAGCAACGATTTCAATATATATTTATTGAATTACTAAGTAAAAAAATATGTTTATAAATGATATGATCTGTGATTTTCATTTCTTTTACTTGCTCTACTCAGTTTCAAAATCATGGTAATATTAACCTCATAAAATTATTTGAGAGTTGTTAACTATTTTTATATTTTCTCGAATATCTTAGATCTATTTTAACATCAGAATTGACTTGATAGCAATGATAGCAGGTAGTATTTGAATTTCTAGATTTTGCAAGAACTCATACATATTCTAAACTTGGGAATTTTCTATGGCACAGGTCAGTGATAATTGTTTCAATTAAGGACACTAAAGTAGATCTGCTTTTCTTCTGAAAATAGTAAATCATATTTTGAGCAGCTAAAAAATTTTAAGATCCTCAGTATAACCCAACCTGGGGTTTCCTTACATGGATAAGCAATTGTAAGGGAGACAAAATAGAGATTTGGTAATGTTTCTGTAATTTTAAAACCTTACTTTACTGGAGTAAACAAACAAAAAACAATAAACAAATAAAAGGTCGAATAAAACTTTGGTTTTGTTTATTTGTTCATTTTTTATTTCCTGCCTTAGGGTAATTCGTAATCTCTTTCGGGAAACTCAAATGCCTTCCCTACTGATTTTTAAAAATTGAGGAAAAAACTAAGTAAAAAGCATAGTTTAGCTTTAAAAAAAAATTAATGGAAATTTAGAGTTAAATATGTGCACATAGATAATTTTATTCAATCTATAATGTTTTTAGGAAACACCAGCAGGGTTTCAAATATGACTGCCAAGAATTGAGATCATTTAACTTTAGAACTATAATTGAGCATAAAATTACATTAGCCTCATCAGATTTTTGGCTCTGTATCTAATATCACTTATACTTGCATTTATAAGCTATAAGGACCATAAACATGCAATATACAATTATATAGTCCCGTGTCAACTGTTTCAAGTTCTAAAATATACGATTTAAGTTGTGTTTTGGGTGAAGGTGAACAAGAAGGAAAAGATTTCTCCTTTAGTCCTTCAGCCTATGATACATCTTCAACTCCATGCTGATAGCACCTTCCATGTTCTGGAGGATCTAGATTTTATAAGGTTATTTGCTTTCATCTTGCTCCATGCAAACTGTCTTTTGACAGTGCCCAAGTGTCACGCCACTGACCATAGACTGAGCAACCTCCACCCAGTTGAGAACTGTACATTGTCTCACTCAACTATGGAGCTAGGTTAGTTGTCTTTACATTGGCTCCTCCATCCGCTGGTATCCAGCAAATGACAACTTGCCAGGAGTGACCCCTAACAAAGCCTAAGAATTTGGTCAACTTCCGTTTGACTTAGTCATGTGGATAATACCCACAGGTCAATTGCAATATTTTGAGACAGATGTGGAAAACTAGAGATGTGGCATTTGGGTGGAAGAGAAAGTTCCCTCTGATGGAACATGCCCAATATCACCCCAAAATTGAGGTACTGGTAAAATGTTTTCTATTATACAATTTATAATCTCCTTAAAGAAGTGAGCATCCTTTTAACTATTGGACTGTTAAGATGCACATTTTACCAATTAACATCATCATAACTTTATAACTTTATACAAACTCTTAATATAGTAATTATGAAGCTTACATAGATGGTAATCATCCCAGGTTCTATAGTTCCTCAGGCTAGTTGTGCTGTCAGTGAGAGTGAGCAAGAAAAGGAAGCGCTTGATGGTTAGCTCTTTATAGTAAGATACATATATCATCTGGTGAATTAGCAGTCCTGTGAAGATGTTGTAACTCATTTTGAAGCCTTCTGTTTTCAGCTTGAAAAGTTTCTTTGAGCTTTTCGACTTCTTCCTAAAGTAATAAATAAAAACTATGGAGTTTATCAGCTAGCAGAAAAGACTACTTACCTTGGGCAAAATTATAGAGTTAATAAATTAACAGAAAAGACTAATTACTGTGGGAAAAAAGTAATGCCCAAGTCAGTGGGGGAAACACACAAGCAAATCTTTAACTTTTTCTTACTTTTTTTAATCTATCAGTAACAACAGAATCAATCCCTGAATTCTTCTCTTCCATTCATACCTGTTTTCCCTCTCACTCTCGGATTTCCTACTTCTGTAATCATCCATACATCTGTTTCTGTAGCTCCAGAAACATCATCCTCTCTTTGTCCCTAAAATATTGTCTCAGAATTCCATTCTGAGGTTCCCTTCCCCCTCACTCTAAATAATCTCCTTGGGAAACCTTAGTCACAGCTTGATTTCAAGCCTCATTGCTACACAGATGAATGTCTCACATACTTCTAAAAGGGAAAGCTGATCCAGCAGCAGGCTATCCAGAATCAGGTGAAGTGTCTGAGCCTCAGAAGAGGGAATCTGTCCCATGTCTCCAGTTTTGGTGGCAGAAGTAGAAGAAAAGAATGAGGAGATCAAGGACTCCAGGTTGACCATACTGCCCTTCAAAACAGAGCTGTAATCTTAAAAATGTCTTGGAGTAGCACCTGGAAAACTAGTATATACAGGTAGACTGGTCACCCAAGGGGAGGAGTTGGATGCCCTTTGTCCCATAAGGGGACTCACATAGGAATTTTATACCAGGTTTGCAGAAGCAAGTGTGGACTTAACTCAGCAGAGATGACAGTTTTGATAATTTGCTAGGCTTTGGAATGTTGGCACTTAGTTATGTCTTTGGAGTCTCATTTTTCTGAAAATGAGTACATAACAGTTTGGCTTCACAGTGAATGTAGTAGATGAGGCAATGCATGCAAAGTGTTTGTAAAACACTTGGTAAATCAGAACTACTGCCTATTGAGTCATAATAATAACGGATGAGATGAAACAAAATTTGCCAGTTGAAGAACTTCAGAACCAGAGATGATCAAGTCAAGGACAGGGTCATAGAGACAGTAATATTAAATTAATTAGGTAATCTATGACTGAAGCAAAAGATTGTCCAGAGCAGCTAATAAGTTAACAGAAAGGAATAATAACTGTGGGCTATTTTATTTTATTTTTATAAATTATAGCGCTTACTGTGTTCCAGGCACCATTGCAAACACAACTATTAACTCATGCAATTATCAAAACCATCCTATAAGATAGGTATTAGTACTATTTACCTTCTGCAGAAGAGGAAACTGAGCAACAGAGGGGTTAGTTAAGTTGCCTAAATCATGTATTTTGTAAGTGGTGCAAATGGGAGTCATACCCAGATAGTCTGCCTCCAGAGTCCTTACTCTGGGTCACAGTATTATGCTGCCTCTTCCTCCTTGTCATTGCTGCCTGTGCTCATCATAAAGGGAGAAGACTACAATCCCCAAATGATACAATTGCTGCATACCTGGATTTTACGCTCCTGGGCCCTCTGTTGCTCTGCCAGCCAGTTTGCTCTGTCCCTCTCCATCTGTCTCACTTGCTCCTGGTGGAGTCTCTCCCTCTGCTCCATCATTAGCTGATTCTGCCTTTCAATCTCCTCCAACCTTCGTGCTTCAGCCTGTGCAGCCTCTGCTTTCAAGCGTGCCTCTGAGGACAAAGAGGGAAACAACAAACTATCTAGGATTGAGGTGTCCCTTCCTTCTTCTACCTTCCACTCTTGTTACAGAGAAAATTCCTTGGGGCCCTTTTCTCCTTTCAGGTAGCCATAATACAGCTGCTTATACATGCCACACCCAGATATGGCCTCAGGAAGTGAGAAGCGTCTTCACCATCCCTGCCCTAATTTGATGATCCCAGGTGGACCAGGGCAAGTTAATTTAAAGTTAGTAGATATTTCTGGTTTGTCTTCCATTTTCTTCTCACCTTTCAACTCCTTTTCCTTTGCTGTGAGAGTCAGGTCTGTCTGTAGAATTGCATCACTCACAGACTCCTTGGACATTAAATATTTCTGCAGAGTTTTGTCAGCCTAAGAATCCCCAAAACATGCGGTTAGAACAGGAAATGATGGTTAGAAAGGTAAACATGTTCATTTCTGTGTCCTCCCAGCATCTTTTCCTCCCTGGAAGTGCTCAGCCTACACTGGTAGAACTGCCAGTCAAGCTTCTCCTGTCTCAGGGGTGGGCACTTTCTCCAGGCTGGCCAATCAGATACAAGGCCAGCAGATACAAAGAACTTATTGACAAGCAAGGAAATACAGCGACCTGGGTTTTTTTTAAAGACTGAGCAGACTGCTGGGAAAAAGATGCTATCTCTGCAGAGTCAGAGGACACTAAGGACAAGCTAAGGTTGAAGCTGTTGGTGTTGTCTTTGTTGCCATCTGGGGTGAGCTTGGCTGAGAATAAAGCCAAAAGGGAGGAAAAAGAAACAGCACCAACAAAAAAAAATGAAGTGGGGTGGGGGTGGGAAATAGCAAGGAGGAGAATTGATGACATTGTTTAAACTCCTGAATGTAGGTGTGCTTAAAACTAAATTAAAACCTTTTGCTTTTAGTCTTTGTGAGCCAATAAACTATTGTTTTTTCTTAAGTTACTTTTAGTTGTTGGGTTTCTGCCCTGTGGCACCAAAAAGATCCTGCCGTAATAGATGTTGCGATAAAAGTCTTGTGATTTTGCTGATATTTCAATTTAATTTCACAGTCATTATTAGAGCAAAATCCTGTACTAGGAACACTAATAGGAGGCACATAGTAGGTTTTTTATTCCATGCTTATTGAATGAAACTGTAACTACTAGACAGAGATATAAATCTTGTCTGTGTGCCTGTATATGTCTTTCCTCTTATCTCACTGAATTTTATAAGAACCCCCTTCCCCACTACCCAGCAGTTTTCCAGAATTAATAGATAAATTAGGAGTACCTCTATTCCCTTCCTGGGCTTCTGATAGTAATTTTTCTTCAGCCTTTCCATCTTTAGAATGTAGAGACGATATCCTCCAGGTTTAGAATAAATCCCTTGATTCACTTCTTCTTCTAGAGGACTGAAAATATCCTGAAGTAAAGCTGAGCAACGATCCGATGATGCCTGCAGATTCTGCTTACAAAAGTTCTTCTGTTTTGCTTCTAGCTGGATCTTCAGAGAAACACATCAGCATTTCTAGCAATGATTTTCAAAAAGAATCTATATTTTTTCTAGAAAGTTAGAAATCTCCTGAAACACCTTTCTCTTGTTATTTTTCCCTTAGCATTGATCAGTAGATCACAGATCTCTACTCTCATGCCCTTATTTTAAATGCACTTATTGCTTTTTTAACATTTCTGGTTTCAATATTCTACTGGACTTGGGATTTCATATAAGGAGGTCATTATTGGAATAATTGTGGTACTGCTAATGCCACTCCAGTTTTTAATGACATCAATTTCTTAGTTTTTGCCTGGAATGATATCAGCCTAGTCTACAAAGCCTGGATACATAAATTTTTAGAAAATACAACTGGAAATTTTGTATGCTTAATTAATAAAAATGAAAAGTTAATACTATTAAAAATGTAATTTTAAAAGAATAATATTATTAAAAAAATGGGGCCATGGAAATAACATGGAAAGGTGGATTATAGGCACATGAAAGTTTTGAAATCTATAGGGCCTACAATAGTTGCCTTTTTTTTTTCCCTTCAAAATAACAATGATATCTTGGCCATATAAATGATAATCATTATTTTCCAGTCTTGTAAGAATGGTTTTTCTTAACTAAGTCTCCATTTTTTCCCTTTCATAGCAATACTTTGCCTTCTACTCACGCTAATCTCCTTGAACTTATCCTTATCCAACAACAACAAAAATTACCTGCAAATCCTTCAGGAATTTTTGGTCCACATCCTTGAAGGAGCTCTTCATGAAGACCTCGATGGCCCGCCTCTCACTGGCCCTGTGCAGGGCCAGCAGCTCCTGGTGGGCTTCCGTGGGCAGCTGCACCTTCTGGCTCATCTGCTTGTCATAGTGGGCAATGGCCTTTTGCACTGCAGCCGAGTTCTCTATCTGGGCCAAGGCCAGGACTGTGTCCTCCATGCAGGGCAGATCCCCACTGCTGATGACATTGACATAGGTCAGCACCAAGCTCTCCAGACCTACAGAAGGGAACAAAATTGGTGACTGTCAGTTGATGGGAGGGAGGAGAACAACCTGTATTCTGTATAGTCCTGAGACTGTTAATTTAATTATCTCTGAATCAACTGCTAGAGTATTCTGTATGCCTTTTAACTGTTACAAGTACTAGTTTTAAGAATTTTTCTGAGAAAAATACTGATGAAAAATTTGTGAGCCTCTGAGTCTAGAGGATTTTAAAGCTTTTGTTTCCTCTTCCCTCACTGTTCAAAGAGAAATTATTGAAATAAATTATCAGGATAAGTTTTTTTTTTTTTCCAAGATATTAGGACTTTGTCTTTTGTTAGCCTTTCTGTCTTTCCCTCCCCTCTTTTTCCTCCCCTCCCCTTCCTCTTCTTCATTTCTAATTTGTGAAAAAGATTATGCAGAAGACTTGGCTTTCTTTTTGTGGTGCAGGTCACTAGTCTTGTGTCTGGCCTAGGTAAATGGGTGCTCTCGGATATCCTCTCATCAGAACCCCAAGTACAGTCCAACTCTTCCTGACTGGACCTGGACTTTGCTGGTTTTAGGACTGAAATTCCCACATCCTAGAAAAAGCCAACTTTGGCAAATAAGAATAGTTAGTAACTCTATAGAGAGCAGTTCCTTGGAACTCAATTCTGGGCCTTTCTCTCTCATACCACATTCCCATCCTTTATTATGGTTTTAAGTACCATTTATATGGATGACTCTCAAATTTTATTTCCTGCTCCGACTTCATTTTTCAGGCTTTAGATGTGTATGTTTAAATGGCTTCATAACATCCCTTCTCATGTGTATCAAACAAAAGTCAGCACAAAAAAATCCAAATCCAAACAAAATTCATTTACCCTGAAAAACTATTCTTCCTCCAGATATCCCCATCTCAGTAAATAATACAACCATAGAAGCAATTGCTTAAGCCCCAAACCCTGGAGTCAGATTTGATGCTTCCTTCTCTTTAATCCCTACATTCCATCCATTATCAGTCCTTACAGATTTCACATCCAAAATATGTGTGGAGCCTGTATTTTGCCATCTTCACTGCTATAACCTTATCCAACACATTCCCATCTATTGTTGGACCATTGTAAACAGAATCTATCTTTTAATTCTTTCCCTTACACCCCTACAAAATACTCAGAAGGATAGTTTTAAATATAAATTAGATAATTTACCTCTCTGCCTAATTTCCTTCTATATCCTCCCATGGAACTTAGAATAAACTCTGATCTCCTCAAAGTGATCTACTAGGCTTTTCAAGAACTGCTCCCTGCATGCTTCTGCAATCATGTTCCACTCTTATTCACTCTACTCTGTGTCAATCACATTGTCTTTCTTTTTATTTTCTTGAAATTGGGAAGTTCTTTCCTGTCTCAGCACCTTCTCATATAATATCCCCTCTGTCTGCAAAGCTATTCCTCCCTGTTCTTCTTCTGGTTAACTCCTACTGACTTTTAAATTCTCATCTTAAACATCACTTTTATAGACAAGTATTCTCTATCCCTCTTCCTTAAACTATTTCCCACCTGCCTAAACCCCCTTAGTCTCTTACACCAAAAGCAAGCCAAACCCATTGCCAATGAGTCAATTATAACTCTTTACAACCATATAGGACAGAGAAGAACTGCCCCCTAGGGTTTTCTTGGCTGTAATCTCCACAGCAGCAGATTGCCACATCCTTCTCTGAAGCTAGTGGGTTAGAACTGCTGACCTTTAGGATAGCAGCCAAATGTTAACCACTATACCACCAGGGGTCCCCTTACTATCTCATAACAACCTATTATTTTGATTTATTGTGCTTATCACCATTTATCATGATGCATTTTTAAACTTTTTAAGGTACCTTTTTATTCCTATTTTTCTGGAATGAGGATAGAAGTCACATTTCTTTTATTCACCATTATACCCAGTGGTTGGTACTGTTGTTGTTACATTGCAGGCATTTACTAAATATGTTTTAATTGATGGACAAGAGAATTGCACTAAGGTTAGTGGCAGAGCCTGCACTGACATATATAAAGCATTTTCCTTTCCTTGACTTTGTCACTCTGTATAGATTTCATGGAAGGATATTTCATAAATGAGGAACTGAGAAGTTTGTGTAGAAAGTTACTATAACAGAATTGAAATCCAATTATTTTCCCTTTTTCACCTTACTTTTAAGAATATTAGATGACTTTAGAAATAGTTTTATCTAATATTCATAACAGTAAGATGAAAAAAGGGAAAAGAACTATACTTCAATTCTGTTATAGTAACTTTCTATGCTAACTTCTCAGCTCTCCATTTATAATAGATGACATCAGAAACAGTTTTACTGGAAACCTGGTGGTTTAGTGGTGAAGAGCTTGACCAGTTCAAATCCACCAGCTGCTCCTTGGAAACTCTATGGGGCAGTTCTACTCTATCCTATGAGGGTCACTATGAGTCAGAAATGACTCAACGGCACCTAACAACAAAAATAGTTTTAGTTCCAAGGTAAATTTCATACATGTGATCCTTGTATTGTGATTTTCTTGGCATCTGTAGTCTATACACTTGTTGGAAGTAATTCTTATGCCCCCCTGCTTTATCCTCTAAAAGGGACAGAGGAAAGTCCAGGTAAGGAGTGAGGAGAGAGAGAGAAGACTCACGAGGTCCATTGACTGTGATGCCACCTGAAAGAGTCTTGGGTTTGGAATTACTGAAGATGTAGGAGCAGAACTCTGCAGCTTGTTCTACGAACTCAGGGTTCAGCTCTCCCTCCTGTAGCTGCTCAAGGCGGATAAGGTTTTTCCTCTGAGCGGGCCGGTCAAAGATGAAGCACTTCTTTTGGGGGAAGAACTTTCGGATGCATAATCGAGGCTCATTAAAACTTTTAGTTTTTTGATCAGTACCTGGGGGAATAAAAATTAGAGGTAGTACAGCTTCAAACTAATTACCACAAATAAGTGATTCCTCAATGCCAAAATTTTCACAAAGCCTATATAAGGAAATAAAAATTAGCTAAGTATGGATCAGAAATTAAAAAAAAAAAGGAATGGGGTAGTACGACTGCAAACTAACCACAAGTAATTGATTCCTCTATGTCATAGTTTTCACAAAGCCTATGTAAGGAAACAAAAATCAGCTAATTATGGACCAGAAATACAAAGAAGGAATGGGATAGAGAACGAAAAGTCTTTCTCCAAGAAGAGAAATTGGATCTAATTAACTCAGTCAAGTAATGTTTTCACGTCATCTAGCACAACTGCCAAAGCATGGTTAAGAAACTCTGATTTTCAGCACCTATACGGAAATGGTCATTCTTGATATTGTTATCTATTTGCCACCCAACCATCAGTCCCAGGAACCTTTTTTTAACTTCAGTGAAAGCTCCAGGTACTCATCAGCAGTGATGGGTTGTCCATTTGCTTCCAGCTCCAGGGAGAAATCTCTCAGAGTCCACACGAAGGCTGGAAAGAAGCTCACAAAGTTAGCTGAGTCATCAACTTCACTATTTCCAGGTGAGGATTTTGCCCTGATTCGATCTGTCAGCTCAGTCACATAGCTGAGATGTTAACTTAGGAAAAGTGCAGAAAAACAATGGCAGAAAATATAAGGCTATATTTTCTTCTAATGCTTATGTGAAACAATCTGTTTTCTCTTCATTATCTTATTCATTCATTCATTCCACAAATATTTTTTGAGCACCTTTATGAACCAGGCACTGGACCAGGGACTAAGAATATTGCAATACATGAGTCAATACTACCATCATAGAGTTTACACTCTAATGAGAGAGATAGTAAACAAGTAACCAAAAATATAATAAATAATCAGACATTGATAACAATTCTCTTGAAGAAAAATGAACCAGGCTGAAGGGTTAGACAATAGCTATGTGTGCATCTGCATTTGGTGTTGGTTTATGTAGTTGTCCAGATAGTCCTCTCTCAGCTGATATTTGCACAGAGATCTGAATGAATGGAGTGAGCCATCCACACAGAAATCCATTGGAGGAGCATTCCAGGGAAAGGTAAAAGCACTTGCAAACCGTTAGATAGGAAATAACTGAGCGTGTCCAATGTATAGCAAGAAGACTGGTAAGGATAAGACAGATTCCAAGAAGAGACAATGGACAGACCATGTAAGCCCGGAAGCCATCATAAGGGATTTAAATTTTAATCTAAATTTAATGGGACGCCCTTGGGGGTTTTGAGTTGAGAGAGCATATGGTTTGATATACTATTTTTTAAAAGATTATTATGGCTAGGGTACCATCTATAAGAAGCAACAGTATAATCAGGGAGAGCAATTAGGCAGTTTAAGAGGGAACCTAGATGAGAGATGATGGAGGGCTTAGACTAGAGTTATCACAAACCAAGTTGTGAGGATTGGTCTGGGGAAATTTTTTTGAAAGTGCTGCTTACAGGGCATGCTGATTGATAGTTTCTAGGGTATAGGAAAGTCATCATTCAGGATGATTCCAAAATTTTGATCATCACTCACATGATGATGTGAGGATTTATTGTGATGAGGAAGACTGGGAAAGAATGGGTTTGTACAGGAAAATTAAGAATTCTGTTTTGTACATATTAAGTTTGAGATCTAATGGATCTAAATGGAGATGATGAGAATGTAGCTGTATATACAAGTTTAAAGCTTGTTATAATTGAGAGCAGAGGTTATGATTGGAGATATAAATTTGATGGTGATAGACATAAATGGTACAGAACACCTTGAGATGTAGAGTTGAAAAGAGGCCCAAGAACTAAAGAGCTATAATATTTAGAGATCACGAAGAGGAAGAGGATGAAAAGGTATAATCAATGAAGAAGCTGGGAATTTAAAGAAATAAAGTATTCTATTCTAACAATGAGCTCAAACATAGCAATGATTGTGAAGATGGTGCAGGACTGGGCCGTATTTTGTTGTGTTGTACATGGGGTCGCTATGTGTCAGAACCAACTGGACAGCACCTAACAACAACAACAACATGGTATTCTAGACACCAAAACGATCAAGTGTATTAGAAGGGAGGAAGAGATCGTTTTTTCAAATGCTGCTGAAAAAGCAAATAAGATGAGGACTGAGACCTGACCATTAGATATGGAAATATCAAGGTAACCTTGACAAAAAAAGCTAATTCCATGCAATGCTTGAAAGTGAGTTTGTGGAAACAGGTGACGTAGCTGGTAATGTCCAAGATTAGGTAACGCAGGAAAGTGGAAGAAAAGGTTATGAGGAAGTAACGGAACTGAGAGATCAAAGTGTTGGATGAGTGTCTATTGGTTGCTGAAGTCTCTAGAAAGATAGTAAACTAGGAGCTAAAAATCTTTAACAAATGAGAGGTAAGTTTACCGAGATGATTGCAACAAAGAAGGGTGACATAGTCTGAGGGCATGTGCTTCAAAGCAGCTTCTCTTTTTTATTGGGAGTAGAAAGACAAAATATGTGGAAGCAAGGATGTCACCTAACTCATCTCTGGGACCTGTGAAAAGCAAGGTGCAAAGAAAAAAAAAATCACCATTTGAGACCACTTGATGGGCCTGTAAAGGAAACAGTGTTGGCAGGGGACAGCCAGGTGACAGTTAAAAGGGAACATTTAGAGAAAATGATAAGGATATAACAATTTTGTTGAAGTGAGAACACAAGTTCTAGAGGACTTTGAGGGTTTGGAGTGAGAGGGGAAATTAAGTTATACAGGGGATGTACAGACTCTTGTGTAGCTGAGGATAATGTGTGACCAGGAAGGTTTGGACTTCTCAGGGTGATTGAGGTAAACTGGGATGTTGAGGATAATGGGATTCATTATGGAAGGGACTTACGAATTCTTCTGTAGTTACCCACCTTTATACCTGGTGAAAAAATGTAACTGCTCTTTTCTAGATTTGGTGCTATTCGGGACTACAAAAAGGATACTGCAGTTGGTCCATGGCCTGCTGGTTGATGGTTCCCATGCTATTGTATACAAAGGTGCTGCTCAGTAGTATCGCCAAAGCAAAGATCCAGGAGTCATTCTGGTTGTCTCCCTAGAAGTCAGTGCAGAAATCACATAGAAGAGTGACTAAGAGCATGTCCTTTTGTTTCAGATAAACCAAGTTTGAACTCCAGCTCTGCCTCACGTTACATGTAGAAACTTAGGTAAATCACTTCCTTGTATATTATTTTTTTCCATCTGCGCAATGAGTTTTTAACTTTCAATTTATAGTGTTGTGAAATTTAAATAAGGTATTGTATATAAAGGCATACCAGAGTGTTAAGAACATAAGTACCTAAAAGTGGTAGCTATTATGATCAGCTACTAATATTCAAACATGTCTTCTGAACTTAAATGTGGCCCTATTCCATTCCAATGACACATCTTAGTAAGGAACCTTTTAGACAATAGTTAAAATATGCTATTTTAACAATATTTTTTTTAGCCCAAGACTTAAAAGAGTCATACTGTATCTTCCTTTATGAACAAAGATATTGTCATGAGATCTTACACTTTGACTTCTTCTCTTACTGGTAGTTCTGCTATGGATAAGACTATTTCTTGGCATGTCTCTGGGTCCCCATTTGAAAAGTCAGACATGTTTGTAAAATATCTAATCAGGTTTAGTGGCACTTTCAGTAGGCTCAACAAAACATTTTGCTATGATATATGTGAAAGACACATGGTTAAAGTTGTAATTAGTCATTACTTTATGGACTGCGTAACCTAATTATTTGACCTTATTATCCTCTCTCCATACTTGTGTTATGGGGTTCAGGGTACATGGTATGCTCTGACTCCCAAATCAGTACTTTATGCTCCGAGGTTATGCTTACTTTTCTCACACAGAGCTGGCTTTAGTTAGCTAATGAATTGGATCCTAGGTCAAACTTTCAACTTTACCAAGTAAAGAAAACCAATAATACATTGATATGATCAACTGAAAGCATAAATCAACATTTGGGGAGTGGTAGTGCAAAGAGGGCTACATATCTGGCATACGTAGAATTTAAAAGATTTGTGTTTACCTTCTCTACATCTCCCAGTCCCTCAGTGTCAAGTAGAACTAGGGTGTGGTTTGGCATATTGGGATGAGGCACACACCACATCCAAATTCCCTTAGTGTTAGACTGCACTGTGGAGCCCAAGGGGAAGCCTGCAAAGAGGAAATGAGGTATTTTGGAATGGAGTTTTAACAGATGGTCGTTCTTGATATTGAGATAAAAGTTAACATAGTGAAGGTTAGAAGACATAACTGAAACCACAGCCAGTATTGATGTTAATTATAATCAGAGAAGAGTGAAATTAGAATATTCCATACAGACTGAAACATTTTACTTTACCTTAAAGATCGGTGCAATCTTGCTGTTACTACATGAACATATTAGCAAATGTCTTAGAGTTTATTTTCATGTACATTAATTTCTTATTACTGCCTTATTCTATCCAGGAAAGGTACATTTGTATTGTTAAAAGGGGAAACCGAAGCAAAGCATGTAGCAAGAATGAGCTGACTCTTATTGTCCCAGAGGGAAGACAAAAATTACAACTGTGGACTTAAAGATAGCTTTCAATATTCATCCCACCTGTAAACTTTCTCCTTTACATCACCATATTCGATGTTGAGTAGTGTGAGTGATCAAAAGGTACTAGATAGAGCTTTGCTGGTTCCACTTACCTTTATTCTTCCTTGCCAGCTTGTTCATCAGGTAGGATTTGCCTGTGCGGTAGAGGCCTACAATAGCCACCACCACAACAGGCTGCTTAACTGCAGACAGGATCTTCAAAGCTGTCTGATTAGCTGTCAGTTTCCCATTAATGTTCTCAATGAGGCACACTGGGCCTGGCATGTGGATCTCTGAGGCCATGTCCAGGGTGTTACCTTTGTCTTCAAGGGAAGAGATGGAATGGAATGCAATTTCTAGACAGTTAGCTGAGCTAAAACATTAGAATATGGATGAAATTCTTGTTTTCTATCCTTGAACTTTGTTCCCTGTTCCATTTTTAAAACTCCTTGTGCAACATCTTGGGTGAGATTTCATATGCTATTGAAGTAAAATGTGTATCATTTCAAATTAGATTGTTATAAATTTAAGATGTTAAATATAATCTCCATGGTAACCACAAACAAATTATCTTAAAAAATATACCCAGAAATGAGAAGCGAATCAAAATAGTTCCTGGCAAAAAAATCAACTAACTACAAAAGAAGGAAGTGATGAAAGAAATCAAGGGCAAAAAATGTATATGACCCACAGAAAACAAATAGCAAAATGGAAAAAAATCTTTCTTATTATTGCTTTAAATGTAAATGGATTAAACTCTCCAATCAAAAACCAGCGGTTAGCAAAATGGATTAAAAAAACAAATAATCCAATTATACACTGTCTACAAGAGACTCATTTTAGATATAAGACACAAATAAGCTGAAAGTGAAAGAATGGAAAAAAGAAAAAAACATTCTGCACAAATAGTAACCAAAAGAGACCTGGGTGGCTATGAGACAAAATAGACTTTAAGTCAAAAACTATTCCAATAGACTAAGAAGAATAGTATATATTGATAGAAGGGTCAGTTCATCAAGAAGATATAACAATTATAAATATATGTCCACCTGACAACAGAGCCCCCAAATATATGAAACAAGCATTGACAGAATTGAACAGAAATATAGACAGTTCCTCAATAATACTGGGAAACTTCAATACACCACTTTTAGTAATGGACTGCACATCTAGAATAAAGGTCAACAAGGATGTAGAGGATTTAAAAAACACTATAAACCAACCAGACCTAACAGAAATATATAGAACACTCCATTCAACAACAGCATAATATACATTTTTCTCCACGGCATGTGGATCATTCTCTAGGATAGACCATATGTTAGGCAAAAAATCAAGGCATCATAAACTTAAAAAGATTGAAATCACACAAAGTATTTTTTTCTAATCACAATGGAATGAACCTAGAACTCAATTACAGAAGAGAAACTGGAAAATTCACAAATATGTGAAAATTAAACATACTCTTAAACAACAACCAACCAACAGATCAAAAAAGAAATCACAAGGGAAATTAGAAAATACTGAGAGAAGAACCAAAATGAAGGCAGAACATACAAAAATATATGGGATGCAACAAGGTAGTTGATAGCTATAAACACCTACGTTAAAAAAGAAGTCACAAATCAATAACCAGACTTTAGACATGGAGAAGTTAAAAAAAGAATAGAAAACTAAGCCCAAAGCTAGCAGAAGGAAGGAAATAATAAACATTAAAGCATAGATAAATAGAGAATAGAAAAATAATAGAAAGACTCAATGAAACCAAAATTTGCTTCTTTGAAATGGTAAATAAAATTGACAAACCTTTAGCTAGACTAACAAAGAAAGGAAGAGAGAAGATGTAAATAACTAAAATCAGAAATGAAAGTTGGGACATTACTACCGACCCAAGAAATAAAAAGGATTGTAAGAGAATTCTAGGACAATTGTACACCAACAAATGAGATAATCCTCGTGAAATGGACAAATTCCTAGAAACACACAAATTACTCAAAATGACTCAAGAAGAAATTGAAAATCTCAATAGTAAAGAGATTGAATCAGTAATCAAAAATCTCCCAACAAAGGAAAGTCCAGGACCAGATAACTTCACTGGTAAAATCTACTAAGTATTTAAAAAAGAATTAAAATCAATCCTTCTGAAACCCTTCCAGAGTAGGAAACACTTCCTAATGCATTCTACAAGGCTAAGGTTACCCTGAAACCAAAACCCAGGTAAAGACACCACAAGAGAGGAAAATAACAGACCAACATCTCTTAAAAAATATAGATGAAAAAATTCTCAACAAAGTACTAGCAAACCAAATCCAACATCATATAAAAAGAAGTGTACGCCATGACCAAATTGGATTTATTCTAGGAATGCAAGGATGTTTTAACATACCAAAATCATTCTAATACACCACATTACTAGTACAAAGAGAAGCAGCATATTATGACAATTGATGCAGAAAATGTATTTGATAAAATCCAACACACATTCATGATAAGAGCACTCAGAAAGCTAGGAATAGAAGAAAAATTTCTCAACATGTTAAAAGCGTTTATGAAAAATCCACAGCTTACATCTGAATGTTTTCTATATAAGATCAGGAAGAAAACTAGGATGCCCACTTTTACCATTGTCACTCAACATTGAACTGGAAATTCTAGCCAGAGCAATTAAGCAAGGAAACTATATAAATGTCATCCAAATTGGAATGTAAGAAATAAAATTATCTCTATTGAACAATAACATCTATAGAAAATTCCAAATAATTCACAAGAAAGCTGTTAGAGCTTTAAACAAATTTAGCAGATTTATAGGTTATAATAAAAAAAAAAAAAGTCTTTGCCATCAAGTCAATTCCAACTCATAACGACTTATAGAACAGAGTAGAACTGCCCAGTAGGGTTTCCAAGGAGCGGCAGGTGGATTCGAACTGTCGACCTTTTGGTTAGCAGCGGAGCTCTTCACCACTGAACTGCTAGGACTCCGAGTGCATATGGTTATAATACAAGGTTGTAACATCAGCACACAAAAATCAGTTGTGCTTCTATACACTAGCAGTAAGCAATCCAAAAAGGAAATTAAGAAAACAATTCCATTTACATAGCATCTAAAGTAATAAAATACCGAGAAATAAATTGAACCAAAGAATTAAAAGTCTCCTACACTGAAAAGTATAAAACATTGCTGAAAAAAATTAAAGAAGACCTAAATTAATGGAAAAGAGCCCTGGTGGTACAATGGTTAAGCACTGACTGCTAACTAAAAGGTTGCTGGTTCAAACCCACCAGTGACTTTGAAAGAGAAACGACCTTCTCCTGTAAAGATGATTTGAAATTTTTGATCATTTTATAGATTTAGAAAGGAGTGAAAACACTTCCATTAGTAATGCATTATCATTGTGTTTTTATCTTGTATCTCAACCCATTTAACCTGAAGTGATCGTGATATAACATTCATTAGCTCTTTGAGATACAAACAGACTATAAGCACCCCAGAGTTTATCCTACGAAAAAGAGCAGGTTGCTTCCAATATACAGTTGATTACTACTGTGAGTAAAAATTCAACAACTACCTGATGTGCTTTTGCTGAGGGCTGGCATGCAAAAGAATGCCACTACTGCCCCCTCCCCCCCCAACTGGGCTTCCTATCTCTTCACTAGAAGATGGCAATTTCTTTTTTTTTTTAATTATGAAGACCCATTTCCTATTTCAACCATGGCCCACAGGGACTGCAGGCAAGCTGATGGTCTATTTGATTTTATAGCATGAGGCATACTATCATAAAATGGGAATCAATCAGTGACTGACTCAGAAAAAGCAACTGCACAAAGATTTTAGAAGCTTCCAAATTACAATAATTTTCAAGTTATTATAAAATGTTGCCTCTTTTTTGCAGATCCCAAGTGGCCTAACTTCTATTTACCTAGAGCTATAAAAGTTGGTCATAAAGGAAAAGAAGGAATGTGAGCTTTATTAAGTAGGTTCTGTCATAAACCAAGGTAATTTTAAAAGGTGTCTAGAAAGAAATGACAGTCTTAAAACGTTCACAGATCTCACTGTAGGCCGTATCTCTGCTGATGCCTAATGCAACACAGAGCACAGCAGTGGACACATAACAGACATGCCACCTGCCTGGTGTTCCACATCAAGCTCCGCAGCAGCACAGTTTGGGGGTGATCATTTTAGAGAAAACTAACTGACCTTTACAAATTTCTCCCCACCCTGGCCAGTCTTACCCAGAGCAGAGACTCTTTAGAGCTAAAAACAAAGCTGCCTTGATGGGAAAGTTCTAAGACTGCTTGCCTTCTTTCCCTTTCTTCTCAGTTTAGCTGCAGTAGTTTTCTGTCACTTTTCTCTTTCACTGGAAGTGTGGGCTTTTATCTTACCCTTCCAGCTTCCTGGGGTTTTCCAGATTTTTTTCTGAGCTCTCATAACTATAAATAAAAAAAAAGAGCCTTGTCTGCCAAGAAATCGGTTAACAGGAAACTGAAAGTACATGATGCAAGGCAGTGACTTAACAACCATAAAAGGAATTACAGAAACTCAGGCTGTGGATGGGTGCATGGTTTTGACACTATTTCTCAGCTGTTGTAGCTGTTGTTGTTAGTTGCCTTCAAATCTGTTCTCATACTGCTCCACAGGGTTTTCAAGGCTGTGACCTTTCAGAAGCAGATAACCAGGCCTGTCTTTCACATGCTTCTGGGCGGGTTCCAACTGACAACCTTTCACCTAGTAGTCGATTGCTTAATTGTTTTTGCTACCCAGGGACTCCATTTCTCAACTAGAATCTTCAAATTTTATTACTGGAAGAGATCTTAGAGGCTGTCTGCAATTAAAAATAAAGGTCCATTGGATTGTTTTAAATGTAATGACATTTTTCTCAGGTTTGGGGCCCAGCTGGAGAAAATTGGATGAGAAAGCCTCATATAGTATTCTTCTAGATCCAATTTCCTGGAAGATTAAACCAATTCACAATGGACCTTCTTAACCACGTATAGCGAGGACTCTAAGCGTCCCAAGGGAATGGCCGTATCTTATACACTTAAGAATTCCCAGCACCTAACCCAGGTCTTGGCACTGAGCACTTAATAAATAAAATAACAAGGATAGCTCCTATTTATGGCACACTTGTTTCAAGTCTAGTGATAATTCCTTTACATAGATTATATCACCTAATTCTCACCACAAATACTTTTACCACAATGTTACAGAGAGATAACTTGTTAAAATCACATAGCTACTAGGCAAGATTTAAAATGAAGCAGTGTTGCTCCAGGACCCAAGCTATCAACCACTTCAATAAAACGTCTGTTTTTGCTAAGTAAACAACAAAATGTTTCCTATTTATTGATTGCTCTCTAAGGCTAGACTTTGTGTATATCTCCTTTAAACCTCAAGATAATCCTTCACCATTGGAGTATTTATTATGGCCTTTGTTCAAAGAGAGAAAGGAATCTGAAAGAGGTCTAGTAATGTGTCTGATGCCATTGAGCTGTACCAACTTAGCAAGGTATTGCATGGGATTTAAACTTTAAAATCCATTTGAACATAAGTAGACTATGAGTTGGCCATTTCACTCTTAAGTATATTTCTGACAGAGGTATATGCAGATGTGCACCAGGGCCTTATGTAGAATGATCCTATCAGCAATATTTATAATACCTCCAACCTAAAAATAACCCAAACGTCCATCAACAAAAGAACAAATAAGTAAATTGTGGTATATTTGTTTAACTGAATGCTTTATAACAATGAAAATGACCAAACTACCGTTATATTCAACAACATGAGTGAATCTTCTGAATGTAAAGTTTAGCAAATGGAGCTGGACACAATAGGATGCATACTGTTTGATTCCATTTATGTAAAGTTCACAGACAAGCAAATCTAATCTGTATCGGTAAAAGTCAGGGAGCAAATATTGTTGAGCCTGAGGGAGGGGTTATTAATTGGAAAAGACATAGGAAAGCTTCTGGGATATTGATAATAGTCTAATTTTTGACCCTGGTAGTAACTACAGGATTGTGTTCATTTTATGATATTTTTTACCTACCATACACTTTTCAGGAGTCCTGGTGGCACAGTGGTTAAGAGCTCAGGCTGCTAACCAAAACATGGGCAGTTCAAATCCACCAGCTGGTCCTTGGAAACCCTATGGGGCAGTTCTACTCTGTCCTATAAGGTCACTAGGAGTCGGAATCAAATTGGCAGTAATGGATTTGGTTGGCTGGTACACTTTTGAACTGGGCACTTTTTTTTCCTGTGTTATACTGTAATTAAAAATTTGAGACTTCTGGCCAACATGGCACTATAGAAAGAAGCACTACTCCATCCCTCCACAGCAAAGAACTGAAAAACTAAGTCAAACAGAGACAAATGACAATCCTGACACTGTAAGCATCAAATGAAGAGATAAAGAACTCAGCCAAACACCAAATGGAATAAAAAACTAACAGAGAACAGAGAGCGAGGAAAGATATATGCAGAAGTTTTCCAACAGCTGATGCAGCACAGATTTGCCATCTTGGACTCCTGTCAGAGACTGACGAACAGGGACTATAAGAAAGCAACTTCACGGAGCTCCTAGCAGGAGACAGAACAACCGATAACCAGCAATATATGGTTTCCCACCCTCCACCCCGACTTGGCCTCCTCTGCTTCCTGTGGCCACAGTCTTTTGGCCAGAAGGCACCAGCTTTAGCCCTGTGCCACTTGGATTACACCCGCCCAAACTGACGTGCTCCTTGAGTGCCATTTCTTTGCTGCTGGTGTTACCTTTTTCCCCTTCTTTGGTTCCTTCCATACCTCTCATCACCTCCCCTTCCTTTCTGTCAAATACCTGGATCCCTGTGCCATCTTTTCTTCTTCCTGAAAGGCTGTGAAATACCACTCGACTGTGGAACTGCTTCCTGGCCTGCCCTGCCATGGTGGTGGGATCCCGGGGACATTATTTTTTCTTTGTTTTGAGTTGTTCTCCTTTGATTTGTTTCTTTGTTTGTTTTCTTTTTCTTTTCTCAGCTCAGGAGCCTCTTATAGCTGAGCTGTACTGCGTGGCTTGCAAGCTACTTCCTTAGCCTGCACAGCTGCAAAGTGGGATTCCTGGGGGAGTTTCTTTTTTCTTTTGTTTTTATTTGTTTTGTTTTTCTTTCTTTGTGTTTTTTGTTTGTTTTCTTTTCTCTCTTTTTCCCTTTTTGTCTTTCTTCATTTCTCAGTTTCTTATTTCTCTGTACATACCTTCTCTTCCTGTCTCCTGACTACTTGGTGCTCTATGACACCTCTACCCTTTCTAGCCAGGCTGTACTTTGCAGCCTGAGAGCCACTTCCCCAGTCTTTGCTTCTGCACCAGTGAGATCCGTGGGGGCTTTGCTTTTCTTTTTCTTTTCCTAATTTTTATTTATTCATTTACTTTTTTAACCATTTTTCTTTTTTTTTCTTTTTGTTTTTCTCCATTTCTTGATCTCTCATCTCTCCACTCCAATGGCAAGCTCCCTTAGCATTCTTTTTTTGTTTGTTTGTTTTTGGGTCCTGTTTCTCTCTCCTCTCCTGTTTCCCATACCCACCTTAGCTATACACATCACAATCTCCCCGCTCCTGCCTGCCTACCTGTACTGTGTGCTGAACATCACAGGGACGGCCTACTGGAACATGCCCTGGACTGATTCCCAGCCTACCCTGCCGGCCCTAGTATGTGTCACGAACAATCCATCCCACCAACTCTCCTTCAGCTGAAAATTCCTCACTGTAACATACCTGAGTGACTGACCCTGCTCATTGGACAAGGAGGGAAAAAGTATTGTGCCCTCAGGCGAGCAAACAACAAAGAACTTACAGCACGCCTGCTCAGACATAACCAAATAAAATAAAAAATCAAGATGAAGCAAACAAATCTACAATCAATAAATGAGGAAAACAACTACTGAATGTCCCAAAGACAGAAGACAATATCAAAACATAAAAAGAAGGACAGGATTGTTCCAGTAGGTGTCCAAAATAAAACACCAGATGACTTTTCAGTAGAATAAAAGCCACTAGAACTACCTGATAGAGAATTCAAATCTCTAATATTTAGAGCTATCCAAGAGTTGAAGTAAAAAGCAGACAAAAATGAGGAAAAAATGGACAAATTCATGGAAAACGTAGACATATTCATGGAAAATACAGACAAAAAAAATGGAAGAATTCAGGAGAATAATACAAGAACAAAATGCCAAAATAAATTCATAACTAGAAAAAATACAAAGCAACAATTAGAAATCCAAAAGATAAACAACAAGATTTCAGAAATGGACAGTGTCATAGAAGTGCTAAGGAGCAGGTTTAAGACTATGGAAGACAGGATCGGCAGAATTGAAGACAAACACTTAGATATAACTTTGAGGAAAAATCAGAAAACAGAATGAAGAAAAATGAAGAAACCCTGAGACTTATGTGGGATACAATCAAAAGCAAAAATTTGTGAGGAATCGGAGTTCCAAAACAGGAGGAGAAAACAGAAAACACAGAGAGAATCATTGAAGAACTCCTGACAGAAAACTTCCCCAATATCATGAAAGATGAAAAGCTGGCCGTCCAAGAAGCTCAACGAACACATATAGGATGGACCGCAAAAGAAAATCACCAAGGCATATCATAGTCACATTCACTAACACCAAAGACAAAGCAAGAGTCCTGAGAGCAACTCGAGAAAAATGAAAAGTCACATACAGAGGAGAAACAATAAGACTAAGCTCGGATTATTCGGCAGAAACCATGCAGGCAAGAAGGCAATGGGATGACATACATAAAACCTTGAACGAAAAAATTGCCAGCCAAGAATAATATATCCTGCAAAACTCTTGTTCAAATATGATGGTGAAATTAGGACATTTCCAGATAAACAGAAATTAAGGGAATATGTAAAAACCATACCAAACTTACAAGAATTATTAAAAGGAGTCCTTCGGTCTGATAACAAACAACATCAGACCACAGTCTGAATCTAGGATGCAGGATCATACCAACCAGATACCAACCTAGGAAATGAACTCTCAAGGACTATCAAAAACCAAAAGAATTACAATAGGAACCAGAGAAGTTAATCTGAAAATGACAACACCATCAGAACAACGAAAGAGGGAATAAACTGTATAGGTATAGAATCTTCTAATGGAGAGGAAGACAAGGTGATACACAGTAATAATAGACTGGTTCAAACCTAGGAAGATAAAGGTAAATTTAAAGGTATCAGCAAAGAAAGTTAACAAACCTACTCATCAAAATAAAGAAGAAAAACATAAAGTCTCAGTAAAAACAGAATCTACAAAAACAAAAGAAATGAAAAATAAATTCCACAAATAAAAGGAATCCAGCAGGGGGGACTAAGAGGAACAAAGAAAATGTCAGCAACACAAAAAAATGACTACAAAATGACAGCAATAAACTCACACCTGTCCATAATTACACTGAATGTAAATGGCCTAAATGCACCCATAAAGAGACAGAGAGTGACAGAATAGATAAAAAGAACAGGATTCATCAATATGTTGTCTATAAGAGACACACCTCAGAAACAAAGACATAAACTTATTAAAAATCACAGGAAGGAAAAAAACTTATCAAGCAAACAGCTACCAAAAAAGAGCAGGAGTGGCAATACTAATCTCAGATCAAATAGACTTTAAAACAAAATCCACCATAAAAACAAAGAAGGACACTATATCATGATTAAGGGGATGATCCATCATGAAGACATAACCATAATAAACATCTACGC
>NW_004443994.1:3493540-3528177 GCF_000243295.1 Trichechus manatus latirostris
AAAACCAATGGCCAACATCATTCTTAATGGAGAGAGGCTGAAAACATTCCCCTTGAAAACAGGAACAAGACAAGGATGTCCTTTATCACCACTCCTATTTAACATTGTACTGGAAGTCTTAGCTAGAGTAATAAGGCAAGAAAAAGAAATAAAGGGCATCCAAATTGGTAATGAAGAAGTTAAACTGCCCCTATTTGCAGATGATATGATACTATACATAGAAAGTCCAAAACTACTGGAACTAACAGAGATTCAACAGAGTAGCAGGATACAAGATAAACATACAAAAATAAGTTGGATTCCTAAACACGAATAAAGAGAATGATGAAAAGGAAATCAGGAAAACAATACCATTTATAATAGCCCCTAAAAAACTAAAATACTTAGGAATAAATCTAACCAGGGATGTAAAAGGCCTATACAAAGAAAACTACAAAACACTACTGCAAGAAATCCAAAGGGATCTACATAAATGGAAAAACATACCATGCACATGGATAGGTGGACTCAACATTGTGAAAATGACAATTCTACCTAAAGCAATTTACAAATACAATGCAATCCCAATACAAATACCAACAATATTCTTTAAAGAGATGGAAAAACTAATCATTAACTTCATATGGAAAGGGAAGAAGCCCTGGATATGTAAAGCACTATTGCAGAAGAAAGTAAGAGGACTTGCACTACATGACCTCAGAATATACTATCCAACTACAGTAGTCAAAACATCCTGGTACTAGTACAATGACAGATACATTGACCAATGGAACAGAATTGAGAACCCAGATGTAAATTCATCCACCTGATCTTCCATTTCCAACCATTTTGGAAAATGTTATGTCACTTCCTTAGAAAGCTAGAAATAGAAATACCATACGATCCAGCAATCCAACTCCTAGGAATATATTCTAGAGAAATAAAAGCAATCACATGAAGAGACATATGCACTCCCATGTTCATTGCAGAATTGTTCGCAATAGTAAAAAGATGGAAACAACCTAGATGCCCATCAACAGACAATTGGATAAACAAACCACAGTACATACACACAATGGAGTATTATGCAACGATATAGAACAATGATGAATCTGCCAAGCATCTCATAACATGGATGAAACTGGAGGACACTGTGCTGAGTGAAATAAGTCAATCACGAAAGAACAAACATTGTATGAGACTGTTAGTATAAAAACTCATGAAAAGGTTTACACATAAAAAGAAACGATCTTTGATTGTTATGAGGGCTGGGAGGGGTGGGGGGAATACTAAATAGATAGTAGATGAGTGATAAATTTGGTGAAGGGCAAGAGAGTACACAATACTAGGGAAGCCAGCACAATCTGTACAAGGCAAGGTCATGGAAACTCCATGACACATCCAAACTCCCTGAGGGACCGAATTGCTGTGCAGCGGATTGTTGGGACCATGGTCTCCGGGAACATCTATCTCAATTGGTATAACATAGTCTATAAAGAAATGCTCTACATTCTACCTTGGTGAGTAGCGTCTGGGGTCTTAAAAGCCTGTGAGCAGCCATCTAAGATACTCCACAGGTCTCACCCGTTTGGGAGCAAGGGAGAATGAAGGAAACAAGATACAAGGGAAAGATTAGTCCAAAGGACTAAAGGACGACAACTACCATGGCCTCCACCAGACTGAGTCCAGTACAACTAGATGGTGCCCATCTACCACCACTGACTGCTCTGACCAGGATCACAACAGAAGGTCCTGGACAGAGCTGGAGAAAAATGTAGAATAAAATTCTAACTCTCGAAAAAAAACAGACTTACTGGCCTGACAGAGATTGGAGAAACCCCAAGAGTATGGCCCCTGGACACCCTTTTAGCTCAGTAATGAAGTCACCCCCAAGGTTCAGCTTTCAGCCAAAGATTAGACTGCCTCAGAAAACAAAAAGCGAGTGACGGGGCACAACAACCCAGAAACAAGGACTAGAATGCAGGAGGGGACAGGAAAGCTGGTGATGGGGACCCCAAGGTTGAGAAGGGAGAGTGTTGACATGTCGTGGGGTTGTTAACCAATGTCATAAAACAATATGTGTACTAACTGTCTAATGAGAAACTACTTGTTCTATAAACCTTCATCTAAAGTACAATTAAAAAAAATTTTTTAAGTTCTCTTGGCAGAAGTCCTTAAACAGTATAACCTGTGAGAACCAGAACTCACCTGGACTGTCTTGTTTTTCCAGTTCTCGAAAGTTTTCCACCTTTGAGAGGGTGCAGACTACTTTTCTATTGCTCTTTATTAAAAATCCTACCTCATAAACACCCAAAGAATTTTTCTTCTCTGACAGGTTTCTACCTTACACAAATCCTGGCTTTCGCCTATAGTTACAAAAGCTTTTACTCAAGAAACAAAACAAACATGCCCTGAGCTGCTTGCTCTCCGATGTGACTGTCAGCAAGTAGAATTTGGACTCTTGTAGAATAACTGGACAATTTAAAGCCTTATCTAAAATTAAAATTCTAACCCAAACTTTCAAGAAAGAAGCAGAAATCCTAAAATGATCAGTTAGTGTGTCAATACGGTTTGGGTTGCATTCAACTCTAATCTAAGAGAAACTGGGCAAGGAAGCACCAATTCTGTCTCTCTTTTTGTTTCCCTAACTTTCTCAGTCTTTCTGGTTAATATCATGTGAAAAATAAGGTCTAAAGCTCATTCCCACCTTTCTTCGTGAATGCAAAGTCCTGGTGTCCATTTCAGGACAAAATTTGAAACTTTATCTCCTGGTAATATAAATGAAATAGAAAGTGAAAGTAGGGCAGGGCTACTTCAAAATAGGACTAGTTCTAAGAAATCAATTGGTTTTTCTTCTCAACAATAAAATGTTTGTTTATATCAGGCAACAGTGATATAGTTGCAGGGACAGTTGAATCATTTTATGAATTGTGTATAGTGTAAGGGTGAATAAAGGTGAATTCCCTTTGTGTATAAGCTGGAAGAAGTCCCTGCACGGTGCAAACAGTTAAGATGCCCAGCTGCTAACCAAAAAGTTGGAAGTTTGAGTGCCCTCAGGGGTGCCTCAGAAGAAAGGCCTGGAAATCTAGTTCTGAAAAACCAGCCATTGAAAACTATATGCAGCACAGTTCTGCTCTGACACACATGGGGTCACCATGATTTGGAGTGGACTCAGTGACAATTGGTTTGGTTTGTATAAGCTGCAAGTTTTTCATTTTCCCATCTCCCTTTAGAGTGTTTACTTGGAGACTAGTAGAACCGAGTCCTTTCTCTAAACTTTTTTCTTTAAATTACTTAAAATCAACTTTATTGACATGTAATCTACATACAATACAACACACTCACCTAAGTATACAGTGTGAGGAGGCCTGGTAAATGTATACACTATCAAGATATAAAATGTTTCCATCATTCCAGAAAGCTCCCTCTGCCCTTTCCCAGTCAATCCCCCACTCACACTCCGAGCCCCAGCAGCCACGGATCTGCTTTCTGTCACTATAGATTAGATTTTGACTTTCTAGAGCTTCATATGAATAAGATCATACAGTTTGCTCTTTGTATGCAGCATCTTTCACTCAGCATGATGTTTTTGCTATTCCTCCATGCTGCTGCATGTATCGGAATCTCATTCTCAACAACAGATTTTAGTAACAGAAAACAGAACAAGTCTCAATTCTGGATAAACTTTTATGAATGTTCTCAATTCCATACCTGATTCTGATAAGATTTCTTGAACCAGTTCTACAACATGGAGTAGTCTTCCCTTGTACAGTTGCAGGAGAAGAGAGGAGACATTTCCCTTTCCTTTTCTTTCTTTTTTTTAGTTTTTGAACACAATTTTTTTTTTTTTTTTTTTGGTGCTTTAGGTGAAAGTTTACAGCTCAAGTTAATTTCTCATTCAAAAATTTATACACATATTGTTTTGTGACATTGGTTACAATCCGCACAATGTGACAGCACACTTCCCTTTTTGGCCCCAGGTTCCCTGTGTCCATTTAACCGTTTCCTGTCCCTTCCTGCCTTCTCATCCTGCTTTTGGGCAGGAGTTGCCCATTTTATCTCCTGTATCTGATTGAACAAAGAAGCATGCTCCTCACGTGTATTTTTTGGTTTTATAGGCATGTCTTATCTTTGTCTGAAGAGTGGGCTTCGGGAATGGTTTTGGTTCTGGGTTAACAGAGCATTCAAGGTCCATAGTTTTGGGGGTTCCTCCAGTCTCTCTCAAACCATTAAGTTTGGTCTTTTTAGGTGAATTTGAGTTCTGCTCTACATTTTTCACCTGCTCTGTCTGGGACTCTATGTTGTGATCATTGTTGGTAGCCAGGCACCATCTAGTTCTTTTGGTCTCAGATTGGTGGAGTTTCTGGTTTATTTGGTACTTTAGTCCTTTTGGCTAGTATTTTCCTTGTGTCTTTGGTTTTCTTAATTCTCCTTTGCTCCAAGTGGAATGGGACCAATAGATATATCTTAGCTGGCAGCTCTCAAGCTTTTAAGACCCCAGATGCTACTCACCAAAGTGGGATGTAAACATTTTCTTTATAAACTATGTTATGCCAATTGACCTAGATAGCCCCTGAAACTATGGTCCCCAGACTCTCACCCTGGCTACTCTGTCCCTCCAAGTGTTTGGTTGTGTTCAAGAAATGTCTTAGTTTTTTATTTAGTCCAGTGGTGCTGACTTCCCCTGTATGGTGTGTGTTGTCCTTCCCTTCCCCTAAGATAATTCTTGTCTACTATCTAGTTAGTGAATTTCCCTCTCTCCCTCCTTCTCCACCCTCATAACCATCAAAGAACATTTTCTTCTGTCTTTAAACCTTTTCTTGAGTTCTTATAATAGTGGTCTCATACAATATTTGCCCTTTTGCGACTGACTAATTTCACTTAGCATAATGCCTTCCAGATTCATCCATGTTATGAGATGTTTCACAGATTCATCATTGTTCTTTATCCTTGCGTAGTATTCCATTGTGTGAATATACCATAGTTTGTTTATCCATTCATCTGCTGATGGGCACCTAGGTTGTTTCCATCTTTTTGCTACTGTAAACAGTGGTGCAATGAACATGGATGTGCATATATCTATTCGTGTGACAGCTCTTATTTCTCTAGGATATATTCTAAGGAATCGGATTGCTAAATAGTATGGTACCTCTATTTCTAGTTTTGTAAGGAGGCACCAAATCGATTTCCAAAGTGGTTATGCCATTTACATTCCGACCAACAGTGTATAAGTGTTCCAGTCTCTTCACAACCTCTCCAAAATTGATTATTTGGTGGATTAATGCTAGCCTTGTTGGGGTGAGATGGTATCTCTTTGCAGTTTTGATTTGCATTTCTCTAATGGCTAATGATCACGAGCATTTCCTCATGTGTCTTTTAGCTGCCTGAATGTCTTCTTTGGTGAAGTGTCTGTTCTTATACTTTGCCTATTTTTTAATTGGGTTATTTGTCTTTTTATTGTTGAGGTTTTGTAGTATCTTGTAGAATTTAGAGATTAGACCCCGACTGGGTATGTCACAGCCAAAAAATTTTTTCCAGTCTTTAGGTTGTCTTTTTACTCCTTTGGTGAAGTCTTTCGATGAGCATAAGTGCTTGATTTATAGAAGCTCACAGTTATCTAGTTTCTCCTCTGGTGTTTGTGCACCATTAGTTATGGTTCATATTCCGTTTTTGTCATGTATTAAGGCTCCTAGCATTGGCCCAATTTTTCTTCCATGATCTTTAGTTTTGGACTTTATATTAAGTCTCTGATCCATTTTGTGTTAGTTTTTGTGCATGGTGTGAGGTATGGGTCTTGTTTCAGTTTTTTGCAAATGGATATCTAGTTATTCCTGCACTATTTGTTAAAGAGACTGTCTTTTCCCCATTTCATGGGCTTTGAACCTTTGTCAAATATCAGCTGCTCATAGGTGGATGAATTTACGTCTCGGTTCTCAATTCTGTTCCATTGGTTTATCTGTCTGTTGTTGTACAAGTACCAGGCTATTTTGACTACCATGGTGGTATAATAGTTTCTAAAATCAGGGACTGTGAGGTCTCCCACTTTGTTCTTCTTAGTAATGCTTTACTTATCTGGGGCCTCTTCCTTTTCCATGTAAAGTTGGTGATTTGTTTCTCCATCTTGTTAAAAAAACGCCTTTGGAATTTGGATCAGGATTGCATTGTATCTGTACATCACTTTGGGTAGAATTGACATTTTCACAACATTGAATCTTCCTATCCATGAGCATGGTATGGTTTTCCATTTATGTAGGTCTCCTTGATTTCTTGAGTAGTGTTTTGTAGTTTTCTTTGTACTGGTTTTTTACATCTTTGGTTAGATTTATTCCTAAGTACTTTATCTTCTTGGTGGCTATTGTGAATGGTATTGACTTGGTGATTTCATTTTCAAGGAATGATGTTGGCTGTTGACTTTATATAAATGCCCTTTATAATGTCAGGGAATTTCCATTCTATTCCTCGCTTGCTGAGAGTTTTTTTTTTTTTTTTTTCCAGGAGTGGGTATTGTTCTTTGTCAAATGCCTTTCCTGCATTGACTGATAAGATTGTGTGGTTCTTTTCTTTTGTTTTTTATATGTAATGGATTACATTGATTGATTTTCTAATGTTGAACCATCTCTGCATACATGGTATGAATCCCACTTGGTTATGATGTATTTTTTTTAATATGCTATTGAATTAGCTAGAATTTTGTTGAGGATTTTTGTGTCTTTGTTCATGAGGAATGTTGGTCTGTAATTTTTGTTTTTTGTGGTGTATTTGCCTGGCTTTGGTATCAGGGTTATGCTGGCTTCATAGAATAAGTTCAGGAGTATTCCTTCCTTTTCTACACTCTGAAATATCTTTGGTAGTACTGGTGTTAACTCTTCTCTGAAAGTTTGATAGAATTCTCCAGTGACACCATTCAGGCCAGGGCTTTTCTTTTTTTGGCGGGGGGGTAGATTTTTTTTATTACCTATTCAATCTTTTCTTTTGTTATGGGTATAGTTAGCTTTTCTACCTTGGTTTGCATTAGTTTAGGTAGGTAGTGTGTTTCTAGAAATTTGTCCATTTCCTCTAGGTTTTCAAATTTGTTGGAGTACAATTTTTCATAGTATTCTTTTAAGACCCTTTTTATTTCAGTTGGGTCTGTTGTGATATCACCCATCTCATTTCTTCCTCAGGTTATTTGCTTCCTCTCCGATTTTTCTTTTCTCAGTTTGGCCAGTGACTTGTGGATTTTGTTGTTCTTTTCAAAGAATCAACTTTTCCTCTTGTTGACACTTTCAACTGTATTTCTATTCTCAATTTCATTTATTTCTGCTCTAATCTTTATTATTTCCTTTCTTCTAGTGCTTGAGGACTCCTTTTGCTGCTGTCTTTCTATTTGTTCGAGTAGTAGGGTTTTGATTTCAGCCCTTTCTTCTTTTTGGATATGTTCAGTTATTGCTATAAATTGACCTCTAAGCACTGCTTTTGCTGTGCCCCAAAGGTTTTGATAAGATGTGTTTTCTTTCTCATTTGATTCTATGAATTTGTTTATTCCATTCTTGATTTCTTCTATAACCCTGGAGTTTTTAAGCAAGGTGTTGTTCAGTTTCCATGTATTTGATTTTTTTCCTTGCTGTTTCTGTTATTGATTTCTATTTTTATGGCATTATGATCAGAAAAGATTCTTTGTATTATTTTGATACTTTGGATTCTGTTAAGGCTTACCTTTTGGCCTAAAATGCAATCTATTCTGGAGACTGTTCCACATACATTGGAAAAGAATGTATACTTTGCTGCTGTTGGGTGGAGTGTTCTGTATATGTCTATAAGGTCAGGTTAATTGATTGTGGCATTTAGATCTTCTGTATCTTTATTGAGTTTCTTTCTAGATGTTCTATCCTTCACCAAAAGTGGTGTGTCAAAGTCTCCTACTATTATTGTGGAGCTGTCTGTTTCTCTATTCAATACTGTTGTTTGTTTTATGTGTTTTGGTGTCCTGTCATTGGGTGTGTATATCTTTATTATATATGAATGAATAAATCTGTTCTGGAAGAAGTACAACCAGAATTCTCCTTAGTAGCAAGGATGGTGAGACTATGTCTCATATACTTTGGACATGTTATCAGGAGGGATCAGTCCCTGGAGAAGGACATCATGTTTAGTAAAGTAGAGGGTCAGTGAAGAAGACTAAGACCCTCAAAGAGATGGATTGTCACAATGGCTTTAATAATGGGTTCAAGCATAACAACGATTGTGAGGATGACACAGACCAGGCAGCATTTTGTTCTACTGTACATAGGGTCGCTATGAGTTGGAACTGACTCAATGTCACCTAACAACAACAATAACATATTTATTATGGTTATGTCTTCCTGGTGTATTGACCCTTTAATCATTATGCAGTGTCCTTCCTTATTGTTTATCATAGATTTTGCTTAAAATCTATTTTGTGGGAGATTGATATTGCCACTACTGCTCTTTTTTGGTTGTTGTTTGCTTGATATATATTTTTTTCCATCATTTGAGTTTTAGTTTCTTTATGTCTTTGTGTCTAAAGTGTGTCTCTTGTAGACAGCATATAGATGGATTGTGCTTTTTTTTTTTTTAATCCATTCTGCCACTCTCTGTTTCTTATTGTTGCATTGAGGCCATTTATATTTAATGTAATTATTGATAGGTATGAATTTACTGCTGTCATTTTGATTTTTTTTTTTTTTTTGTGGTGCTGACAGTTTCTTTGTTCTGCTTAATTTTCTGCCCTGTGTTCTTTTTCTTTATGTATTTCCTTTCATTACTCTTGATTTTGTGTTTGCTAAGTCTTTATGTTTTCTTTTTTTATTTTGATGTGTAGGTTTGTTAGCTTCCTTTGTGGTTATGTTGAAATTACCTTTGTTTTTCTAAGTTTAAACAATCTTTTATTTCTTAGTATCACCTTAACTTCCTCTCCATATGGAAGTTCTATGACTGCGTTGTTAATTCCTTCTTTTTTGTTTTGACATTGTCATCATTCACATATTCACGTCTCTATTCCCTATTTTCAGTCTTTTAACTATGCTTTGTTTTTGTAAATTCCCTATCTGATTAGATAACTTACTGATCTTACTTATGTCCTAGTCTTAGATTGTTTTCTGATATTGTTGGTTTTCTAGCCAGAGAACTTCCTTTTATACTTCTTGTAGTTTTGGTTTGGTTTTTACAAATTCTCTTAACTTCTTTTTATCTGGAATGTCTTAATTTGCCATTGTATTTGAGAGACAATTTTGCTGGATATGTGATTTTTGGCTGGTAATGTTTTTTTCCTTTAAAGCTTTATATATGTCATCCTATTGGCTTCTTGACTGCATGGTTTCTGCTGAGTAGTCAGAGCTTAGTCTTATTGGTTCTTCTTTGTAGGTGACTTTTCACTTATCCCCAGCCTTTCTCAAGATTCTATCTTTGTCTTTGTTTTTGGCAAGTTTAATCATGATATGGCTGGGTGACTTTCTTTGGGGGTCTATCCTGTATGGGATTCATTGGGCTTCTTGGATAGATATCTTCTCATCTTTCATAATATCAGGGAAGTTTTCTGCCAGCAAATCTTCAACAATTCTCTCTGTTTTCTGTTATCTTTCCCTGTACTGGTACTTTGATCACTTGTCAGTTTTTCCTCTTGTCGGTTTTTCCTTTTGATAATATCCCATATAATTCTTAGGCTTTCTTCTTTTTTTAGATTTTTTTTTTATTTTTCTTCATATAAATTGGTGTCAGGGGCTTTGTCTTCAATCTCACTAATCTTGATTTCCATTGTCTCAATTCTGCTCCTATGCCTTTCTACTGAGTTGTCCAATTCTGAAATTTTATTGTTAATCTTTTCGATTTCTAGTTGCTGTCTCTATGATTTCTAGCAGCCTATTTATTCTGTCATTTTCTTCTCATATTGTTTTCCTAAATTCTTCTATTACTTTGTCTGTGGGTTCCTTGGCTTGATCTGAGCTTTGCGTGATCTCCTTCCTGATAGTTTGGAAAGCTCTATGTATTAGTCTTTTGAATTCTTTCTCAGGTAGTTCCATTGCATTATCTTCCCCTAGAATGTTTTCTGGTTCTTTACTTTGGTTGCTTACTGGAGCCATCTTGACCTGCTTTGTTATATGATTTGATATTGACTATTGTCTCTGAGGCATCAGTAAGTTATTATATTTATTTATTTATTGTATGTTTGTTTACTGTGTCCTGACTTTTTGTTTTGTTTTGATATGCCCAAGTAGGCTGGGTGTGTGGGCTACTTTTGTTGTTGCTGTCTTTGAAGCTCTCACATCCTGTCTACAGGTGGTCAGACCAGCTACTAGATGTGTGTGCCCAAGAAAGTCTGCCCAGGCTGGTGTCAAATGTCAGGAGTCTGCAGCTCCACCCTGGCTGCTGTAGTTGAAAATGAACTTCAGGTTTATGCCCTGCTGTTTTATGCTAATGAGAGTGTGTGGTGTTGAATTGGCCCACACAGGTCTGGGCAGGGGTGAAGTGTGCTGCAAGTCTATGAACTCCTTACATCAGTGGCTGGGCAAAGGGGCAGAGCCTTCCAACCAGCCCTGAGTTCTCAGCTTAGGAGTCCTGGCATTTTTTTAATGTCACATGACTGTTGTAGGGGTGGAGGGCCCTGCGTTCCAGGGCTTAGGGTGTTTGACATTGTTGAATAGCGTGGAATTGGGGTCCCAGCAGAGTGGGGTGTGGGGGGGTTAAGGGAAGGAAGTGATTCTACACTGTGAAACTCTGGGGGGTGGGGTTATTTTGCCACTTCATGGTAGGTTGGAAGGTTGTACTTAACTTTTGCAGGTCTGGTGTCGCTCCTACTTGGTTCTGGAGGTGTTTGCAGATTCACTGCTGCTTGGCTGCACCTGATGTGGTGGGGCTCATCTTTGGATGTTGCACTTGCCTCAGCCCATGTGTGTTGCAGTCTCAGCTAGCAGGGTACTGGCAATCTCACAATCTGTAGTTCTCCACTGCTTTTGAATTGTCTTTCCTTCCACCTGTCTCTCAGTCTGATTCTTCAGCTTTGTCTTTGATGATTAGGGTTCCTAGACTGTCATATATATTTATTTGTTTTTTCGGTTCTTTGTCATAAGAGGGACTACAGAAAACATCTGACTAGTCTGTCATCTTGGCCCCGCCTTTTCTAAATTTTTGAATGTTAAATTTAAAAAACAAAAACAAAAAACCTCTCTTCAGGGGTAAATAAAACCTCTGCCAGCTTTACAATCCAAAGACAGACGTCTCTAACGATCTAGGCTCCATCTCTTTTGAAATGTCAACACCCAGGAAAATAGAGCTTCAGTCTTCCTGACACCCTAAGAGCTTAACCTAGAGATCTATCCAGACTGTAACCATTTCCCTCAGGGAGATGGGAGAAGTTTCACTGTTCTTACAGATGAAAGCAATTAACTAAACAAAAGGCTTCCTTAATTCTCAAAGCATAGGATGAACCATATCGGGAATGTACAACAAAGTTCAGGATGTAACTGTGAATTATTTAGTCAAGTTCTCTTATGGGAAAACAGGTTACCATTGATCCTGAGGAAATATGTTACATACTGGCTAAACATAATGAAGCATAAAAGGATGGTATCTGCTTGAATGTATATGCATGTTCTTGGTCCTACTTATCCAATAATAAAACAGCATTCTTTTCTATACTGTTATGGAGAAGATTTTCTTTGTTGGTTAGACTTTAATCCACCAACATTATGAAAGAATTTAATTTGCTACCATACCCTCCGAACCTCTTTCCAGATGAATTAAAGTTATTGTCTGTAGATAAATTTGAACATGCCGGTTGACAATAATTCAGTTCATGGTATGTACCAACTGATTTTATTTATGAAAAAAAAATCAATAATGAATAGATAAAAGTCTAGAATGATATATCCTCCAAAATTAACAACATCTCTAGCTCATTGATGGGATTAGAGATTTTTTTTTAATTTTGTATTTTTCTGTGTTTTGTGAATTTTTTCAATGATTATGAATTATTTTACAATCATAAAAAAATACACAAGAGTAATTTCCTTTTCAAAAAAGGAAATCATTTATTTCAAGAATTATTTTCTACTAGGTATCAGCTATTGCAATTCATTAGTTATTTATTTGTTAGACAAGTATTCAATAAACAACGACTGCATATGAAGTCTGCCATACGTTTGTGTTTGTGCAAAGCTGAGTTATTTATTATAGGTTAGATAGGAAAGACTCCTTGGAATGAGGGATTATAGTTGTCCCCTTGGTTGGGACAGAAACCAGGGGCATTTAATATAGTTCGAAAATACAAAATTCATTGCCCTCGAGTCGATTTTGACTCATAGTGACCCTATAGGACAGAATACAACTGCCTCATAGGGTTTCTAAGGCAGTAAATTTTTATGGAAGCTGACTGCCACATCTTTCTCCCATGGAGTAACTGGTAGGTTTGAACTGATGACCTTTGGGTTAGCAGCCAAGTACTTAATACTCCACCACCAGGGCTCCTTTTGTATATTGTTACAGGGACCAAGAAAAAGTATTTTATCTTGGTGAGGAAATGGAGACAATGCTTCATGACAATGGCAAGTGGAACTGGGGCAAGTTATTATTTTACCCATGTGGTAATTTACTTTAAAACATTTCCGAATGAGCAGTGTGATGTGTGTACTTATAAACTGTCTCCAATTTATGCTCATGGGGGGTTAGTTAGCATATGAATTGCCCTAATCTGGAAAAATACCAAAAACTCCTTGCCATTGAGTCAATTCAGACTCATAGTGACCCTATAGGACAGAGTAGAACTGCCCCACTGGTTTTCCAAGGAGCAACTGGTAGATTTATACTCCCGACCTTTTGGTTTGCAGCCGAACTCTTAACCACTGTGCCACTGTGCCACCAGCGTTTCCCTAATCTGGAAGGATCCCCTTAAGAATTGGTGATTTAGCACATGCAGCATTTTTTCCTTAATTAACAATAAACCCAAACCCTTTGCCTTAGAGTCGATTCTGACTCATAACGAAAGACTCATAGGACAGAGTAGAACTACCCTACAGAGTTTCCAAGGAGCGGCTGGGGGATTTCAACTGCTGACCTTTTGGTTAGCAGCTGAGTTCTTAACTGCTGTGCCGCCAGGGCTCTAATTAACAACAGTTTGTTAATTGGCATAAGGGTCAATAGAAATAATGAAGTAAGTGGTGTTGAACGTATGTAATTGTTAGAAGAAGTGAACAAGACCCTATGCCCATGTATGAACATGACACACAATATGACAAGCCCATTGATTTATCCACCTGTGCAGTGGTCCAGGATTAGAACCTGCTGTCCTACTTCTCCCCGCTCCAGACAGAATCCTGCCACCTGATCTGACTTCAAATCCAGAGGTCCTGCCACACAATCTTATTGCATTCAGCTTGGAGTGAGCCTTTGCTTCATAGACAGGGACCTTCCCAGGCTTCAGACATGTTATTTATATATGCTTACCTGCTTGTTATATTCAATGTACTTGTAAATGGCAGAATTTCATATGAGACTTTTTTTCATTGTAACTAAAACCTGGTTTCAAACGGCCAGGGACTACCAATGTTACCAAATGAACTTGACATCTGCCAAATGACATTTGGCTTCATAAACCAACCGCCATCCCCCATAAAAATCAAAAACAAAAACAAAAAACTGCTGTTGAGTCGATTCCAACTCATAGTGACCCTACAGGACAGAACAAAACTGCCCCATAGGTTTCCAAGGCTGTAAGTCTTTATGGAAGAAGACTGCCACATCTTTCTTCTGCAGAGCTGACGGTGGGTTTGAATTGCTGACCTTTAGGAAAAAGACAAAGGATAAGAATGTAGAGAGCTCCTGTGGGTGTCGGGAACAGTGTGAAACAGAATCCAAAGAAGGTCAGGAGCTTCAGGGAGCCCAGTGAATGCAATCAGGCCTTAACCTCAGTGGGGTTCTAGATCAGCTTCCCTGTCTTTGAGGGAGCAGTTGACTTGGAGAAATCAAGCCCATAGTTCTACCAGGGTATTAGACAAGATCCCTGAACAGAAATTCCACAGGACCAAGGCTAAAGCCAAATGCCAAGTAGAAAAGTGGAGCTCATGTCACATTCAGGATTGTCTCCAAGTGTTGATTTTGACAGGGTTAACTCATGTGGATAGATCGTGAGACCCTGGTCCTTGCCCATGGACCTATAGCTTTGGGGATATGGGGAGGGATTCTGGAAGTGTGGGCAGAGGGTGATCAATGTGAACTAACAAACAAGACTTTCTGAAACTATTAGTATTTTGCAGAATCAGTGCACTCAACTTTTCCAATCAACACCCTATAATTAGAAGAAGCAGTTGGGTCCTGAGAATTTTAGAGTCCTGTCAGGATCTCAGAGATGGCTTGTATTGCAATCTGGATCAGCCATTCCTGTGCTGGTTATATTTCTACACTGCTCCTGCCCAACCAGACACTGAGGAGACCACCTGACACCCCCTGGTCAGCCCTTCTGCTTCCTTAAGCTCTTTTTGATTTTCTGAAACAGACCTCTGTCTACATTCTTTGAATTTTTAACAAATTTTCTGCCTCACCCCACCTCCCAAAATTGAAGCATTTCCTTAGGAAATAAATTCTTCCAGGGCTAGTTGAGCTCACCCTAACAAGTGAGAAGGTAGCACCAGTGAAGCAGGCTATAAACTAAATCTGAGAAATGGAGAAAGGAATGTAGAAAGGGCTAAAGCTGATGACTTTTAGCTGCACCAAAATACCATGTGAAAGAATGAATGTTAAGCTGCCTTCCTTCAAATCTGTGGAAAAAGTGCTTGAAATGGATCTTCTTTAAACAATTCAATAATTATTTTCAATTATGTGCAAGGCTTTTTACTTGGAGGATTATCTTGTGGTGGACATAAACTATATTATAACAGAATACAACCTGTGATTGAACTTCAAAATGGGTAAGGAAGCCGCTTTTACTGTCCTGTACTTCATTCCTGGTCCTTTCTTGATGTCTGTTGTTGTTGGGTGCCATCGAGTCGATTCTGACTCATAGCAATCCCATGTGACAAACTAGAACTATACTCTAGAGTTTTCTTGACTGTAATCTTTAAGGAAGCAGAAGGTCAGATCTTTCTCCTGCGGAGCCACTGGGTGGATCTGAACCACCAGTCTTTCAGTTAGCAGCCAAGTGCTCAACGCTTGCACAACCAGGCCTCCTTTCTTGATCTCTAAACAGTTCTAATTTCACATCAACATTCCATTCTTGATTGTTTCATATTCCTGTTGCTGGTCATGTATGCAGGGAGATTTGAGCAGGAAGTAGAGCTTATTCCTGTCCATCATCCCCTTCACCATACCATCCTGATGTGCAGTATGAGGAACATTCTTCTGGGGGATCCTTGTTCAGCTTCAGGACTTCTCATCCCAACTTTTTTTTTTTACGGGGGGAGGGGGACTGGAAGGCAACTAAGCATTGTCTCACAACCCTCAAAACTGCAGAGTTGTGCCTTCAAGATTGAGAGAGATGGAAGAAATGAAGACTGACCACCACGATGCTGTCTGACGACTCTTTGGACAATGTGCAGATTTCACAACTCTGCAAGTATGAGGGTATCTTTTTCAGTAGAAATTGATCCTCACAGCAAAGCATAGGTTTATTTCAGCAGAGGCACCCTGAGCTGAGAGAACTGTGTTGAAAATGAGAGGTGCATGATTTTTTCAAATTCTTTACTATTTTAACCTTCATAATTGTCCTGTGAGCAAAGGCGGTCTACTTCATTCCTGGGTGATTTTTGTGGATGAGAAAGTTGAGGAGCACAGAGCACATGGTGTGCCCAGTGCCTCAGAAGGCAGTTTCAGAGGAGTATGCCTGTCCTTTCTGCTTCAGAGTCCCTTCTGCCCAATTCCTAAAACTGTATCCTTTATATTTCAAAACCTAGAGAGTAGCTAATGTAATGAGCACACTGTAAATTGGGGTGCTATTGGATGGCATCTCATGTGTTTATTCAACCAAAATTTTTTCGAACATCTGATTTTTATATAATAGGCTCTGTGCTAGGAGCTAAATATATGAGGAAGAAGACGACCAAGGGATCAAATGGTGGAAGTAAAGACAGTTCTAAATAGATAATATCAATTTTTGTAATTACATAAAATTTGCTATGGTAGAAGTGACACCATAGCACAATAGCAACACAGAAGGACACCACACCCAGTCTTGGGAAGTCAGGAAATAGGACCACTTATGGAGGAAAAGAGAGGGATGCTGATGGTGTAGTGGTTAAGAACTCAGCTGCTAACCAAAAAGTTGGCAGTTCAGATCCACCAGCCACTGCTTGGAAAGCCTATGGGGCAGTTCTATTCTGTCCTATAGGGTTGCTATGAATTGACTTGAAGGCAACGGGTTTGGATCTTCATAAGGAAGGATGGAAATTAGCAAACAAAGCATATAGGGTAAGGAAACAAGGTTGTTTTAAGATGTCTGTATACTGTGTGAAAAGGCCCAGAGTCAAAAGGTAACACGTCCAGCTTGTGGAGTTACGTGGAGTTCGTTTTAGCCACAGCAGAGTCTAAAGCGTTCCACAGAAGTTCCTAAAAAGTTAAGTAGACCCTGAAGACAAATTCTGCTTTTAATTCACCAATGTTGTAATTTGGGGGATTGAATTTAGAGGCCATTCCAGCAAAATCCCAGACTTCGTATCTGAAAATTAATTAGGCAGTAGGGTTTCAAGGCCTTATTGAAAGGCCGTAAGGAAGACAAAGTTAGGATGCATGTGTTGTACTTTCCAGATCCTTGTTGTATTGAGCAGAGTCTTCTAGTTGAGCTGACTTACACTACTTCTAGTGGCATTAAAGACCTTGATTCTGTCACAGAAATGTTCCCATCCCATGTATTATTCAGTTTTAATTTTGGCAAGTATTCATTTTTGGAGTAATAAATTAATACTGTATAAAACGTAAAATACATAAAATACACAATGTAAAATTCATTATCCTCCCACTCCTCTGATCAACTACCCAGGTCCACCCCAGTGGTACCCACAGCTACTAGTTTCTTCTGTTTTTTTCCTCAGATAGCTAATACATACGCACATTTCCATTATTTTCTAAATTCAGTGGAAACAACTATATGCACTTTCTGCAGCTTTATATTTTTCATGTTATGATAAATATTAGATATTTTCTCATAGTCATACAAACAGCTTCCCCTTTTCACTTTAGTGTCTGTAGAGTCTTCCTTCATAAGTATGTCCCATGATTTATATCACTACTATCCTACAAAGGGACTTTAAAGTTGATTCAATCTTTTGGCACTCCAAGAATGCTGCAACAGATATCCTAGAATATATGTCATTTTCTACTGGGTAAATACATTGATAACATAAATTCCTAAATGTAGACTTGCTGTATCAAAGGCATGTGCATTTAACATTTTCATATATCATTGCACTGACTTACACTCTCACGAGCAAAAAAAAAGTGTTGCCCCAAACACTTGCCAATTCAATGTCCTGTTAAAAGTGTTCTTTCTTGCCATTCCTAGAGGTGAAACAGGTACCTCATAGGTTTACTTTGCACATCTTTATTACGAGCAAAATTAAACATTTTAATTTTCTTTTAATATGTTTGCCTGTTTTTAAAATGGGGTTGTTGTTCAATTTGGACCCCCGGTGGCACAGTGGTTAAGAGCTAAGGCTGCTAACCAAAAAGGTTGACAGTTCAAACCTACCAGCCCCTTCTTGGAAACTCTACGAGCAGTTCTACTCTGTCCCATAGGGTCGCTATGAACTGAAATCTACTCGATGGCAATGGGTTTGCTTTTTTGGTTTTTCTGTTGTTCTTTTTATCACTGATTTTTAAGAGTTCGTAATAGCCTAAAGAAATTATTTCCATGTATGTGATATAAACTACATATATTTTCCTCATCTTTCCATTTGTGGTTTTACTTTGCCTATATCTTGTCTGTGAATAATTTCTTTATCTTCCTCTTCTTTCCCATTTCTTAATTAATCAAATCAAAACTTAGTTTGAGGAACACAAACTTTGGTAATCTTTACTTTTAAACTTTTCTTGAATGAAACTAGTATGACTTTTTTTTTTTTAATAAGCCACTGTATTACGCTATTAAAACAAAAGAAGCCCCATTTTATAATTTCCCTAACAGGAATTCCAAACTATTTAATATGTGAGCTGAGAAGTTTCATCCCTGCCCCAAATAGTTTGCCAGCACCAGGTAGTGCTACTAATAACACATTGCCAGCTTCATCAAGGAACTGTGAAAATCCTGAGCGTTTCTTGTTAATTGTTTCAATCTCTTCTTTTAGTTGATTTATCTCTTTATTTAATTCCTCAGATTTCTTTTCAAATCCTTCTCTAAGCAGTTCTTCTTGGACCTATAAAGGGGAAAGTTTATCTTTTAAAAAACACAATTATGAAGAGTCATGGTTTCACATTTAACAATTTCAACAGGTGTAAGCATGTGTGTCTATTTCTCTACCATTATAGAGAGCTCTTGGATGAGTTTTTCCAGTCTCTTCACACGTTTGAACCTGTATATTGATAGTATCCACCGTTGCCACCTTCCTAAGATTCCCTCAACACCATCTCACTGAAAGTGGAGAGCATTGTGGCTAGGTCATAATGCATTCCAGCCCAAAGGATGCCCTTTGGGAGGGAAAGTACTTTCGATGCGAATTAATTCTCATTTCCAACTGAGGGAGCATGGTCACATACATCTACCAAATAATGGAAACTGCTGACCCTATATAGAAAACTGCTTATCAAGATCCAGGTGAGGACAATGAATGCATTTCACTCCTGGATGCATAGGGTGACTGGGGCGGATTTGGAAACAAATGCAGCAAGTATCAGAGCTTTTGCACCCCTTATTTCATATCAGGCCAAATCTAATCTTTCAAGGCCTGATGGATCTATTTCAGGTCTCTCTTATGTTCTACTGGGAATCCTAAGAACTACAGGACTAAGGTTATATTCAACAGGGGCACAATGATACTACTCTATAATCACAACAAATGGCAGCCCACGGTCTCGGGATGTCATTTGTCCTATCCAGAGCCTAACACTAAAAAAGGTGCTGGAGTCTTAGGGATTTAGGGACTTCAGCAGGATGCAGATGGATTTCAGATTTTAGTAAACCAAATGCCTTATGTGTTTCCCTCTGAGACCATGTTTTTGCTTCAAATTTTGACCCTTCCCTTCTTTAGGCACCATGCCATTGTCCCTCAGACATTGTCCAGGCCCAGGACAAACTACCTTCAATTTATGCTCCAGCATCATTGTCTGCTCTTGCAGAAGGTTTTCTCTTTCTCTCTCCATCTTCTCTTTCAATTGCTCCATGTTTTTCTTGAAGCTCCTCTCTTGAGCCTCCATCTTTTGCTGTTGCTCCTCCTGTTTCTGTTTAAGCAGCTCCTTTTCCTTCTCAGCTGCCTCCGTTTTGGCCCGCTCCGCTGTAGCATAAAGGTTGTAAAGGGGAAAGAAAACAACAGGTCAGGCCTGATCTCTACCCTTTTGTGCTCAGAGATCAAACTGACTTTGAAAATGTGAGAGTAGAACTCTCTGAATTATCCCCGTACCTATACCATCAAAGATACTTTTCAGAATGGGATGGGATAGGCCCTACTCATCTGACTGGACATATAACCACAACTCCCTCTTGTTATTTTCAGACTTAGCAGAGTGTGTGTTCCATAGAAAAGAGGAAGCTCGTTATTTCAGAATATCTTCCTCTCAGGTTCCTCAGAGGACATTGCAGAAGCCTACCCACCCCGCTGTGGGCTGAGCCCTGCCCCTGTACCTGCTATGGCCTTCTCTCCATCTGTCAGGGCTCTGTCTGACTGCAGGATGGATTCCTCTACTGCCACCTGTGATTGCAGGAAGCTCTTGAGGACCTCGTTTGCCTGAGGAAACAAGAAGGATCAAAGGCATGGCAGGCAGCAGAGATCTAGTCTCTTACTGAAAAATTATTGTTCCATAAAACCCAGATCAAACCCTGAATAGTTAAAAACCTGCTTAGGATACTCCAGAGCTTCCTTTCTTTCTGTGACCACACAGTATAAATTCCAAGCCCATTCAGGCGACATGAAAACCCTCCATCACAGCCTCCATCCTAGATCTCCAGCCTCCTCTCCCAGTGATGCTACTAACCATCCACCCAGGTAACAGCCATCCAGACTTGTGTACAGTTCTACAAACACACAACATACGTTGTTTTCACATATTTGCATATTCTTTTTCTTCTGCCTGGATGCTGTTCTATCTTTCCTTAGCTAGGATAACATCTGTCAATACTTCAACTTGTATCGCCTATCTCGTCTTGCCGGGAGCTTTCCTAGGATGCATTCCCAGTTTGCAATAGATGCCAAGTACTCTGAGCTGGCCTACTAGCTCTACCACTTGCTTTCTGTGTGACCTTGAGCAAGTTATAAACTTATTTGTGTATCAGATTTCTCAACCGTATAATGTGGATAATAGTAGTAATACTATCATAACGTTGTAGCTGTTGTTAGGTGTCATTGGGTCAATTCTGACTCATAGCGACCCCATGTCACAGAGTAGATCTTCCCCACCATAAGGTTTTCTAGGCTGTATTCTTTATGGCAGCGGATCACCAGGTCTTTATACAGTGTATATTATATTATGGTATATATATTTATATATGTATATATGTGTGTATCTATATCTATATAAAATCAGAATAATATTATGCCGAATATTAAGTTATAATTCAACAAAAGCACATAAGACCATGCCTGGTGTAAGAAATGAAGGCTCAATATGTGCTAGGCACTATAATTATCATCATCATCATTCTTGTTACTATCTGTGCATAACATCATGAAGACCCTTATCACACCATATCCTATTGACTATTTCTCTATCTCAAAATGATCATGAACTTATTTTTTAAAATTTTATTGTTGTAGTTTAAATGAAGTTTACATTTCAAGTTAGTCTCCCATACAAAATTTATACATACATTGTTATTGGACCCTAATTGCTCTCCCCGTACTGTGACAACACACTCCTCCTTTCCACCTGATTCTTCATGTCCATTCATCCAGCTCCTAACCCTCTCTGCCTTCCCATCTCACCTCCAGACAGAAGCTGCCCGTTTAGTCTCTTGTATCTACTTGAGCTAAGAGGCACACTACTCATGAGTGTCACTTCATGTCCCACAGTCCAGTCCAATCCCTGTCTGAAGAGTTGGCCTCGGAAATTGTTTTAGTTCTGGGCTGATAAAGAATCTGGGGGCCATGCCTTCTGGGGTTCCTCCAGTCTCAGTCAGACCTCTTTTTACTAGAATTTGAGTTCTGCACTTCATCTTTCTGCTGCTCTAACAGGGACTCTCTGTTGTGTTCCCTGTCAGGGCAGTCATTGGTCGTAGCTGGGCACCCTCTAGTTCTTCTGGTCTCACGCTGATGAAGTCTCTGCTTTATGTGGCCCTTTCTGTCTCTTGGGCTAATATTTTCCTTGTGTCCTTGGTGTTCTTCATTCTCCTTTACTCCAGGTGGTTGGGACCAATTGATGCGTCTTAGATGGCCTCTTGCAAGCTTTTAAGACCCCAAATGCCACTCACCGAAGTAGGATGCAGAACATTTTCTTAATATGATTTGTTATGCCAGTTGACCTAGATATCCCCTGAAAGCATGGTCCCCAGATCCCTACCCCTGCAACTCTGTCCCTCAAAGTGTTTGATTGTATTCAGGAAACTTCTTAGCTTTGTCCAGTTGTGCTGATTTCCCATGTAGTGTGTGCTGTCTTTCCCTTCACCTAAGATAATACTTATCTACTATCTAGTTAGTGAATAACCCTCACCATCCCTCCCCACCCTCGTATCTATCAAAAAATGTTGTCTTCTGTGTTTAAACCTTTTCTTGAGTTCTTATAATAGTGGTCTTATACAGTATTTGTCCTTCTGTGACTGACTAAATTCACTCAGCATAATGACCTCCAGATTCCTCCATGTTATAAGATGTTTCACGGCTTCATCTTCTTTCTTTATCATTGCGTAGTATTCCCTTGTGTGGATATACCACAATTTGTTTATCCATTCGTCTGTTGATGGGCACCTAGGTTGTTTCCATCTTTTTCCTATTGTGAACAGTGCTGCAATGAACATGGGTGTGCAAATATCTATTCATGTGATGCCTCTTATTTCTCTAGGATGTATTCCAAGGAGCGGGATAGCTGGATCTTATGGTACTTCCATTTCTAGCTTTTTAAGGGAAGCCAAATCGATTTCCAAAGTGGTTGTACCACTTTACATTCCCACCAACAGTGTATAGGTGTTCCAGTCTCTCCACAACCTCTCCAGCATTTATTATTTTGTGTTTTTTGGATCAATGCTAGCTTTGTTGGGGTGAGATGATATCTCATTGGAGTTTTGATCTGCATTTCTTTAATGGCTAATGATTGTGAACATTTCTTCATGTGTCTCCTGAATATCTTCATTGGCGAAGTGCCTGTTCATATCCTTTGCCCATTTTTTAATTGGGTTATTTGTCTTTTTGTTGTTGAGGTTTTGCAGTATCTTACAGATTTTAGAGAACAGATGCTGATCCCATTTGTTGCAGCCAAAAATTTTTTCCCAGTCTGTAGGTTGTCTTTTTACTCTTTTGGTGAAGTCTTTTGATGAGCATAAGTGTTTGATTTTTAGGAGCTCCCACTTATCTAGTCTCCCTTCTAGTGTTTGTGCGTTGTTACTTATGGTTCATACTGTGTTTTTCCAATGTATTAGGGCTCCTAGCATTGTCCCTATTTTTCCTTCCATGATCTTTATCTTTTTTGATTTTATATTTAAGTCTTTGATCCATTTTGAGTTAGTTTTTGTGCATGGTGTGAGGGATGGGTCTCGTTTCAGTTTTTTGCAGATGGATGTCCAGTTACGGAAGCACCATTTGTTAAAGAGATATCTTTTCCCCAGTTAACGGGCTTTGGGCCTTTGTCAAATATCGGCTGCTCATAGGTGCATGAATTTATGTCTGGATTCTCAATTCTGTTCCATTGGTCTATGTATCTCTTGTTGTACCAGTACCAGGCCGTTTTGACTACTGTGGCAGTATAATAGGTTCTAAAATCAGGTAGTGTGAGGCCTCCCTCTTTGTTCTTCTTGGGTAATGCTCTACTTACTTGGGGCCTCTTCCCTTTCCATATGAAGTTGGTGATTTGTTTCTCCATCTCATTAAAAAATGATGTTGAATTTGGATTGGGATTGCACTGTATCTGTAGATCGCTTTGGGTAGAAATGACATTTTCACAATATTGAGTCTTCCTATCCATGAGCAAGGTATATTTTTCCACTTATGCAGGTCTCTTTGAGTTTCTTGCAGTAGTGTCTTGTAGTTTTCATTGTATAGGTCTTTTACGCCTCTGGTTAGATTTATTCCTAAGTATTTTATCTTCTTGGGGCCTCTCATAAATGGTATTGATTTGGTGATTTCCTCTTCAAAGGTTCTCTTTGTTGGTGTAAAGGAATCTGACCGATTTTTGAATGTTTATCTTGTATCCTGAAACTTTGCTGAAATCTTCTATTAGTTACAGTAGTTTTCTTGTGGATTCTTTGGCATTTTCTGTGTATAAGATCATACCATCTGCATATAGAGATACTTTGATTTCTTCCCTATAATTTGGATGCCCTTTATTTCTTTTTCTAGCCTAATTGCTCTGGCTAGGAACTCCAGCACAATGTTGAATAAGAGTGGTGATAGAGGGCATCCTTGTCTGGTTCCTGTTCTCAAGTGGAATGCTTTCAAAGTCTCTCCATTTAGGATGATGTTGGCCTTTGGCTTTGTATAAATGTCCTTAATTATATTGAGGAATTTCCCTTCTATTCCTATTTTATTGAGAGTTTTTATCACGAATGGGTGTTGGACTTTGTCAAATGCCTTTTCTGCTTTGATTGATAAGATCATGTGGTTCTTGTCTTTTGTTTTATTTATGTGATGGATTATATTGATTGTTTTTCTAACGTTGAACAATCCCTGCATACCTGGCATAAATACCACTTGATTATGGTGAATTATTTTTTTTTGCTATGTTGCTGAATTCTACTGTCTAGAATTTTGTTGAGGATTTTTTGTCAATGTTCATGAGGGATATTGGTCTGTAATTTTCTTTTTTTGTGGTATCTTTACCTGGTTTTGGTATCAGTGTTATGCTGACTTCATAGAATGAGTTTGGGAGTATTCCATAGTTTTCCAAGCTCTGAAATACCTTTAGTAGTAGTGCTGTTAACTCTTCTCTGAAAGTTTGGTAGAATTCTCCAGTGAAGCCATCAGGGCCTGGGCTTTTTTTTTTTGTTGGGAGTTTTTAAATTACCCTTTTCAATCTCTTCTTTTGTTATCGGTTTATTTAGTTGTTCTACCTCTGTTTGTGTTAGTGTAGAGAGGTAGTGAGTTTCTAGAAACTTGCCCATTTCTTCTAGGTTTTCAAATTTGTTAAGGCACAGTTTTTCATAGTATTCTGTTATGATTCTTTTAATTTCTGTTGGGTCTCTTGTGATATCATCCATCTCATTTCTTATACGGATTATCTGTTTCCTCTCCTGTATTTCTTTTGTCAGTTTTGCCAATGGTTTATAAATTTTGTTATCTTCTCAAAGAACCAGCTTTGGGTCTTGTTAACTCTTTTGATTGTTTTTTCTATTCTTTATTTCATTTAATTCTGCTCTAATTCTTATTATTTCCTTTCTTCTGGCAACTGAGAGCTTCTTTTGCTTCTCTGTTTCTACTGGTTCCAGTTATAGGGTTAATGTTTTGATTATGGCCCTTTCTTCTTTTTGGATGTTTGTATTTATTGCTATAAACTGACCTCTGAGCACTGCTTTTGTGGTGTCCAAAAGGTTCTGGTAGGATGTGTTTTCATTCTCGTTTGATTCTATGAATTTATTTATTCCATCCATAATTTCTTCTATAATCCAGTAGTTTTTGAGCAAGGTGTTGTTCAGTTTCCATGTGTTTGATTTTTTTCCTTGCTTCTTGTGTTGTTGATTTCCACTTTTACGGCTTTATGGTTAGAAAAGATGCTTTGTAATATTTCGATGCTTTGGATTTTGTTAAGGCTTGCTTTATGGCCTAATATGTGGTCTATTCTGGAGAATGTACCATGTGTGTTGGAAAAGAAAGTATACTTGGCTGCTGTTGGGTGGCGTGTTCGGTATATGTCTATGAGATCAAGTTGGTTGATTGTAGTATTTACGTCTTCCTGGTCTTTGCTGAGCTTCTTTCTGGGTGTTCTGTCCTTCACCGAAAGTGGTGTGTTGAAGTCCCCTACTACTATTGTGGAGCTGTCTATCTCTGTTTTCAGTGCTGTTAGAGTTTGTTTTATATATTTTGGAGCCCTGTCATTGGTTGCGTAAATATTTATTATCATTATGTCCTCCTGATGTATTGACCCTTTAATCATTGTATAGTGCCCTTCCTTATCCTTTGTGGTGGATTTTACTTTAAAGTCTATTTTATCAGAGATTAATATTGCCACTCCTGCTCTTTTTTGAGTGTTGTTTGCTTGATATATTTTTTTCCATCCTTTGAGTTAGTTTGTTTGTATCTTTAAGTCTAAGGTATGTCTCTTGTAGGCAGCATGTAGACGGATCGTGTTTTTTCATCCAATCTGCCACTCTCTGTCTCTTTATTGGTGCATTTAGTCCATTTACATTCAATGTAATTATTGATAGGTATGAGTTTAGTGCTGTCATTTTGATGTCTTTTTTTGTGTGTTATTCACAGTTTCTTTGTTCTGCTTAATTTTCTGTGCTGAGTCGTTTTTCTTTATGTATTTTCTTTTCATCTTTTTCATTGTTGTTGATTTCGTGTTTGCTGAGTCTTTATATTTTTCTAGTTTTTTATTTTGATTTGTAGGATTGTTAGTTTCCTTTGTGGTTTCCTTAATATTTACCCCTATTTTTCTAAGTTTTTACCAGTCTTTTATTTCATTATATTGCCTTGACTTCCTCCCCATATGCAAAATCTATGTCTACATATTTTAAGTCCTTATTTTTGTTTTAATGTCATCTTCTACATGTTGACATGTGTTTCCCTATTTTCAGTGTTTTAGCTTTGATTTATTTTTGTGACTTTCCCTCTAGGTTGATATCTGGTTGCTTTGTCCTGTGTTCTAGTCTTGGGTTGTTATCTGATATTACTGATTTTCTAACTAGAGGACTGCCTTTAGTATTTCTTGTAATTTTGGTTTAGGTTTTGCAAATTCCCTAAACTTCTGTTTATCTAGAAATGCCTTAATTTCGCCATCATATTTGAGAGACAGTTTTGCTGGATATATAATTCTTAGCTGGCTCTTTTTTTCCTTCAATGCTTTATATATGTCATCCCATTGCCTTCTTGCCTGCATGGTTTCTGCTGAGTAGTCCGAGCTTATTCTTATTGACTCTCGTTTGTAGAGGACTTTTTGTTTATCCCTAGCTGCTCTTAAAATTCTCTTTTTATCTTTGGTTTTGGCAAGTTTGATTATAATCTGTCTTGGTAACTATCTTTTGGGATCTACCTTATGTGGGGTTTGATGAGCACCCTGGATAGATATCTTGTAATCTTTCACAATATCAGGGATGTTTTCTGGCAACAAATCTTCAACAATTCTCTCTGTATTTTCTGTTATCCTCCCCATTCTGGTACCCCAATCACTCATAGGTTATTCCTTTTGATAAAGTCCCACATAATTCTTAGGGTTTCTTCATTTTTTTAAATCCTTTTATCTGATTTTTCCTCAGATAAGTTGGTGTCAACTTCTTTATCAATCTCACTAATTCTGACTTTCATTGCCTCAATTCTGCTCCTATGACTTTCTATTGAGTTGTCTAATTCTGAAATTTTATTGTTGATCTTCTGGATTTCTGATTACTGTCTCTCTATGGATTCTTGCAGACTGTTAAATTTGTCATTATGCTCTTCTGTAATCTTTTTAATTTCCACTATTGCATGTTCTGCATTTTGCTTAATTTCCTTCCTAATTTCTTGAAGAGTTCTGTATATTAATCTTTTGTATTCTGCCTCTGGTAATTCCAAGAAATTTTCCTCCTCTGGAAAATTTCTAGATTCTTTATTTTGGGAGCTTGGTGAAGCCATCATGGATTGCCTCTTTATGTGATTTGATATTGACTGTTGTCTCTGAGCCATCAATAAGTTATTATATTTACTCTATGTTTGCTTACTGTGTTCTAGCTTCTTGTTTTGTTTTGTTTGGATATGCCCAAATAGGCTGCTTGTATGAGCTAGTATGATTATTGGCAACTTTGAAGCTCTAATATCCTGTCACCAGGTGGTTAAATCTGTTAGTAGGTATGTGAGCTCAGTAGTCTGCCCACTCCTCCTATATGTATTCAGCTCAGGTGCCCAGGTAGATAGCTACCAGATGTGTGGTGTGGTGTAGGCTCTCACCTACAGTCTTAGACAGGCGTAGGTGACTGGTGTAGGCACAGGCATCTGGCTGCAGCAGGGAGACACATTCTGAGCAAGGCATGGGCTGATGGTCACCCCCGAGTGTCCAGGAGCAAGGCAAGTTCCTGTTCCCTAGAGCACTTAGGTGGGTGGGTTTTGCAGCCAGACTATGAGCACCCAATGCTGTTGGTTGTAAGGGCCGGGAGCACCTCTTATGCTTGGACCCCTATCTCAGGTGGCTAGGTGGCATGGGTGGAGTCACCAGTCCTCAGGCCCCTGATGTGGGTAGAGGAAGACCCTGTTTAATGGGCAAAGCAGTGTCAAATGTCATGAACCTGCCACTTCACAGCTGAAACAGTTCAAGTTAGACTTCAGGTATACACTGTGTTGTACTGTGGTAATGAAGGCCTATGCTGTTGAAATGGACCCACATAAGTCTCTGCAGGGGGAAAGGCACTCAAAGTCCATGGATCCCTTATGCCTGTGCCTAGGCAAAGGAGCTGTGCCTACCCTGTGTTTCTGGCTTAGGGAAGCTGGTAGTTTATTTTTTTCCCTTTTTTGTTAATTTGTTCACTCTCCAAGGCAGGGAGAATGGCTCAGGGCATGTGACGGATCCTACTTCCAGCTCAGGGGACTCAGAAATTGCTGAAGCTGGTGCAGGAACCCCGTGCAGAGCAGGGAGCGGGGAGGTAAATGGGAGAGAGGTTTTTCCCTAAGGGGGGTGTTTTTGATCCGTGCTGTAGGCCGTACGAAAGTACTTATCTTTCGCCGATTGAGGACTGCTTCTCGCTGGTTCTGGGGTGGCCAAGTAGACTCTCTTACACTGGGTCTCTTCCGGTGTGGAAAATGTGCCTCCCAGGCACCACTACTTGCCTGCCTCACCACTCACCCATGAGCTGATCAGGCCTGAAGGGTTCAGGCTCTCGCCGTGTCAAGTCTGACAACTCTTCACAGCTTCCGAACCATCTCTCCCTCCCTCTGCCACTCACTCTGGTTCCTCAACTTTGCCTTAGATGTTTAGGGCTCCTAGATTGTCATATATAATTGATTCACTTGTTTTTTCAGGTCTTTGTTGTAAGAGGGTGCACTGGAAGCGTCTGACTACTCTGCCATCTTGGCCCCACCTCCTGATCATGAACTTCTTCAGAAGAAAGATTATTACTTTAATATTGTATCTCCTGTACTTAGCATGGAGTCCCTACCCATTGCTGTCGAGTTAATTCCAACTCATAGCAACCCTGTAGGACAGATTAGAACTGCCCTATAGGGTTTCTGAGGAGCGTCTGGTGGATTCAAACTGCCAACCTTTTGGTTAGCAGCCGAACTCTTAATCACTATGCCACCAGGGTTTCCATGGAGATCCTGAGTGGTGCAAACAGTTAAGCACTCAACTACTAACCAAATGGTTGATGATTCGAATCCACCCAGAGGTGCCTCAGAAGAAAGGCTTGGTGATCTACTTCTGAAAAATCTACAGTCATTGAAAACTGTATGGAGCAGTTCTCCTCTGACACACATGGGGTCACCATGAGTTGGAGTTGACATGATGGCTGCTGGGTTGGTTTTTGGCACTTAGCACAAAATGATCACATTGTTTGAAAAATGAAAGAAAAGTTTTATGTCATCTGGATTCCTGATTCTAATTCCTTACTTTGGAAATAAATATTTGTGGTTTTTTCAAGAGTTTCTAACTAATTGTGGATATGAAACTAAAAATGTCTAGAAATCACCATGCTTTGCTTTCTCCCTACTACTGGTATTGTGGTCTTAGATTTTCAGTAGGACAAGGCGCCCTGCCTCTACTCTGCTGACCTTCCCTCCCCTTCCCTTATTCCTCACCTTAACTCCTTTCCTGGGCAGTCGCTCATAGTCCTGTTCAACTTTTTTCTTTGCTTCTAAGTAGAGACTGTGTCCTCCAGGAACAGAGAAAGTTCCTCTCGAAATAGTTTCCATTAGGGGCTCTGAAATCTGCTTAAGCTCAGCCTGACAGTATTTCTCAGATGCTTCTTCATTCTGCAGCACAAAGTCTTCCTTCTTTTTCTCTATGGTGCACTGCAGGAAATGTAGAGAAACACAATAGAAAGAAGTTGTTAGAAGGGATGATCCTACTGTGGTCCTCTTGGAAGAAGGAGGCTGACAGCCTCAGAGTGGAGCCAGGAGATCTGTGTTAGACACAGGTCAAGTTCAGCATATATAAAATGGTGTGGGTGGATGATATGAACTCTATGGTTTCTTTAGCTGTATAGTGTGACTAACAGTGATCCAACAATCACAATGAGTAATAGAAAAGTGTATTTGGCTGGAAGGAGAGTTTCCTCAGAGAACTTGGGTTGCTATGGATGAAAATGTAAACATGAAAAAGCAACCCACACGGTAATGACTTAAATGCACTCTGAGCAGACTTTGGAACCCTTCAAGAATTCTCTCAATTAGGATTTGAGTTTGTGAATATATAGGAACAGAATTTTTTTCCTTGTACTTATAAATTACAATCCAAATGGTTTTACTCAACACAAATTAAGAAATTTTTGTCACTTGTAGGCCAGAGACAGAATGAATGACAAACTTTCAGTGAAGGTGACTATAGGTAAGCAGAAATAAGATGTCCACCAAGATATCTGGTGTCCATATCTTTCGCAGTCTTTGAAAATTTGAATATAATGGATTTTACTCCCATGATTAGGTTACGCTGTATGGCACAAGTTGACTTTAAGAAATGGAGTTTGTGCATGGGCATCACCTAATTACATGAGCCCTTTAAAAGTAAAGAGCCTTGGTAGCACAACGGTTAAGAGGTTGGCTGCTAACCAAAAGGTTTGCAGCTCAAATCCACCAGCTGCTCCTCAGAAACTCTATGAGGCAGTTCTACTCTGTCGTATAGGGTTGCTATGAGTTAGAATTGACTTGATAGCAATGGGTTTTTGATGTTTAAAATCAGAGTTTTCCAGTTTTTGGCAGAAGAGGAAGTCAGAGAAATTAGAGACGGGAAGCATTTGATGAATCATTGTTGGCATGAAGGTAGAATGGGGTTACCCAGAGCCTCTAGATAAGAACTAAGCCCAGATGACACCTTGATTTTCACTTTGATACCCTGAACAGAAGACCCATATATTCTGTGCTGAACTTCTGAAATAAAAAAAAAAAAAACTAAGCTAGTAAGTGTGTGAATGCTAAGTTCATAGTAATTTGTTGTACTGAAATAAAAAATGAAGTGCACATCTTTTAGAAAAAAAAGTGAATGGTAGCCTTGTAGAGCCCTGTCACTCATTGCAGTCTAGTCTCCACGAAGCATGGGGTCAAAAAGGTGGACAGGAATCTGCAGGGATAAGTGCTAAGACAAGTACCATGAGCTGTTTCTGGAACTCCTGATTTTCATCCTTGAAGGAGTGCTCCATGAAGATTGTAATAGCTTCCCTCTCACAGACTGCATGCACTTCCAGCAGCTCCTGGAGAGTGTCTGTGGGGAGCCTTAGACACTGAGCCATCTGCTTGCTGTAGTGGTCGGTTGCCTTCTGCACAGCTGCCGAGTTCTCCCTTTGGGCCAGAGTTGTTACCGCATTCTCCAAACAAGGCACTGCTCCACTGTTGATGGCATCCACATAGGTCTCCACCAGAGTCCCCAGCCCTGAATAAGCCAGGAAATTAACAAATTTAGGGATATATATCAAGTTCTCACTGTTTTTAAAACTTTAGTGATCAGCATTCTAAATTTAACTTGAATTTTTGTTCTTTTTCTTTTCCTTCTTTTCTTTTTTGATGAACCCATTTCTTTAAAGTAACATCACTTTTTCTCCTATTTATTCTTTCATGATTCTCCATTTTATTACTATATAAAATTGGATTACTGATCACAACCAATCTTTCCCATGTTTCCTGGAAAAAATACTTTCCTATTTAAATAAAATAGTGTTCATTAGATAGGCAAACTAATCACATAATTTATGGGGTCAGTTCCAAAAGAAAATACAAGTTCTTTTTTCAAAAAAAAAAAAAAAATTGAAGATTGCAACACAGAGCATTAAACCAAGTATGGATGCATCTCAGCACGGATATCACACAACTGCACAGGTTGCATGTTTATGAAGACGGCCCTGTACATAGATTATATTTAACTTTGTTTTTCAAAATATGAATGGAGGTATATGGAACATGGCTCTATAAACAGTAGCACCACGCTGTCCCTCCACAGCAAAGACCTGAAAAACTAAGTAAAACAGAGACAAACATCAATCCTGGAGCCCTAAGTGTCAAGTGAACAGATAAAGTACCCAGCCAAATGCTGAATGGAATAAGAAACTGACAGAGAACCGAGAGCAAGCAGAGATACAAGCAGAGGTCCCCTATCAGCTAATGCAGTACAAATTTGCCATCTTGGACTCCCGTTGGAAATTGGTGGACAGGGAGTATGGGAAAGCAGCTTCACAGAGCTCCCAGCAGGAGATAGAGCACCCAGTAACCAGTGATATACACTTTCCGACCTCCCAGCCTTCTTCCTGCTGCTCAGCCTCTGCCACTTCCCAGGCAAATGCAGTCTCTCAGCCGGGAGGCACTGGCTCCATGCCACAAGAATTTGCCCCTCCCACACTGGCTGGCTCCCTCAGTGCCATTTCTTTGCTGCTGTTGTTGTTTTTTCCACTTTTTTTGGTTTCTTCTCTGCCTCTCACCTCCTCCCCCTCCTTTCTCTTGAACACCTCACTCCATGTGCCGTCTTTTCTTCTTCTTGACAGGCTGTGAAGCACTGTTCAGCTGCGGAACTGCTTCCCAAGTCTTTGCTGCCACGCTAGTGGAATCTGCAGGAACTTTTTGGTTTTTGTATTTTTTGTTTGTTTGTTTGTTTTGTTTGTTTGTTTGTTTTCTTTTTCTTTTCAGGGCTTGGGAACCCCTTCTAGCTGGGCTGTACTGTGCAGCTGTGCCAGTAGGATCCCCGGGGTCATTTCTTTTTTTTTTCTTTTTTCCTTTTTTTCTTTCTTCATTTCTCAGTTCCTCATCTCTTTGTACTTACCTTTGTTTCCTTTCTTTTGAATACCTAGTACTGTGTGCCATCTCTGGCCCTTCAACCCAGGCTACATTTTGAGGCTTAGGAGCCACTTCTCCAGTTTGCACAGCCACACCAGTGGGATACCTGGGGGGTTTTCTTCCTTTTTTTCTCTCTTTTTTCTTTTTATTTATTATTATTATATTCTTTTTCTTTTTTCATTTTTGTCTTTCTTCATTTCTCAGTTTCTCATCTCTCCTTACCTTCTTTTCCTGTCTCCCAAATACCTGGCACTGTGTGCCATCTCTGCCCCTTCTAGCCAGATGTACTATGCTGTTTGGGAGCTACCACACCCATCTGCCCAGGCACTCCAGTGGGATCCCTGGGGGCCTTTCTTTTTTTATGATTTTTTTTCTTTTCTCTTTTCCTTTTTTGTTTTTCTTCGTTTCTCAATTTCTCATCTCTTTTGCTTTCCTTCTCTTCCTGTCTCCTGAATAAGTGGCACCATGTGCCATCTTTGCTCCTACTAGACAGGCTGTGCCCTGAGGCCTGGGAGCCACTTCTCCAGTCCCCATTGGGAACCCTAGGGGCATTTTTTAAAAATTTTTCTTTCTTTCTTTCTTTTTTGTCTTTTTTCCTTTTTGTTTTTATCCCATTTCTTGGCTTCTCATCTCATCACTACAATAGCAAGCCCTCTCAGCACTTTTTTTTGGTTTGTTCAGTTTTTTTTTTTTTTTTGGCTCCTGTTTTGCTCTCCTCTTTCCCATACTCATCTTAGCTCCACACATCACAATCTCCCCACTCCTTCCTGCCTACCTGCACTGTGAGCAGAACGTCACATTCCCAAGCAGCACAGACACAGCCTACCGGAACCTGCTCTGCACTGATTCCTGGCCCACCTTGTCAACCCCACTATGAGCCACAAACAACCCATCCCAGCCCCTCCCCTTCAGCTGGACCTGCCCTGCTGCACCATAGCTGAGTGACTGGCCCTGCCCATTGGATGAAGAGGTGAAAAGTATCGTGCCCACAGATGAGCAAACAACAAAGAATACACAGCCCACCTACTCGGACATAACCAATTAAAACAAAAAAGCAGGACAAAACAAATCTACAATCAATAAATGAAGAACGTAGCCACTGAATGTCCTGAAGACAGCAGAGAATATCAAAACATTAAAAAAAATCAGGACATGATGGTTCCAGTAGGTGTCAAAACACCAGAAGACTTTCCAGTAGAAGAAATGGCACTGGAACTACCTGATAGGGAATTAAAATATCTAATATTCAGAGCTATCTGAGTTGAAGCAAAAAGCAGACAAAAATGAGAAAAAAAATAGACAAATTCATGAAAAAGGCAGGCAAATTGATGGAAAATACAGACCAAAAAAATAGAAGAATTCAGGAAAATAATACAGGAACAAAACGCTAGAATAAATTCACAACTAGAAATCATACAGAAACAACAATTAGAAATTTATAAGATAAACAACAAGATTTCAGAAATGAACAGTGTTGTAGAAGTGCTGAGGAGCAGGTTTGAAACAATGGAAGACAGAATCAGCAACACTGAAGACAAACACTTGGATACAACTTTGAGTAAAAATTAGAAAAAAGGAATGAAGAAAAATGAAGAAACCCTGAGAATTATGTGGGATACAATCAAAAGCAAAAATCTGCAAGTGATCAGAGTTCCAGAACAGGGGGATAAAACGGAAAACAAAGAGAGGATCATTGAAGAACTGATGACAGAAAACTTCCCCAATATCAAGAAAGATGAAAAAGCTGACCATCCAAGAAGCTCAACGAACCCCATATACGATAGACCCCAAAAGGCAATCACCAAGGCATATCATAATCACACTCACTAAAACCAAAGACAAAGAATCCTGAGAGCAGCTCGAGAAAAATTAAAGGTCCCATACAGAGGAGAAGCAATAAGACTAAGCTCAGATTATTTGGCAGAAACCATGCAGGCAAGAAGGCAATGGATGACATATATAAAACCTTGAAAGAAAAAAATTGCCAGTCAAGAATAATATATCCTGCAAAACTCTCATTCAAATATGATGGTGAAATTAGGACATTTCCCAATAAACAGAAATTAAGGGACTACGTAAAAACCAAACCAAACTTACAAGAATTATTAAAGAGAGTCCTTTGATCTGAGAACAAACAACATCAGACCACAGGCTGAATCTAGGATGCGAGATTGCACCATCCAGATACCAACCTAGGAAATGAACTCTTAAGGACTATCCAAAACAAAAGAATTACAACGGGGAACCAGAGAGGTTAATCTGCAAATGGCAACAACATCAGAACAATAAAAG
>NW_004443994.1:3528277-3575361 GCF_000243295.1 Trichechus manatus latirostris
TTTTTTTTTTTTTTGGCTCCTGTTTCTCTCTCCTCTTTCTCTTCTTTCCCATACTTATCTTAGCTTCACACATCACAGCCTCCCCCCTCCTTCCTGCCTACCTGCACCATGTGCTAAACATCACACCCCCGAGCAGCACAAGCATGGCCTACTGGAACCTTCCTTGCACTGAATCCAGATGGCCCTGTTTACCCTAGTACATGCCACAAACAACCCATCCCAGCCCCTCTCCTTCAGCTGGACCTGCCCTACTGCAACATAGCTAAGTGACTGGCCCTGCCCATTAGACAAGGAAATGAAAAGTACGGTGCCCACAGACAAGCAAACGACAAGGAATGCACAGAAAACCTGCTCAGACATAACCAAATAAAACAAAAAAAAAACAAAAAAGCAGGACAAAGCAAACAAATCTATAATCAGTAAATGAAGTAAATAATTACTGAATGTCCCAAAGACAGCAGACAATATCAAAACATATTAAAAAAAACAGGACAGGATGGTTCTGGTAAGAGTTCAAATTAAAACACTAGATGACTTTCCAGCAGAAGAAAAGCCACTAGAACTACCTGATAGGTAATTCAAATCTCTAATATTCAGAACTACCCAAGAGTTGAAACAAAAAGCAGACAAAAATAAGGAAAAAAATAGACAAATTCATAGAAAAGGCACACAAATTCATGGAAAATACAGACCAAAAAAATGGGAGAATTCAGGAAAATAATACAGGAACAAAATGTCAAAATAAATTCACAACTAGAAATCATACAAAAAGAGCAATTAGAAATTCAAAAGATACACAACAAGGTATCAGAAATGGAAAGTGTCATAGAAGGGCTGAGGAGCAGGTATGAAACAATGGAAAAGGATCAGAGGATCAGAGAAATTGAAGACAAACATTTAGATATCAATTTGTTTGAGGAAAATCAGAAAAAAGAACAAAGAAAAATGAAGAAACCCTGAGGATTACGTGGGATAAAATCAAAAGCAAAAATTTGTGCACGATCTGAGTACAAGAACAGGGGGAGAAAACAGAAAACAGAGAGAACATTGAAGAATTGCTAACAGAAAACTTCCCTAATATCATGTAAGTTGAAAAGTTGACCAGCCAAGAAACTCAATGAACCCCATATAAGACAGACCTCAAAAGAAAATCACCAAGGCATATCATAATCACACTCACTAAAACCAAAGACAAACAAAGAATCCTGAGAGCAACTCAAGAAAAATGAAAAGTCATATATAGAGGGGAAACTTTAAGACTAAACTCTGGTTACATGGCAGAAACTATGCAAGCAAGAAAGCAATGGAATGACATATATAAAACCTTAAAAGAAAAAAAAAATTGCCAACCAAGAATAATACACCCTGCAAAACTCTTGTTTAAATACAATGGTGAAATTAGGACATTTCCAGATAAACGGAAGTTAAGGGAACATGTAAAAACTAAGCCAGACTTACAATAATTATTAAAGGAAGTCCTTTAGTTTGAGAACAAACAACATCAGACCACAGCCTGAATCTAGGACGCAAGATCACACCAGCCAGATACAGACCTAGGAAATGAACTCTCAAGGACTATTCAAAATCAAAAGATTTACAGCAAGGAACCAAGGAGGTTAATTGTAAATGATAACAATGTCAGGACAATAAAAGAGGGAATAAATATAATGATTAAAATGACAATTCATCATGATGATATAACCATAAGAAATATCTATGCACCCAATGACAGGGCTCCAAAATACATAAAACAAACTCTAACAGTACTGAAAAGGGAAACTGACAGTTCCACAATAATAGTCAGAGACTTCAACACAGCACTCTTGGTAAAGGACAGAACATCTAGAAAGAAAATTAACAAAGATACAGAAGATCTAAAGGGCACAATCAGCCTACTTGACCTCATAGACATATATCGAACACTCTACTCAACAGCTGCAAAGTATACATTCTTTTCCAATGAACATGAATCAGTCTCCAGAACAGACCACATCTTAAGCCACAGAGAAACCCTCAACAAAATCCAAAACATTTAGACAATACAAAGTTATTGTCTCTGACCACAATGCCTTTGAGGTAGAAATTAACAACAGAAAGATCAAGGGAAAAAAATCCATTACATGGAATCTGAATTACACCCTACTTAAAAACAACTGGGTAATAGAAGAAATCAGAGATAGAATAAAAAAATTCCTAGAATCAAATGAGAATGAAAACACATCATATCAAAATCTTTGGGACACAGCAAAGCAGTGCTCAGAGGTCAATTTATAGCAATAGATGCAAACATCAAAAAAGAAGAAAGGGACAAAATCAAAACATTAGCTACACAACTTGAAGAAATAGAAAGAGAACAGCAAAAGAAGCCCACAGCCATCAGAAGAATGGAAATAATAAAGATCAGAGCAGAAATAAATGAAACAGAAATTAGAAAAACTATAGAAAGAATTAACAAAACCAGAAGTTGGTTCTTTGAAAGGATCAACAAAATCAACAACTACTGGCCAAACTGACAAAGGAAAAACAGGAGAGGACACAAATAACCCAAATAACAAATGAAATGGCGGACATTACAACAGACCCAACTGAAAAAAAAAAAAAAAATCATAATAGAGTATCATGAAAAACTATACTCCAACAAATTTGAAAACCTACAGTGAAATTTCAGGAAACACACTACCTACCCAAACTAACTCAAAGTGATGTTGAAAATCTAAACCAACCCATAACAACAGAAGAGATTGAAAAGGTAATAAAAAAACTTCCAACAAAAAACAGCCCTGACCGAGATGGCTTCACTGGAGAATTCTACCAATCGTTCATAGAAGAGCTTACACCAGTACTACTCAAACCATTTCAGAACCTAGAAAAAGAAGGGATACTTCCGAATTCATTCTATGAAGCCAGCATAACCCTGATACCAAAACCAGGCAAAGATACCACAAAAAAAAAAAAAAAAGGAAATTACAGACCAATATCTCTCATGAATGTAGATTTTAAAATTCTCAACAAAATTCTAGCCAATTGAATTCAGCATCATATCAAAAAAATAATACACCATGACCAAGGAGGATTCATACCAGGTATGCAAGGATGGTTCAACATTACAAAATCAATCAATGTAATCCACCACATAAATAAAAGGAAAGAAAAAAATCACATAATCATCTAAGTCAATGCAGAAATGGCATTTGACAAAAATCCAACACCCATTCCTGATAAAAACTCTCAATAAAATAGGTATAGAAGGGAAACTTCTCAACATAATAAAGGACATTTATACAAAACCAAGAGCCAACATCATTCTTAATGGAGAGATACTGAAAACATTCCCCTTGAAAACAGGAACTATAAGGATGTCCTTTATCACTGCCCTATTTAACATTGTGCTGGAAGTCCTAGCTACAGCAATAAGGCAAGAAAAAGAAATAAAGGGTATCCAAACTGATAATGAAGAAGTACATCTGTCCCCATGGTACTATACATAGAAAACCCAAAAGACTCCACAAGAAAACTACTGGAACTAATAGAAAGACTCAGCAGAGAAGCAGGATACAAGATAAACATAAAAAAATCAGTTGGATTCCTACATACCAAGAAAGAGAATAATGAAACAGAAATCAGGAAAACAATACCATTAATAATAGCCCCTAAAAAGATAAAATACTTAGGAATAAATCTAACCAGAGATGTAAAAGAACTATAAAAAAAAAACTACAAAACACTACTGCAAGAAACCCAAAGGGAGTTACATAAATGGAAAAACATACCATGCTCATGGAAAGGTAGACTCAACATTGTGAAAATGACAATTCTACCCAAAGCAATTTACAAATACAATGCAATCCTGATCCAAATACCAACAACACTCTTTAAAGAGATGGAAAAAAAAAAATCATTAACTTTATTTGGAAAGGGAAGAAGCCCCAGATAAGTAAAACACTAATGAAGAAGAAGAATAAAGTAGGAGGACTTGCACTATCTGACCTCAGAACTTACTATACTGCTACAGTAGTCAAAACAGCCTGGTACTGGTACAATGACAGATGTATTGACTGATGGAACAGAATTGAGAACCCAGATGTAAATCCATCCACCTAGGGTCACCTGATCTTCAGCAAGGGCCCAAAGTCCATCAAATGGGGAACAGACTGTCTTTTTAACAAATGGTTGTGGCAAAAGTAGATGTCCATCTGCAAAAAAATGACAGTAGCCATACTTCACACCATACACAAACACTAATTCAAAATGGATTAAAGACCTAAATATAAATCCAAAAACTATAAAGATCATAGAAATAAAAATAGGATCAACGCTAGAGGTCCTAATTCACGGCATTAACAGGATACAAACTATAACTAACAACATACAAACTCCAGAAGATAAGCTAGATAACTGGGATCTTTCAAAAATTAAACATTTATGCTCATCAAAAGACTTCACCAAAAGAGTAAGAAGAGAATCTACAGACTGGGAAAAATTTTTTGGCTATTACAAATAAAACGGAAGTCTAATCTCTAAAATCTACAGGAAAATCCAACACTTCTACAACAAAAAGACAAATAATCCAATTAAAAAATGGTCAAAGGAAATGAACAGACACTTCACCAAAGAAGACATTAAAGTGGCTAACAGACACATGAGGAAATGCTTGTGATCACTAGCCATTAGAGAAATGCAAATCAAAACCACAATGAGATACCATCTCACCCAGGCATTGCTGGCACAAATCAAAAAAACAGAAAGAAACAAATGTTGGAGAGACTGTGGAGAGATCGGAACTCTTATGCTCTGCTGGTGGGAATGCAAAATGATACAACCATTTTGGAAAATGATACGGTGCTTCTTTAGAAAGCTAGAAATAGAAATACAATATGATCCAGCAATCCTACTCCTAGGTATATCCTAGAGAAATAGACATACACACATCCATGTTCACTGCAGCATTGTTCACAATAGCAAAAGATGGAAACAACCTAGATGCTCATCAACAGATGAATGGATAAACAAACTAGGGTACATACACACAATGGAGTATTAAGCAACAATAAAGAACAATAATGAATCTTTGAAGCATCTCACAACATGGATGAATCTGGAGGGCATTATGCTGAGTGAAATAAGTCAGTCACAAAAGGACAATTATTGTATGAGACCACTGCTATAAAAATTCATGAAAAGGTTTACACACAAAAGGAAACAATCTTTGATGGTTACAAGGGAGAGGAGGGATGAGGATGGAAAAAAACTAAATAGACAATAGATAAATGGTAACTTTGGTGAAGGGTAAGACAGTACACAATACTAGGGAAGCTAGCACATCTTGTACAAGGAAATGTCATGGAAGCTCCATAGACACATCCAAACTCCCTGAGGAACTGAATCGCTGGGCTGAGAGCTGTGGGGACCATGGTCTCAGGGAACATCTAGCTCAATTGGCATAACATAGTTTATAAAGAAAATGTTCTATATTCTGCTTGGGTGAATAGCGTCTGGGGTCTTAAAAGATTGTGAGCATTCATCTAAGATACTCCACTGCTCCCACCCCATCTGGAGCAAGGGAGAATGAAGAAAACCAAAGACACAGGGAAAGATTAGTCCAAGGGACTAATGGACCACAACCACCACAGCCTCCACTAGACTGAGTCCAGTACAAGTAGATGGTGCCTGGCTACCATCACGGACTGCACTGACAAGGATCACAATAAAGAGTCCTTGACAGAGCTGGAGAAAAATATAGGACAAAATTCTAACTCACAAAAAAAGACTAGACTGGCTGGCCAGACAGAGATTAGAGAAACCCCGAGAGTATGGTGCCCAGAAACCCTTTTAGCTCAGTAATGAAGTCACTCCTGAGGTTCACCCTTCAGTCAAAGATTAGACAGGCCCAGAAAACAAAACAAGACTAAAAGGGCACACTAGTCCAGAGGCAAGGACTAGAAGGTAGGAGGGGACAGGAAAGCTGGTAATAGGGAACCCAAGATGGAGAAGCTAGAGTGTCGACATGTTGTGGGTTGTTAACTAATGTCATAAAACAGTATGTGTACTGTTTAATGAGAAGCTAGTTTGTTCTGTAAACCTTTATCTAAAGTACAATTTAAAAAAAAAAAAAAAACTCAGTGGAGTTACAGAGACTCATGGCCTGGTATGTGTTTTCTGACTTGTGTAATTTTATAAAGTATCTTTTCTACTTGTATCCCATAAGACTTGTCACACAACACAGATATTTTATCCTTAACAGCAGTTTTGTCTATATGATTAGTGAATTATTTTCTTGAGATATATTTGGGCTCAAAAAGCTCTCATGTAGAGAGAAACGTGCATTACTATGTGGTGGCATGAATATGTGCTTTTCCTCGTTCACATACAAATGCAAACAGAACTACTGACAAACCCACAGAACATCACATCTTCACCATACACACTGATCCACAGAGAGACATACTTTGGGGCAAAGGTAACTCACGGTTCCCGGTGACAATGATTCCCTGTCTCAGGGTCTTGGTCTTTGCGTGGGTGAAGATATAGGAACAGAAGTTCTTTGCTTGCATCTGGAAATTACAATCCAGCTGCTCTTCTGGCAGTTCTTCAACATGGGCTAAGAGATTTTTGTCACTTGTAGGCCGGTCAAAGACAAAGCACCTCCGTTTTGGGAAGAAATGCCTGATACACTCTCTAGGCAAGTTGGAATTTTGGATTTTAGGATTCCTGCCTGCCAAATTAAAAAAAGAGCAATCATTGAAGGGGCAGCCTTCAGGAAAGACATCTATCGACATTTATTTCCAGGGATCTTTGCATTAGTGCACGGTCTGTCTTTAAATCTCCTTTTATCCAATCATGCAAATCAACCTTGAACCAATCTACCCAAAGTAAAAAAAAAAAAATCCATTTGTGGACAGAGCAAAGATCAAGGAAGCAGTTCTGGAGAGGAAATGGCAACATCTATCCCAAGTGAACAGACTTACGTTCGGTTTCCTCAGTCTGTGTATGGAGTTTAGTAGAGCAAGTATTTAATAAATGGTTATTGAATGACTGACACATAAAAAGAACTGATCAGAAGTACTTTTCTGATCTTACTGCCCTTGTGTCAGAAATAAAATGCAGGCTCAGAAACAAAGTAATGCTTGATATAAGGATAAGATGATGCTGGGAAAATATTATGGGGAGTGGTGATACCCAGGTCAGTAAAGAAAAAGTTAAAATCAGAGACCCAAAATACACGCACCATAAATAATTTGAGGGATTCTTTTAGCAAAAGCCTTCAACAAGTAGGGTTAACCTAAATGTAATTTGGAGACCTTACAACTTCTCTACATCACATTATATTGAACTTTACCACATCTTGCGGAGAGACTCTGTGGCAGATAGCAGCTGTTTAATAAGTGTTTGTTGAAGAAATGAATAAATGAAAATGGATATTCCTTCTGATACTATCAGTTAGCCACCCTCCTAAATATAATCTGTGTAACAAGTTCGTAATAATAAAATGATAACTTATTATGTAAGGATGTACAACGATGTGTGTGATATTATGAAAAACATAAAATAAAGGATTTGACAGTCTTTCTGAAAAGATATCTCAATTTTTTTCTGACTCTAGTATACAGTAAAGCCTGCAAAAGCCAGAACCTGTGTAAGGTGGAAACCTGTGAGAGAAGGAAAACGTAAATAGTTTCCACTAAAATGAGCGATAGAAAAGTGGTAAGACTGCACCTTGTCAAAGGCAGAAAACTTGCAAGTCCCAGCAAAAAAAAGGCAGTCTCACCACATTCCGGCTCTCACAGGTTTCACTGCATAAATATCTTTTTCTAAGGGATGTAATCAAGGCTAGTAAAATATGTTGTTGTTGTTGTTGTGTGCCAATGAATTGATTTAGACTCATAGCGATCCCACGTGACAGAGTAGAACCGCCCCCTGCGCCACCAGGGATCCTTTAGTAAAATATACCACGTGAAACATATTACAAAAATTAAGTCATTTTATTTCATTGTGATTCTGTGTTCAACAACTTCCAATTTCATGAACTCTTTTTCTCAAAACAGGAGGAGCACTAAATAAGGAACACAGGTATATGGGCCTTAAGAAGTTATAGCACTGATTGTAATCTGAAAAAATTTTTTCATGGTACCAATTGCTGTGAAATCATTTGGTCCAACGTTGGGCCCTAAATTTCCTCAGTGATCTTAAACTCAAGCCACTGGATAGTTTCAGGTAATAATAACCCATTAAAATCATATCCTCCTCTCAATCACCATTTTCCTGGGCCTCAATCCAGTCTCAAATATATATTGACTTCAAATGCTGATTGACGCGGCTTACTTGATATGTGTCATCCCCTACTGAACCTCCCCTCGCCGAGCCATGCACTGATACCTGGAATCAACTTCAAGGCATTCTCCAGGTACTCATCTTCGGTGATAGGGCATTCACCTAACTTCAACTCCAGGCTGAAATCCCGAACAGCCCAAACAAAGTCTGGAAAGAAACTCACAAACTCAGTGGAATCCTCTACTTCATCAGATCTGGAGGAGGATTTTGCCCTGATTAGCTCCGTTAGTTCAGTCACATAGCTGGGAACTTAGCTAAGGAAGAAGAAGCACTCAACACCACATTTCCCAGATCTCACTTTGAAATAAATTTTATAGACATTCTATTTTGCCCTGTGTTCCCTCCTCCTCACTCATGAAAACTGAGTCACAAGAAAAAAGAAATAGTCTCAGTTGCCATTCCCATAAGTTCAATAAACATGGTGATTGGGTTCCAAGAAGGATACTGTAGCTGCTCCAGAGCCTGGTGGTTGATGGTGGACATGCTGTTGTACACAAAGGTGCTGCTCAGAAGCACAGCCAGTGCAAAGATCCATGAGTCATTCTTAGGGTCAGCCTAAAAAGCACATTAGACCAAGAGACATGGGAGTCTACTCTTCATTCATTCAGTCATTTGATTTGTGCATTCACTACTTCAGCTGTTCAATAGCTGAATAGGGAAGATAACCTATGTTTTAAAAACCATGTTAAATTCAAACCTCATAGTTTGTATTTACATTGATCCCTCTCGGGGCTTCAGTTTCTTTAGTTTTTAAACTAAGTGAATGACACTGTCAATGTGTTTAAAATGTTTAATACATAGCTTAGATCACAGTAGGTGCTCAGTAAAAGGTAGACAATTATAACTTCAGTAATTTTTTTTCTTGACCGAGGACTATATTAAGGACACAAATGCTACGGCATTAAATTAAATAGCTATTCATTGGACATCCATAAACTGTGGACACTTTGGTTGTATGAGTACAAAGTTCTATATGGCTGTTCCTAACCTCAGAAAGATGACTTTCTGATGAGGCAGATAAACATGTAAACATATAAATGCAACCAAGATTATAATCTCTGTCAGGAGTGGCCCAATAGTTACAATGCAAAAGAAAAAGGGATAAGGCCAATAAACAGGAACAAGGACTCTGTGGATTCACAGCAAGAAACGACTACACCCTCTCCTCACTTAGTGACATGGTTAGGTTCCAAAGATCAAGTAATTATGCAAAACCGGTGTCATGCAGTAATGGAAGATGACCACATCAGATCACAACATGGAGGATGACAATATTATTACACAACTGCCAAACTACTGAGAATCGTGGCCCTGCCAAGCTAACACATGAGCTTAACCACCACAGCCACCGTTACTCTCTCCTTGCACCTCGGTGTTCGTTACTGCCAGATGTACATCCTCAATGTGCAAAATAATCAGATAGTAGATTTTTTACTATTGTCGTAAACGCAAAATGTCAGATAACAAGATAGCCTATAAGTGAGGCGAAGGTGTACATCTGACTGGGATAGGATGTCAATAGATTGAAAATAACTAGTCTTTTAAGAATTGATAGAATATGAACTTGTGGAGGTAAATGGATCATACAGGTGCCAAAGCCAACACAAATCAAGCCAGAAATGTTAGAAAGCATGGGTCATTTAGAGGTAGTCTAGAGTTATTCCATTTGACTGAAGCAGGGGAGAGACGTGCAGGAGTGGAAGCTGAGCCTGGAAACAAGATTCAGGGTAAACTTTCCCCATATTTGTTGGTGTTGTTGTTGGCAGTAATGACAACCAATGATCTACTGCTGCTACTTTCAATTTAGACTCACAGAATGAATAAGGAGAAATTAAATAAGGAGAAATGACTCATTGAATATAATATTATAGAGAAAAACTACCTAAAATCATCCTATTTACAATGTTTTCAGTGAATCCAGCTCACGGTTTTATAGAGAAGCTAGTGGAGAATTAATCTCCAAAGCCCAGAGGCTTGGACCAAAATCTTTATGAATATTCCTTATGTAGCTGAAGCTTTTCGAAGGTTATTTAAATAGATTACTTCACGGAAACCCTAATCTCATGGTTCCTACCTCCAACCTCATCAGCTCCACACTCTTTAACTGGTAGCTCCCATTGATCTCCTGGGTCATAGCTTCCTCTAACCCATAGGTCTGGGTTAGGTGCTCACTTCCGTGCATTCATGACAACTGATACTGATCACACTTTGTACATGTTGAGTCCCCAACTAAGCTCTGGGCCTTTGCCTTACTCACTCTGTATCTAGAACGTTTAGCACAAAGCCCTGAAATTCAAAGGCTCATAAAGAATTTATTAACATTTTTATTCATCCCAGTGTTAAACAGAAGAAGATCTATCCCTAATATACCAACAGTATTTGAGCTTACAAAGGAAGTAAGTTCAATGAAACAAAATTTAACCTAATTATCCCTAATTTTGTTATAAGAATATGTCACAAAAGTTGAATGAATGTGGCAAATTAAAAGCTAAGTAGAGAAAAAAGAGCAAAGACGACTTCTGCATGACTCTGTGTCTTACCTTTTCCACATCGCCCAGGCCCTCAGTGTCCAGAAGGACCAGGATGTGCCTGGGTTTGGAGGGGTGAGGTACACACCACATCCAGATGCCCTTGGTTTCAGACCTCACTGTGGAGCCCAGACGGAAGCCTGCAAGGAAGAAAGGAAAGCAACATCAGTGATAGCAGATAGTCCAGGCTGTCCAGGAGCTACAGTGGTTAATTAAAATTGTAGTATGGCAAGTTCCTGGCAGGGAGAGGAGTTGCTTTCATTGCAGCAAGGAAAGCCAATTAAACTATTATATATATGAAGTTCCTTCTCAAGAAACACTTTGTGTCCCCTGCTTACCTTATTCCTTTAAAGACTCAAACTACATCATATTACATAATTAATGGAAACTCTACTAAACTCTGAGGAGCCCTGGTAGTGCAGTTGTTAAGTACTAGCTGCTAATTGAAAGGTTGAAGGTTCAAAACCACTAGCTGCTCCACAGGAGAAAGATGTGGCAGTCTGCTTCTGTAAAGGTTACAGCCTTAGAATCCCTATGGGGTAGTTCTCCTCTGTCCTATAGGGTCTCTATGAGTCAGAGTCGACTCGACTGCAAAGAGTTTGGTTTAGTTCTATTAATCCAAGTATTTTAATCTGATGCTCAAGAGGAAAGAAAAAACACGAAATTTATGAGTGGAATTAGAGAGAGGGCTGAGAGGAGAGCTCTGTTTCTGGATTATCATTCTGCAGAGCTTCCTTTTCCTTATCTGAATCTCATGTTAAGAGAAAACATTCTGACTGGAGGAGACCCTGACATGGGAACGGACAGCAGTGAGCAGTTTCTTGAATTCAGTTCTGCTGACACAGGCTTCCAGTGCAGAGCAGTGAGAACCGAGCCTGAAATATAGTTGAGGAATCTGTGATTTGGGAACCTGAATGCATAATTAAGGAGATCTGATTGATTAGACAATGGGAATCAATTAAGTGTTTGAGATGGATGATAAAAAAATCAAGAATTTAGGAAAATCAGTGTGGTATTACAATAGAGGAGTAACTAAGAATTGAGATCCTGGGAACATTAGGAGGTTTCTAAAATTTTAAAGCTGGGAAAAAGTCAAGTGATAATTTTGTCCAACTCACTCATTTTGTGAATGATGAAACTGAAACCCAGAATTGTCACTGGTTAGTACAGCTACTTAGACATACAGCCTGAAATTAACACAGGCCCCCTGACTCCCAGCCTGTTTCTCTGTGGGCTACACTGACCCTTACACAGATCAACAGTCTGATGTAATGAGGTGGCCAACTAGGGTGAAAGTAGTAGAAAAATGAAAAAAAGGATTTTATAAATCTAGAGAAGAAAAGGACGAGACAGGAAGTGAAGAAGGAGGAGTCAGAGCATGCCAAGGTTTCATAACTTGGTGAGAAAGTATTATAATTTCCAGCACGGCAGATAAGATTTTGATATACTAGTTGTCTTTGTTCACCTCCCTTTTCCCCCTGTAAGATTAACTCTTTTCTGCTCTGACTGGTGCCCCAAGACATGGACCTTTATGTCCTCTATCATGAGGGGTCCCTTGGCCTCTGATTTCTGGTAGAGTTCAACCAATGGGAGATACTGCAGGAGAGCAGAAAGCAGGCACGTGCTCCCTCACCTCCCACCCTGCTGGGCCACAGTATTCCAGTGGCTCTGTTCCTCTACCTCAGGTCACAGCTCCTTTCACTCAGCCTCCTCCAATAACTCTGATCCTGTCACATTCTCTATCCACTCTCTGCTTGCCTCTTCAGGCCTAGAGATGATAATGGCTACACTGCTATTGCTATTACCACTGTCTAGGTGCTTCGCCATCCCTCGTTGGTTCCCATTGCCCTGTCTATGCCCTTGTAAGTGGTCTCTCCATTAAATGCTCTTCGTTACCCCTTGAGTGAGTCATCTATTGGATTTGCTCTTCCCCATTTTCCCTGTATTTTCCTCTCCCCTCTTCAAGAAAATGATGAGTTCTGTTTCCATTGCTTTAGGAAGGGGATATAACAGAGCGGAAAGCATACAAGACCTTTGAGACTTGCCAGATTTTCTTTCCAATGGTTTAAACCCACAGGGAGATTAGATTTGAGGGCTATGCCCAGGAACCTGTGGATGATATATCCTGTTAAAAAGTCCAAAATTTTGACCGTATGCTATATGCAATGCTGCCTTCAACTGAGACTAGAAATGGTCGTGATAAAATACCTAGGGGAGCATAGTTTAGCATGGCTCAGGCCATTCAATTCTCCCACCCTGTGCTTCCTCCAAGGAGTGAATATAAAACCATGGACTGGTCTGCACTCTTCTAAACTCATTTCCCGTTGCCCTCGAGTGGATTCTGACTCATAGCAACCCGATAGGACACAGTAGAACTGCCCCATAAATCTCAGAAGCAGATTGGCACATCTTTCTCCTACTGAATGGCTGATGGGTTCAAACCACCCACCTTTTGGTTAGCAGCCAAGTGCTTAACCACCAGGGCTCCTTTGCACTCTTCTACATCACGATATTTTTTCATATTTGCTAATTAATAAAGTAAGCCCAACTCCCCGACCCCAATGAGGAAGGGCAAAGTGTAATCGAAGGTCATCACTCTTAGTCATCAGAGGTATAAAAAAAAACAAAACAAGTTACTGCCAAGAACTTGTTTGGTCTTGCTCATGGACCTTGACTGGGAGTGAATCTCTTTCTTTCTGTTCTTCCTATGATATAGGTGGAGTGGTAGAGTCACAAATCAGAAATTTTAAAACATCCTGAGGTCAGGGACTTTCTCAGCATAGTGCTGGGAAATCACCTGGTTATTACTTGATGTTATCTTGAGCAGAAAATAAAAAGAAGTTGTTGAAATCTGTCTCCTGAGGTTCTGAACTGTAATCTATCAAAAAAAATCCCTATAAATTTATTCCGGTCAGGCAAGGGAAATTGTTCCCCCTTCCTTATTGATGGTTGAGAACTCCTCTAAAATAAAAATAAAGACAAAACGTTTGCTTAGAAGCCAAGGGGGAGATTGGGAAACAAGAAGCGGAAATGGAGACATGAAAGAAGGAGACAGGGAAAATGAGAGGAACAAACAGAGATAAGGAGAAAGGGAGGGAGCAGGGAGGGAAAGAGGGAGGTAGGGAGAAACAGAGAGACAAAGACAGGGCTTGAGAGATAAGCATGGTGCTCCTGAGAGTTTAGTGGGCTGAGTTTCAATCTCTAGTGGTGCTAAGAGGAAGAAGCAAGGTATCAGGAAAAAAAAAAAATGGCTGAAAGGTCTCAATGGACAGATCATGGGCAATTCTCTGAAAATCAATAAAAACCAAAGGAAACAATCCAAGAGGAAAAAAAAGACTCCACAAAATAAGAAATATAAATGGCAAAGACAATTTGAAAGGGTGCTGAACCTCCCTTATAGTGAGGTAAACTGGCGCAAACACCTAAGTGCTAGGCTGCTAACCAAAACATTGGCAGTTTGAGTCCACCCAGAGGTGCCTTGGAATAAAGAGTTGGCAATTTACCTCCAAAAGATCAGCCACTGAAAACCCTGTGGAGCACAATTCTACTCTGGCACACATGGGATTGCCATGAGTTGGAACTGACAGGACAGTAACTGCTTTAGTTTTTGGCTTTATACAGTAACCAGATCAGCAACAGTTAAAAAGTCCTAAAGTAGTAAATTTTTGTAAAGTTGTAAAGAATTCTCAATTACAACTAATAAGGATGTAAACTGCTATAAAGTTTGAAGATCTTTTTGATAACTATCTGTAACAACTGAAGACACACATATCCTGTGATCCATCAAACCCACTTCCAGGAATTTGTACACAGGTGGTTTGTGTACATGAGCAACAGTTACAAGTAGAAAAAAACCCATGACAACCTTGTTCATAAAAGATAAAAACTGAATATAAAACAAATGTTCATCCGCAATGAATAGATAAATTGTGGTATCTTCATACAATGGCATACTATAATTTAGTAGAAATAAATAAAATACAGATACATACAATAAACTAAATGAGTCTGATAAACTTCTTGATGAGCCAAAAAGCAAGACACAAAAGAATTCATACAACATATTTTCATTTAAATAAGGTTTACAAGCAAGTCAAACTAAACTGCTTTTTTGGAATTGTACACATAGATTGTAAAACCATCTTTAAAACTCAAGAGAAGAAGTGCCATGAAAACTAAAATATTGGTGATTACTAGTGAGGGTGTGAGAGGGTACAAGATTTGGGCTTTTGCATATTGGGAAGGTTTTATTTCTTGACCTGAGCAGTGATTACACAGGTGTTCACTTATATTTATTAATTTTATTGTGCATTTACGTGTTATGCACTTTAATATATGTGTTATATTTCACATACTAGAAAAGACTAAACAGAGTAAGAGGGTATAATTATCAAAGTTGCTATGAAATGGAGCAAAAAAAAAAAAATCAGATGCTAGCTCCATTGAGATATTAGATATACAGGGATTCTGCTTCTCTTTCTGTCTCCTACATCACATGCACAAGTAATGTAGGAGAAAGAAAGAGAATCATTGCCAGAGCTGAGTTCCTGGGTAGGTGAGAGTGGAGGGATCCAGAGAACTGGTGGGGTGGATCTTTGGATATGGTTGAAAGAATTCTTCTTTATTACTAGAGAAAAGAGCTCTTCTTTTTTTTACATATTTTGTGGATAGGTAAGTCTGAAGTTGTAAACTTAGTGATGAGAATTAGAAGTTATGTGCTTTTTTGTTTTTCCATTGGAAAGAGGCCTGCTCTTTCTTAATAACACCCTAGAGGAGGCATGATCAGTCTGCGTTATCACTGGTCCCTGCCCCATGACAACACTCACCGTGGTTCTGTCCTGCCAGACGGTTCATCAGGTAGGATTTTCCTGTACGATACAGACCTACAACGGCTACCACCACAACAGGCTGATAAATTTCATTAAGAATCTTTAATGCTTTTGGATTCACTGTCAGCTGCTCTTTCTGGTTTTCCACCAAACAAATGGGAGCCGTCATGATGGGTCTGGAAGCCATGGTAACCTGAAATCCAGAAGAGACTCTCAGTAGAATGCAAGACCTACTATCATATCTAGTACTTATTGAAGGTATGTGCATATCAGCTTCCTGCTTGTGGAATGTGTATATCAACTTCCTATATTTTGTAAGGAAAGTATGCAGCCTTCTGTTATGGATTGAACTGTGTCCCCCCAAAATGTGTGTCAACTTAGCTTGGCCATGATTCCCAGTATTGTGATTTTCCACCATTTTGTCATCTGATGTGATTTTCCTGTGTGTTGTAAATCCTACCTCTATCATGTTCATGAGGTGAGATTACCAGCAGTTATGTTGATGAGGCAGGATTCAATCAACAAGACTGGGTTATGTCTTAAGTCAATCTCTTTTTAGATATAAAAGAGAGAAGCAAGCAGAGAGACACGGGGACATTATACCACCAAGAAAGTAGTGCCAAGAGAAGAGTGTGTTCTTTGAACAAGGGATCCCTGCACTCAGAAGCTCTAGTCCAGGTGAAGATTGATGATAAGGACCTTCCTACAGAGCCCACAGAGAGAGAAAGCCTTCCCCTGGAGCTGACACCCTGAATTTGGACTTCAAGCCTACTAGACTAATGAGAGAATAAACTTACCTTTGTTAAAGCCATCCATTTGAGGTATTTCTGTTATAGCAGAACTAGATAACCAAGACACCTTCCATTTCAAAGCCTGGTATAGATGCCTTACATACATTACCTTATTGATCCTTATAAGAGCTCTAAAAGAACCTTCCTTGCCCAGGTGATGCATAAAATGAATAGAAAAGAAAAGGAAACTACAGACTATAAGTCCCTGAGAACATTAACAAGTGATGGATAAATATAGGCAGAGTGGGACATGAATGAGAGAAGTAGTGGTCAAAAAAGATTCCAGAAGTTCCCAGAGAACTTGGTCTCTCATTAGTTCAACAACTACATATTGAGTACCTACCATGTGCCAGGGCACTGTTCTAGAGCTCAGTATTCAGCTGTGAACAAGATGGATACCAATTCCTCCTCATGCAAGCTCTATTCCAGTGAGGGAGACAGACAATAAATAAAACAAATGAGCAAAAATATATACGTGTGTAAGTACTCTGGAGAAAAATACACAGGGACTAGGGAAAAGGAGTGTTGGGGTTGCATTTGTATGTGGGGTAATCAGGAAAGGCCTCCCCGAGAGACAAATGGAGATGATCACTGAACTTGATGAGGATAGATTTAGTGAATGGGGAGGAGCAGGAGGCAGAGCAGATGGAGGAATGATCCTGAGAGGAGGAAGGAGAGATAAAGAATGTAGCTCTCTCTCAGAATGGAAAGGAAAGCCCTTTATAGTGTGTAGACAAAGATATTGGTCCAGGAATTAGTTTATTTAACTATTTATAGGCTGACAGGGAAGAGAGCCAGTAGCCAGGATATTTGAGAATCTGTCCAGATCTGACAGAGTTCCCACATCTGGGTGAGGTCCCTCTTTGTCTTCCTCAAAATTAGTGGAGAGTTTCTGACTCCAAGAAACTGAGACCAGGAGCTTTGACTTTCCCTTTATTCTCTTATCTAAGACATCGCTAAGCAACATTCCTGTGTTCCTATATTTTAGTAGCTGTATGACCATAGAAAGATACTTGATTTTCTGTGCCTTGGTTTCTTCTCTTTTAAAATGAAAAGACTAATATTAACTATTTCCTAGAGTAGATTTCAAATATCTCATACTATTTATAATGCACTTAAAATCATGCCTGGTACATAGTAAATGCTGTATGAGAACTGCTTAAACACTTTGAGTGTCTAACAAGGTAGGATTTAAGTGTCTATGAAGGTGAGGATTGGGTATGGACAGAAACAGTGGCAGTTCTTTCCCCTGCAAGCCAGGGGAAGGTGTGTCCCCTAGAAGGATGGGCAGGCTGGAGTAGACTCAGTGGAAGGGCCAACAAGGAGGGCACCATGGAGGATGTCAGGCAAGAGGAGCCCAGAGCAGTCCTAAGGGGTTAGAGCAGAGATTCTGGAGTCAGTCTGCCTGAGTTCAAACCCTAGCATAATTATTGCCTGTGAGACCTTTAGAAAGGAACTTACCTCTCTAAGCCTCATTTTTCTTAACAGTATTATGGGTAGAATAATAATTCCTGCTTGATTTATTTCTGTTCAAGCTAACAACATATAGGCTCTCAAATTATTTTTAATTTTCCAGGAATCAAGTACTGTTTATACAATAAGCAAGTTAGGGCATGCAGTAAAACATGTCAATATGTGATGTAATTTGCAAGTTACCAAAAAATACTAAGGTAACTGAATCATTTTCATCAGAAAAATCAACAATTTGGTTCTTAACATTCTTCCACCATACTATTTCTCTTCTTTTTTCCATAGGTGGTGGGTAACAGAGTTGGACTAGAAAAACACGAGCTTTCTACTGTTATGTTATAAGCAGACACAATCGTATAGTTTATTCCTTAGATTTAATATTTTAAAAATTTGGGGAGGATTAGATGAGTTTACAAAGTGTTTTCTGTTTTGTTGTTCTTTTTTAATGCAAAACACAGGAGCTCTTAATTCCAAAACAAACAGATTGAGGTAGTTCAATTAGATTGGGTAGACCATCAATGGCTTCCAAAAATTACTGTTCATAAAAATCATATGCAGTGATGGTTAAAAATGCCCAGGAACCTGTATTGTCAGTAAGTATCACAGGTTAATCTGATGCCATTAATGAATGGACCACCAGCATTTAGAAACAGTGTGTGATTAACAGGCTTAGACCTCATAGTTATTTTTAATAGTTGATTAGCGAGAGGGAGGATGAATTATCACATATAAATACAGCTTCACAGAATCATTGGAATATTAAATGTGCTCCATACCAAAATAAGCAAGAAACAATCTTCTGGGATTTAAATTGTAAGATAAGGACCATCTCTTTTCTTTGTGTCTCCAGTGCTGGGAAAGGGGCAGTCTGCAAAAGTCTGAGGGAGGGAGGAGAGAGACAGGAGAAAGCGATCCCACAGCAGTGTCTCCGCAAGGGCGCTGGAATTTGGTCTCTCATCTGACAAAGGACTTCAGTCCCTCTAGGACCCTGGGTGGAAGTCCCAGGAGGAGCAGCGCACACTGGAGACGTGGTGCGCACGCTGTCGCCTCACAGCTGCCTCTGGTCCAAACTGAGATGCTGAGCTGCCAGTAGCAAAGCTCGCTCTAGGGCCATACAATGTCAGACCACGGCGCCTCCTCCCGCTGCCAGGCGGCCACTGGCCAGTGTGGAGTCTGTGCTTGGGAATTGCTGTTGCTATTGCTGTTGTTAGTTAACGGAAATGTGCATAGAAGACAAAGTTTTTGGGAAGAACTTACCTGGCGCAGTCGCTGGGAACCAGGGACAATATTTCAGCTGCCCTCGCTAAAGTCTTGTGGCCTCCTCCTATGGGTGACTTCTTGGAAAGACAGATTGTTCTTTTTAGAAGCTGAAAAGCAAGCCGATTGTTACAGCCATCAAGTTAAGTAAGGGTCAGAATGAGAACGGAAACCGAAACTACGCGCCCTTTCTGTGGAGTTAACAGTGATTTACTGAGTCAAGAGGCTAGCATGTGTGGGTGTGGCTAGTGGAAAGTCTGCGGTGGTTGCTCCACATCCGCCTTCTGAAAGCCAGCCTCCTCCCTCTTTCACAGTTAATTAGAGGTCCTTGGTTCCTACAGTTAATATACGACACCAGGCGTGAATGTTAACAAAGTGACAGTAAGATGAGAATATTTCAAAAGCCGGTCTCTTCGGGGTATTTTGTCAGGGAAGAGAATTGTTTTCTTGTTTTATGTTTTTTTTTTTTTTTTACATTTTTTTACTTGTTCATTTCCTTTCTATTCTCTCTCCAAAGTATATTTTTCATTAACCACAAAAATACATATATGCATGTGTGATATTAAAAAGAAAAAAATCCACAAAACACCATTGCTGTAGAACTGATTCCAATTCAAGGTGACCTCAAGTGTTACAGAAAAGAACTGTGCTCTACGGGGTTTTTTGGCTATAATCTTTGCAGAAGATCTTCAGGCCTTTTTTCTGCAGAGCTGCTGGGTGGATCTGAACTGCTAACCTTTAGGTTAGTAGTCGAGTGCAAACCATGTGTAACACCCAGGGACCTAGTGTAAAATATAAAATGCCCAATATTATAGTGCAGAGATATGATGGTGGGACAGTGGAATGTGAATAGTAAGTATCTGTCAGTGTAACAGGCTCACTGAAGAGATTGAAAGATCAGTTGGGATCTGGGTCTTGGACTGTACTCCACAATCATGTAGAGACTTTGAAGATCATTAGGCATGCTAGAGCTGTGCTTGGGTTCCATCCATCCTATGGCAGCAGGAGAAAGATAATAAAGTGAGGATACTGGAAAGAGAGATCATTTAAGAGGCTCTTGCTACAGCTTAGAAGACAAGTTACAGTCCTACCACCTTAGGCTTGTGCGGAAGCGTTGCTCTACCAGGCCATTAAGATATTCGGGCTCTTTTCCAGTTGTTCTGTATCCACTAAGGCATTGCACTCATCTGCAAGGTCAAAGCTTAACTGTTGCCACATCTATGATCCAGACAGTGGAAAGGAAAAGAGGGGCCAATGGAGTACAGGTTCAAATTTCTCTGACCAAGACCCACAAGTGGGATACATACCCTCTTCTTCATCATTGGAGTAAATTTTTGTCTATTTTTTATGTATCTATGTATTAAAATATATCTGTAAGTTTATATGTAATGTTTCCGGTCCCCCAAAGACAAATAAAGACCAGGTTTATAAAGATATTGTTAATAAAAAGCAATAATAATGAAACTTAAAAAAAAAAATGAGGTACTCAGCCTACATCAGAATCGATTTAGGACAACCTAATGGTTGTCTCTTCAATGTCAGTCAGCAAATAGAATTTAATATCTTTTATGGAATCACTGGACTATTTAAAGCAAGATCTAAAGTTAAGATTCTTATCCAAGCATTCAGGAAAATAGGCTTAGATTATAAAATGACCAGTCAGTGTGTCAAGAAGAGGCTATATTGGGGTACAGATTCAACTTTAATCTCAATGAAACTGGGCAAGGACACAGATTCCGCCTGTTTCTCCTGTTGCTTTCTGTACTCTTCTCAGTCTCTGATTAATGTTTTGAAATTATATGAGCTAAAGTTTATCTCCACCTTCCTCATGAATGTAAAAATTCTGCTGTCCATTTGGACACAATTTGAAACTTTATTTCCTGACAGCTTATGTCTTACTGCACCAAAGTACCGTGTGCAAGAATAGTTGTGAACTACCTTCTGATGAAGTTGATGAAAAAGTGCTTGAAATAGATCTCCTATTTTTTCAATAATTCAACAATTATTTATTAATGTTCAGTTATGTGAGAGGCCTTTTTTTCTGAAGAGTAATCTTGGGTTTATAAACTTTATTAATACATTTGATAACCTACGGCTGAACTTCAAAGTGGGTGAAGAATCCTTTTGCTCTTCTTCTATCATCCTTTACCTCACTCTTGATCTCTTCCTGATCTCTAAACTGCTAACATTTCATGTAAAAATTCTCTTGTTGACTGTTTCACATTCTTACTGCCTCTGTGGACTGCCATTTAATTGCAGCAACCAAGTAACCTAGGTGGCGCCGTGTCCCTGAGTGGTGCAAATGGTTAAGTGAAAGGTTGGTAGTTCAAACTCACCTAGAGGCTCCTTGGAAGACAGGCCTGAGGATCTGCTTCCAAAAGGTCACAGCCTTGAAAACCCTACAGAGCAGTTCTACTCTGCACACATGTGGTCACCATGAGTCGAAATTAACTCAATGGCAACTAACAACAACAACCAAGTGTCTAATATTTTAGAGTATTACTTGACAAAATTTCTCCTGAAAGAAGAAGCAGCTCAGTTATGAGGAGTTTGTGTGTGTTGCGGGAACTGGCCATGTGTGTAGGGGGATTTGACGGGAAGCAGGGCTTATCCCTGCCCGAGATCCCCTTTACTAGACCACCCAGCTGTGCAGTATGAGGAACGGTCTTCTGCTTGATCCTGATGGGTCTTTGGGGACTGGCTCAGTGGCCAGACTTCTCATTCCAGTGGCTTTGGTTGGGGAAACTGGAAGGCAACCAAGCATTAACTCACAATCCACAAAAGTGCAGAGCTGTGCCCTTAAGATTTAGAGGGATGCAAGAATTGAAGACTGACCACAATGTTAATACCTGATGGCTCATTGGGCAATGTAGAGATTCCACCACTCTGTCAGTGTAGGGTAATTTTAAGGAAGAAATTTATCTGCATATAAAAAGCATGGTTTTATTTCAGGAGAAGGCCCCTGAACTGATAGAACTATGTTAGAAACAAGAGGTGCAAGATTCTGGCATTTTCTTTACTATTTTAAATATCATAATTGCCCTGTGAGCCAAAGTTCCTAAAACTCTCCTTTATTTTGAGAACTTTAGAGAGCAGCTAATATAGTGAGCACATGGTATATTGAGGTCCTATTAGATGGCAGCTCACATATTTATTCAACTAACATATTTTGAACGCCCGGTGTTTATGTCACAGGCTGTGTGCTAGGAGCTAAAGATAAGATGAAGAAGATCAGGTGCCTGAGATCAAGACAGCTGTAAATAGACCATTTCAGTTTTTACAATTATATAAAAAGTGCTGTGGTAGGAACAACATCATGGTGCAGTGGCAGCACAGAGGAGGATACCTTATCTAGTCTTAGGAAGTCAGGGAGTAGGAGACCTTAAGGAGAAACAGAGGTTAGCAAATAAAGGGTACAGAGTAAGGAAGTAGGGGTGTTTTCAGAAGGCTGTATACTGTGTGAAAAGGTCCAGAGTCAAAGGTAACATATCTAGCTTGTGGAATTACAAGGAGTTCAATCCAGCAACAACAAAGTCTAAAGCACTCTACAGCTAGAAGAAATTCCTAAAAAGTTGAGTAGACCCTGAAGACGAATTTTCCTTCTAAGTCACCAACTTTATAAATGCGGAACTGGAACTTAGAGGCCGTTGTAACCAGCAGCTCAGATGACTTTGTATCTGAAAATAAATTAGGAACTAGAATATTAAGGACTCATTGAAAGGCCATGATGAAGCAAGGTTAGGATGCACGTCTTGTGCTTTCCAGTTCCTTTTGTAATGAGCAGCCTCTTGTTGTTGAGTTCTCTTCCGCCACTTCTAGTAGCATTAAACGCTTTTATACTGTCATGAAAAGCTTGCATTTCAAAAATTATTTCATTTTTAATTATAGTAATTGTATTTATTTATTTTAGAGTATGTATTAAATTCATACTACAGAAAATGTAAAAGGCATAGAAGACTATATGATGCAAAGTTATTTTCCCACACTTGACTTCATCTACCTAGGTCCAGGTTCCAGTTATAACCATGGTTCCCATTTTATTGAGTATTTTTCCTGAGTTAGATAATTTCATATATACATATATATGTACATATATATATGCTCATTATTTTCTACATTCAGTGGTAACAACTCTACACATTTTCTACATCATTATTTTTTCATGTTATGATAAATCCTGGAGATTTTCTCATATTAGTACAAATAGAGCCTCCCTTTTCATTTTTAGTGACTATAGAATCTTTCTTTGTAAGTATGTCCCATGATTTTATTACCAGTATATTACACAGGGACTTTAGGGTTGTTTCTATCTCTTGCCGTACTACAATGTTGCAACAAGTACATTGGTATATATGTCATTTTGCACGTAGGTAAATAAATCTATAACATAAATTCCAAAATGTGAACTATGTGGATCAAAGCACTGGACATTTAAGTTTTTGATATACGTTGTTGTTGTTGTTGTTGTGTGCCATGGAGTCAATACCTAGAGGACAGAGTAGAACTGTCCCACAGTGTTTCCTAGGCTGAAATCTCTAGGAAAGCAGATTACCAGGTCTTTACTTCTGTGGAGCCACCAACTTTTGGTTAGCAACCAATTGCTTAACCATATATAAGTGTACCAGTTTGCACTCTCCATAGCAAACATGAGAGATTGCCTGTTTCCCTAAACCCTTGCCAACTCATCGTCCCTTCAAATGTGTTGTTCCATGCCAATCTTAGAGATGAAACACGTACCTCACAGTTTTAATTTGTAGATCTCTTATTTTCAGTGAATCTCAACATCTTTAATTTCTTCTTACGTATTTGCCCATTTTAAAAATGCAGTTTCCTTTTTTTTTGTTGATTTATAAGGGATCTTATTAATTAAAGAATTTATATCTATTTGTGGTATAAATTATATCTGTCATTTTGCTTTGCTTGTGTTTTTCTATGAAGAATGTCTTCTTTGTATGTAGTTGAATTGATCAATCTTTTCATTTATATATTCCTATTTCGTCACACTTAGAAAGGGCCTCCCTATTACAATATTATTTTTTAAAAATACCTCATATTATCTAATTTTACGGTTTAATTTTTCGTATTTACATCTTTGATCCATATGAAATTTATTTTGATAAGTTATCTGTGAGACTACAACTTTTTTTTTGTCAAATGGCTATCTATAGTCCAAATACCATTTAATAAATACTTCATATTCCTTCACTAATGGGAAATGACAAATTTATCATATAGTGAACTTCTTTATGACTTTCCGTTGATTTCTAAACTCTTTAGTTTTTTTTATTGTTGTTTGAGTATTCAGGTGCCAGTATCACTGTGCTATTGTTGGGATTTTCACTGTATGGTTAGAGCTAGTGCTCCACATGTTTATTGTCATTTTTTAGAACTGCACTGGGTATTTTTGCTTGTAGCTTTTCCATACAAATTTTAAAATAAATTTGTCTACTTACAAAAAAGGATGTTTGACATACTTAACTGAACCATATTAAATGTATATATTGACTTAAAGAATACTGACATTTTTACTTCTGTCCATTTTTATGAATTCTTGTGTTTTTCATGTAACATTTTAAAATTTTCTTCATATGTTGTTGTGGGTTTTACATACTTCTTGATAATTTTATTCCAGTGTACTTTACTGGTGTTGACACTATTGCAAATTTGGTCTTTCTTCCATTATATCCTTAACTTGTTTCCAGTTTCTTTACATTAATTCAATAAAAATTAAGTTCATCTTTTTTATAGTAGGCACTGATATTCTGTTCATCACTTTTTACTTTTAAATTTTTGTTAAATGAAACTGACATGAGACATATACTTCAAAAATTAGCTACAGCATAACACAAAAGTCTGACTGTATAATTTCCTAACAGAAATTCTGAGCCTATTTCATTTGTGAGCTCATAAATTTCAATCCCATGCCAACTAGCTTACCAGGAACAGACATTTCTGCAAGCAACACATTGCCAGTCCATGAACCCAATGAGTGTTCATCTTTTTTAGTTGTCTCAATCTCTTTTCGTAGTTGATTTATCTCTGTATTCAACTCCTCAGATTTCTTTTTAAATCCTTCATTAAATAAGTCTTCTTAGACCTAGAAATGGGAAAAGTACACTTATTGAAAATCCCCAATTATGAAGTCAGAATTTCACTTTAACAACTTTAGCAATTCATCACCTGTTCTCTACCACCTTAGGGGGCTCTTTGAATAGATTGTCCAATGTCTTCTACATTTGGACCTAGATATGAGCATATCCATGGGTTAAACCTTCCTAAGATTCCCTCCACACCATCTCAGTGATGGTGGGTAAGGTTGGGACCAGGTTAGCCTGAGAATGATCATAGGAATGTGTTCCAACCCAAGGATGCCCTTTAGGAGGGAATGTAGCTCTCATTCTAATTAATTCTGTTCCACTAGAGGGAGCATGGCCACATATGTCTAACAAATAATGGAAACTGCTGATCCTGTATAGAAAACTGATTATCAAGCCGCATGCTGGGCCAAAGAAGGAATTTTTCTCTCTTCTTTTTAGAGGAGGACTCAGGCAGATGTGGAAACAAGTGCAGCAAGTTTTAGAACTTTCAGCACCCTGTATTTCATTTCAGGCCAAATATGACATTTATAAGATTACATAGATTTATTTCAGGTCTCTTTGATGTTATACTCTGGATCCTAAGGACAATAGAACTAGAGCACTAAAGTCCTGTTCAATTGGGACACAATGAAGCCACTCTATAATCATTACAAATAGCAGCCCAGTCCCCTGGGGGATGTTATTTGTATGCTCCAAAGCCTTAAGTTACAGAAGAGACTGTGCTATCATTGATTTCAAAGACTCAGCAGGAGTCAGGTAGATATAAAATTTTAGTGGCTCAATTGTCATTTGTCTTTCCTGCTAGGATCATGACTTTGCTTCAGATTTTGCTCCTTCCCTTTCTGATGTGCCACGGCATTGTCCACCAGGCACTGCCCAGGCCCAGGACAGACTTACCTTAAGTTTATGCTCCAGTATCGTTTCCTGCTCTCTCAGAAGGTTTTCTCTTTCTCTCTCCATCTTCTCTTTCAATAGCGCCATGTTTTCCTTGAAGCTCCTCTCTTGAGCCTCCATCTTTTGCTGCTGCTCCTTCTGTTTCTATTTGAGTAGCTTATTTCCCTTCTCAGCTGCCTCCATCTTGACCTGCTCCATTGTCCCACAACAGTTGTAGAGAGGGAAAAAAACAGCAGATTAAAACTGAGCTCTACCTGCTTGACCTCAGAGATTCAACTAACTTTGTACAGAGAGAGTGCAAATCTTTGAATTCTCCTGGTATTCACACCATCAAGGACATTTTTCAGAATGAGATGAGAGAGGCCCTGTCTGGTTGGATGTCCAAACACAACTGTCATCATTATTTGCAGATTGAGCAGAGTGTGTTTAATGAAGGCCTTCCTGTCTGATCTGTCAGAGGACATTGCAGGAGCCTCGCTGCCCCACTGTGGGTTGAGCTCTACCCACATAGCAGGTACCTCTGTACCTGCTGTAGCCTTTTCTTCACCTGTGAGGGCTTTATCTGATTGCAGGATGGATTCCTCTACTGCCACCTGTGACTGCAGGAAGCTCTGGAGGACCTCATTGGCCTTAGGAACCAAGAAGGAGCGAAGATGTGTCAGGCAGCAAAAATCTAGTCTCTTGCTGGGGAAATAATCATTTTTTCTGTAAAATCCCAAATCTCATCGTCCAAAATTTGCAAACCTTCTTAGGATTCCACAGTGCTTCCTTTCTTTCTGTGGCCACAATATAAAGTTCAAGTTCTTTTGTTGGAAATGAAAACACTCTAGTATCCTTCCTAGATCTCCATCCTCTTCTACCCATGATGCCTCCAGTAACTTACCCAGGTAACAACTAACCAGATTTATGTACAGTTTTACAAACATCTAACCTTTTTTGTTCTTGTATATTTGCACATTCTTACCTTCTGCTTGTATGATCTTCTGTTCTTGCTCAGTTAGGATAACATCTATCCATATTTCTACTTATACTTTGTATCTATTCTTCCTGGAAGCTTTCCCAGGCTGCCTTTCCAGTTTGTAATGGATGCCAGGTACTCTGAGTTGTTCTGCCCCCTCTACTATTTGTTGACTGTGTGACCTTAGGCAATCTATTAACTTCTTTGTGCATTACATTTTTCAACTACATAATGTGGACAATAAACCAAAATTAAACACAAACCCATTGCCATTGAGTTAATTCTGACTCATAGCGACCCTATAGTAGTTTATTTAATTTATAATATTATACTGTGGTTTAAATTCATAATCCAACAAAAGCATCTAACCATAGGTTACTTATTATCTGCATGGTATTGTAAATGAGTGCTTAGTATGTGTCAGGCATTATATCATCCTCATTATTACTATTATTATCATCATCAACATTATATTTACTATCTGTTCATGCCAGTATGGTAACACTTATCAAATCATGTCAGCTGAGCATTTATTTGTCTAGCTCAAGAAAGATCATAAACATCTTGAGAATAAATCTCATTTCTTTAATATTGCTTAACAATTGAAAAAAAATATTCTATTTCATCTGGATTCCTGATTCTAAATCCTTCTTTTGGGAAAGTATTTCTTGTCTCTTCAAGAGAATTAAACTAATTGTGGAGACAAAAACTACAATGTCGAGATATCACCGTGTTCTCCTTCCTCCCCATGACTGGTGCTATGCTCTTAGTTTTCTAGAAGGACCAACAAACCCCACTCCCTTCCACTACTCTGCTAGCCTTTCCCCTTTCCCCTTACTTCTCACCTTAACTCCTTTCCTGGGCACTTGCTCATGTCCTGTTCAACCTTTTTCTTTGCTTCTAGGTAGAGATTGTGTCCTCCAGGAACACAAAAATTTCCTCTCAAAATACTTTCTTTCCACCAGGGGCTCTGAAAGCTGCTTAAGCTCAGCCTGGCAGTATTTCAGAGATGCCTCTTTATTCTGCAGCATGCATTCCTCCTTTTTTTTCTGTATGTCTTCTTGCTGCAGAATGTAGAGAAATACAACAGAAAGTAGCTATTAGAAGGAATGGTCTAACTGTGGTCTTCTTGGAAGAAGCAGGCTGATAGCATCATAGTGGAGTGGAAGAAGGAATGAGAGACTTGTTTTAGTACCAGTTCTGACCAGTTCTCTGCAGAACCTGTGGAAAATTCCTTAACTCCTATGTGGCCAGCTTCATCATCTGTAAAAGGACTGTGAACTTATGAATGTGTATTATTTAAACTGCCCTGTTTGTGGTAATCCGTTAAGCAGCAATAGAAAATAAATTGTCAATGTTTTAAAGAAAGGGTAAACTGCCATCTTGTAGAGCCCTGTCATTCACAAGAATCCAGGCCTCCCTCCCATGAGGAGAGAGCCAGGGGGTCAAATAGGTGAACTCTAGGCATTTTTCTGGAAGAGTGGGAATCAGGAAAGATAAATGGTATGATAGAGTACGACGAGCTGCTTCTGGAACTCCCACTTGTCATCTTTGAAAGAGTGCTCCATGAAAACTTTTGATTAGAAGTTGCCCTCTCACAGGTCTTGTGCATGCCCAGCAGCTTCTGGAGCATGCCTGTGGGGAGCCTCACATGCTGTGACATCTGCTCACTGTAGTGGTTGGCTGCCTTCTGCATGGCCACCAAATTCTCAGGTTGGGCAAGAGTTGTTTGTCACTGCATTCTCCAAACAAGGCACTGGTCCACTGTTGATGGCATCCATGTAGGTCTCCACCAGAATCCCCAGCCTTGGGTAAGCCAAGAATACAGGGATAAATGTCAAGTGCTCATTTACTGTTTATAAACTTTAGAAATCAACATTCTGAAAAATTACAAAACTTTTATTAACATAAATTTTGTTTTTATTTCTTGTCTTTTAAGTGTCTACCTTCTAATCAATTTTTTTTTACTATTCATGGTTTTTCTTATGGCTCTACAATCCATCAATTACAATTTAAATTACTGATCACCACCACTGGGGTGCCAGGAAAATACTTTGCAATTAAAATAAAACAAAAAGGAGAAATCTAAAGTAAGTAGAAGAAAAGAAATAATAAAAATTAGAGCAGAAATCAATAAAATTAAAAACAAGGAAATAATCAAGAAAATCAACAAAACCAAAAGCTGTTTTTTTTATTGTTGTAATTAAATGAAGTTTACATTTCAAGTTAGTCTTCCATACAAAATTTTTTTTTTACATACATTCTTATGAGACCCCAACCACTCACCCCATTCTGTGACAGCACACTCCTCCCCTCTGCCCCTTATTCCCCATAAAAATTCAACCAGCTCCTGACTCTCTCTGCCTTCCCATCTCACCTCTGGACAGAAGCTGCCCCTTTGATCTCTTGTATCTGCTTGACTAAGAGGCACATTCTTCAAAAGTGTCACTTTATGTCCCACAGTCCAGTCCAATCCCTGTCGGAAGAGTTGGCCTCAGAAATTGTTTTAGTTCTGGGGTGATAGTCCAGGGGCCATGTGCTCCGGGGTGCCTCCAGTCTCAGTCAGACCATTAAGTCTAGTCTTCTTACTAGAATTTGAGTTCTGCATCCCATCATTCTACTGCTCCATCAGGGACCCTCTCTTGTGTTCCCTGTCAGGATGTTCAGTGGTGGTCACTGGGCACCGTCTAGTTCTTCTGGTCTCAGGCTGATGAAGTCTCTGGTTTATGTGGCCCATTCTGTCTCTTTGGCTAATACTTTCCATGTGTCTTTGGTGTTCTTCGTTCTCCTTTACTCCAAGTGGTTGGGACCAATTGATGCATCTTAGGTGTCTGCTTGCAAGCTTTTAAGACCCCAGACTCCACTCACCAAAGTAGGATGCAGAACATTTTCTTAATAAGATTTGTTTTGCCAATTGACATAGATGTCCCTTGAAAGCATGGTCCCCAGACCGCCCATCCCTGCTACTCTGTCTCTCAAAGTATTTGATTGTATTGAGGAAACTTCTTAGCTTTGGTTTAGTCCATTTGTGCTGGCTTCCCCTGTGTGCTGTCTTTCCCTTCACCTAAGATGATTCTTATCTACTATCTAGTTAGTGAATTAGAGCAGAAATCAATAAAATTGAAAACAAGGAAATAATCAAGAAAATCAACAAAACCAAAGCTGGTTCTTAAAAATTTTCAGTAAAGTTGATCAGCCTCTATCCAGGCTAATCAAGAAAAAAGAGAGAAGACACAAATCACAAACATTAGAGGTGAAAAAGGTGCTATCACAACCGTTTTTGTTGTTGTTGTTGTTGTTGTTCAGTGCCATTGATCTGGTGTCAACTCATAGTGACCCCACGTACAACAGAATGAAACACTGGTCAGTCCTGTGCCATCCTCACAATCATTGCTGTATTTAAGCCCATTGTTGCAGGCAGTCTGTCAATCCATCTAGTTGAGGGTCTTTCTCTGTTTCACTGACACTCTACTTTACCAAGCATGATGTCCTTCTCCAGGGACTGGTCCCTCCTGATAACATGTCCTCACTTCTAAGGAGCATTCTGGCTGCACTTCTTCCAAGACAGATTTGTTCATTCTTTTGGCAGTCCATGGTATATTCAATATTCTTCACCAACACCACAATTCAAAAGCATCAATTCTTCTTTGGCTTCCTTATTCATTGTCCAGCTTTAGCATGCATATGAGGTAATTGAAAATACCATGGCTTGGTTCAGACACACCTTAGTCCTCAAGGTGACATCTTTAATTTTTAACACTTTACAGAGGTCTTGTGCAGCAGATTTTGCCCAATGTAATATGTCTTTTGATTTCTTGACTGCTGCTTCTATGGGCATTGACTGTGGATCCAAGTAAAATGAAATCCTTGACAACTTCAATATTTTCTCCATTTACCATGATGTTGTTAACTGGTCCAGTTATGAGGATTTTTGTTTTCTTTATGTTGAAGTATAATCCATACAGAAGGCTGTAGTCTTTGATCTTTGTCAGTAAGTGCTTCAAGTTCTCTTCACTTTCAACAAGCAAGGTTGTGTCATCTGCATATTGCAGGTTGTTAATGAGTCTTCCTCCAACCCTGATCCTTCGTTCTTCATATAGTCCAGCTTCTTGGATTATTTGCTCAGCATACGGATTGAATAAATTTGGTGAAAGGAGATAACCCTGATGTACACCTTTCCTGATTTTAAAACATGCAGTATCCCCTTGTTCGGTTGGAACAACTGCCTCTTCATCTATGCACAGGTCAGCATAAGTAAGTGTTCTAGAATTCCCATTCTTCACAATGTTATCCATAATTTGTTCTGATCCACAACAATGCCTCTGCATACTCAGTAAAACCCAGGTAAATATCTTTCTAGTATTATCTGCTTTCAGCCAAGATCCATCTAACATAAGCAATGATATCCCTTGTTCCAAGTCCTCTTCTAAATTCGGCTTGAATTTCTGGTAGTTCCCTGTGGATGTACTACTGCAATTGTTTTTGAATGATTTTTAGTGCAATTTAATTGCATGTGGTATTAATGATATTGTCCAGTAATTTCCACATTCCGTTAGATCACCTTTCTTTGGAATGGGCACGAATATGGATCTCTTCCTGCTGGTTGGCCGGGTAGCTGTCTTACAAATTTCTTGACATAGACAAGTGAGCACTTCCAGTGTTGCATCCATTTGTTGAAACATCTCAATTGGTATTCCATCAATTCTTGAAACCTTGTTTTTCACCAGTGTCTTCAGTGCAGCTTGGACTTCTTCCATCAGTACCATTGGTTCTTGATTATATACTATCTCCTGAAAAGGCTGAACATTGCCCAAATATTTTTGGTGCAGTGATTCTGTGTATCCCTTCTGTCTTCTTTTGATGCTTTCTGCATCATTAACTTTTCTGCTCATTGAGTCCTTCAATATTGCAACTCAAGGCTTGAATTTTTTCTTCATTTCTTTCAGCTTGAGAAGTTCTGAGCATGTTCTTTCCTTTTGATTTTCTGGTTCCAGGTCTTTGAACATTTAATTATAATACTTTACTTGTCTTCTTGAGCTGCTTTTTGAAATCTTCTGTTCAGCTCTTTTACTTCATCATTTCTTCCTTTTGCTTTAGCTACTCTATACTCAAGAGAAAGTGTCAGAGTCTTTTCTGTCTTTTTAAAGATCTTTTGCTTTCTTCATGTATGACATCCTTAATGTTATTCCACAACTCATCTGGTCTTCAGTCATTAGTGTTCAATGTGTCAAATCTATTATTGAGATACCATTATAATATACAATTAAAGTGATAAAAAGAGAATACCATAAATAACTCCATGCCAACAAATTTGATTACTTAGATGAAATGGACCAATTCTTTGAAAGACACAATCTCTAAAACTCACACAAAGAGAAATAGATAATCTGAATAGGCTTACATATATTAAAGAAGTTTAATAAACAATTACCAACCTTACAAAATGGAAAAAACCAGACCATATGGTTTCACTGAAGAATTCTACAGACATTTAAAGAATTAATATCAATGCTTCTTAAGCTATTTCAAAACATAAAAGAGGAATGAATACTTCCTTATTCATTCTATGAGGTCAGCATTACCCTAATACCAAAACCAGATAAAGACATTTCTAGGAAGAAAAATTACAGAGCAATATCTCTCGTGAACATAGATGCAAAAATCCTTAACAAAATATTGTAAATAGAATCCAACAATGTATAAAAATAATTATATACCATGACCAAGTGAGATTTGTTCCAAGTATGGAAGGTTGGCTCAACATTCAAAAATCAATTAATGTAATCCTTCACATCAACAGGTTAAAGAAGAAAACTCATATAATCATATTAATAGTAGCAGAAAAAGTGTTTGACAAAATCCAACAAGCATTGACAATGAAAACTTTCAGCAAATTTAGATGGAAACTTCTTCAACTTGATAAAGAATATCTACAAAACACATACAACAAACATCACACTAAATGGTGAGAAACTAGATATTTTTCCCCTAAGATCAGTAACAAGACAAGTATATCTCTTCTTACTTCTATTCAACATGGTACTGGAAGTCCTAGTTAATGCAATAAGACATTAAAAGAAAATAAATAGTATCTTAGTTATCTAGTTCTGCTATAACAGAAATACCACAAGTGGGTGGCTTTATAAAAGACAAATTTATTTCTTCACAGTAAAGTAGGCTAAAAGTCCAAATTCAGGGCATCAGCTCCAGGAGAAGGCTTTCTCTCTCTGTGGACCTTCTCATGAATCTTCCCTTAGACTAGGAGCTTCTCCACTCAGGGACCCCAGGTCCAAAGGACGTGCTCTGCTCCCGGCACGTTTCTTGGTGGTATGAGGTCCCCATCTCTCTGCTCGCTTCTGTCTTTTATATCTCAAGAGATTGCCTCAAGACACAATCCAAATCTTGTAGATTGAGTCCTGCCTCACCAACATAACTGCCGCCTATCCCACCTCATTAACATCATAGAGCCAGGATTTACAACATATAGGAAAATCACACAATACTGGGAATCATGCCCCAGCCAAACTGATAGGCACATTTTTGGGAGGACCTGACTCAATCCATGACAAACAGTATACAGACTGAGAAGGAAGAAATAAAACAGTCTTTGTTCACAGATGATATGATTGTCTAGGCAGGAAAATCCCAAAGAACTGACAAAAAAACTAAATTCCAGAACTAATAAGCCATCATAGCAAGCTTGCAAGATATAAGATTAATATACAAAAATCAATTGCTTTCCTATATACCAGCAGTAAACATTTGGAACTTGAAATTAAAAACACAACACCATTTACATTAGTACCCCAAAAAATGAAATATTTAGGTACAAATCTAATAAAATACATACAACATCTACATGAGGACAATCACAATACTCTGACGAAAGAAATCAACAAAGATTTTAATAAATGGAGAGATATTCCATGTTCATGGATAGGAAGACTTAATATTATTATGATAATATTATAAGATAAAGATAAGTTCTTTCCAAATTGATCTACAGATGCAGCACAATCCCAGTCAAAATCCTAACAAGTTATTTTGTGGATATTTACAAACTGATTTTCAAGCTTATCTGGAAAGGCAAAAGACCCACAATAGCTAACACAATACGGAAGAAGAACAGAGTTGGAGGACTGACACTACCAAACTTCAAAACTTACTATAAAGCTACACTGATCAAGACAGTGTGCTATTGTCAGAAAGTAAAAAAAAAGACAAATAGATCAGTGGAACAGAATAGAAAGCCCAGAAATAGACCTACACAAATATAGTCAATGGATCATTGACAAAGGAACAAATGAAATTCAATGGAGAAAGGAGAGTTTTTTCAACAAATGGTGCTGAGACAACTGGACATACATATTCAAAAAAATGAATCTAGACAGAGAGCTTTCCTCTATCACAAAAATTAGCTCAAAATGGATCACATATCTAAATGTAGAATACAAATCTATACAACTTCTAGAAGACAACATAGGAGAAATTCTACATAACCTTGGGTATAGCAATGACTTTTTAGACATAACACCAAAGGCACAATCCATAAAAGAAAACAATTGGTACTTTGGACTTTATTATAACTATAAATTTTTGCCCTGTAAAAAACACTGTTCAAAACCTCATTGCTGCCAAGTTGACTCTGACTCATAGTAAGCCTATAGGACAGAGTAGAACTGCCCCATAGGGTTTTCAAGGAGAGGCTGGTGGATTTGAACTGCCGACCTTTTGGTTAGCAGCCTAGCTCTTAACCACTATGCCACCAGGGCTCCCATATGTCAATAGGGAACTGCAAATTAAAACAACAATGAGATACTACTATACACCCACTCCAAATCCATTGCCGTAGAGTCAATTCCAACTCATACCGACCCTATAGGACAGAGTAGAACTGCCTCATAGGGTTTCCAGGGAGCCTCTGGTGGATTCGAACTGCCGATCTTTTGGTTAGCAGCCTTTCTCTTAACCACTGTGCCGCACACCTATTAGAATAACTAAAACATAAAACACAGATAACAACAAATGCTGGTGAGCACGTAGAGCAACAGGAATTCTCATTTATTGAAGTTGGAATGTAAAATGGTTCAGTAACTTTGGAAGACAATCTATCAGTTTCTTACAAAGCTGCATAGGCCTCTAGGTATTTACCCAAATGCGTTGAAAATATGTATCCATATAAAAACACACACACAAATGTTTATAGCAGTTTTATTCATAATTTCCAAAAATTGGAAGCAACTAAGATATCTTTCAGTAGGGGAATGAATAAATAAACTGTTACACATTCATACAGTGGAGTATTAGTCAGTGCTGTAATGAGCTGTCAAGCTATGAAAAGATGCAGAGAAACCTTGCATACTGCTAAGTGAAAGAAGCCAGTATGAAGAAGCCACTCTGAAAAAACTACAAGTATATGACGCTTTGGGAAAAGAAAAACTATAGAGCAAATAAAAAAGATCAGTGGTTGCCAGATGTTCAGGAAGAGGGAGAGCACGATAAATAGGTGGAGCACAGGGCATTTTTAGGGCACTGAAACTATCGTGTATGATGCTGTAGTTATGGACATATGAAATTATGCATTTTTAAAAACCCATAGGATTGTACACCATAGACAGCAGCGAACCCTAAGGTGAACTATGGATTTTAGTTAACAATAATATACCAATATTTGTTCATCAAGTATAACTAAGTTACCACATCAGTGTAAGATGTTAATAATAAGAGAAACAGCATGCAAATGAGGAGAAGGGGTATATGGGAACTCTCTATATGATCTGCATAATTTTTCGTAAACCTAACACTGCTCTAAAAAATAATGTATATTATAAAAAAGAAAAACAAATAGACTAGGCAAGCTAATTCAGTTACAAAAATGAGATCAACTTACATAATCTGTGAGGCCCAGTTCCAAATGAAAATGTGGGGACCTTGTAAAATAATCATAAATGATTTCACCAAGGGATTTCAAGACTGCAACATAGAGCATTAAATAAACCTTGGGCCCCTCTCAGCACTGAGCACTTCAAAACTGCATAGGTCAAGTGCTCATGAAGTCCACCCTGTACATAAGAGTATATTTAATTTTGTTTCTGGAACTCTCAATGACCTTATAGAGACTCATGGCCTGCTATTTATTTTTGACTGGTGTAAATTTACAGTATATCTTTTCTACCCTCACAGAGAAGCTCTTGCCCCGTAGGAATTCTCCTCACAACACAGATATTCTCTCATTAGCCACAGTATGGGTTTATATGATTAGTGGATTATTTTCTTGAGATATACTCAGCCTCAATAAACTCTCATATGGGGAAAAAATAATTAAGAAGTGTGCATTTCTATGTTTAGTATAAACATCTTCTTCTCGACATTCATATACAAATGCAAAATTACTGACAAACCCACAGAATAATCACAGCTTCATCACACATATTTTGGGACAAAGGTGACTCACCGTTCCTGGTGACAATGATTCCCTCTCTCAGGATCTTGATCTTGGGTAAAGATATAATTACAGAAGTTCTTTGCTTGCACCTGGAAATTACAATCCAGCTTATCTTCTAGCACTTCTTCAATATGAACTAAGAGATTTTTGTCCCTTGTAGGCGGGTCGAAGACGAAAAACTTCCATTTCGGGAAGAAATGCCTAATACATTCTCCAGGCAGTTTGGAATTTTGAGTTTTGGGATTCTTGCCTGCAGAAGTGGAAAAAGAGCAATCATTGAAGAGACATCCTTCAGGCAAGAGTTTGTCAGTTTTTATTACTAGGGATCTTTGCATCATTGCTTGTCCTGTGCCTATAAATCTCTGTTTATTCAATCATGTGGTACCTCTTGGCAAATCAATCGTGTGCCTATGTACAAAAGGGACAGAAAATCCATTTCTGCACAGAGACACAAGGAAGTACTTTTGTAGATGAAATGGAGACATCCATCCTAAGTGAAGGAACATACGTTTGGTTTCCTCAGTATATGTATGGAGTTCAATGGAGTAAGTATTTTAAAATGTTTATTGAATGATTGAAGCCCTGGTGATCTAGCGGTTAAGAGCTCGGTTGCTAACCAAAAGGTCGTCAGTCCGAATCCCCCAGCCACTCCTTGGAAACCCTAAAGAGTAGTTCTATTCTGTCCTATGAATCTGTAACTATGAGTCAGAATTGACTCGACAGCAATGTGTTTGGTTTTTTGGGTTTTACTGAATGACTGACTCATGAAAACAAATTAAATTACTTTTCTGATTTTACTGTCCTCATGTCAGAAACAAAATGTGGGTTCAAAAACAGAGAAATGCCAAATATGAAAATAAGATGCTTCTAGGGAATATATCTGGAAGAGGACAAATGATACCCAGGTTAGTAAAGAGAGACTTTTACACATCAGAGCAAAAAAATACACACAACATAAATGTTTTTAGGGATTCCTTTAGCAGAAATATCGAAAGAGTAAGATAATCTAAACACAATTTGAAGACCTCACCACATCCCTATATTAGACTGTATCAGACTTGACAGTGCCTTACAGAGCGATTATGCAGCATAAATCAAGTGTTCAATAAATGTCATTAAAAGAATTCATAAATAAATAAATTAATATATATGGATATATCTTCCTAGGTGCCATTAATCTTTCACCCTCCTAAATATAATACATAAAATAAACTTATAAAAATGGTAGCATATTGTTTAAGGCTATGGAATAAAGAGGGTGATGTTATGAGAAAGGCAAATGAAGCATTTGATAGTCTTCCTGGAAGGATATGTCAATGTTTTATCTGGACCATTTAGTGTATAAATATCTTATGTATGAAGTATGTAACTATCTAGCAAAGTAAAATCTACTGCTTGAAATATATGTTAAAGATTAAGTCATTTGATTCCATTGTGATTCTCTGTTTGCTAATTTCCGATCTGATGAGCTCTTTTTCTCAGAATACAATAGGAGAACTTGCTTACTAACACAAGTATGTGGGCCTTAGGAAATTATAGCACTGGTGGTAATCTGTACTTCTTTTTTTCCTCACACTGCTAATTGTTCTAAATCATTTGATCCAACATTTGGTTTGACTCGTAGCAACCCTACAGTATAGAGTAAAACTACCGCACAGAGTTTACAAGGAGCAGCTGGTGGATTTGAACTGCCTACCTTTTGGGTAGCAGCCAAGCTCTTAACCATTCCACCAGGGCTCTTAAATTTCCTCAGTGAGCTTGAACTCCAGCCACTGAAGTTTTTCAAGTAATGATAGCCAATTACTATGAAAAACCTTTTGAAATGATAGTGATGCTGATTGCACAACATGGTGAATGTAATTAATGTCAGTGAAATGTACACTTAAAAAATGTTTAAAATGGTTAATATTTTTTATATATACTCTACAACAATAAAAAAAAATCACTAATTATCTTTCACCATTAGTATGGGCCTCAATCCAGGTGCAAAAACTGACATCCAGGGCTAAATGGTAGGCTCAGTTGATGCCACCTCTTAACAAATTTTCTAACACTCAGGGCATGCTCTGATATTTGGAATCAGTTTCAAGGCATCTTCCAAATACTCATCTTCAGTAATGGCACATCTATCTTCAGTTCCAAGATAAAATGCCATACTGTTCAAATAAATTCTGGAAAGGAATCTACAAACTTGGTGGAGTCCTCTACTTCATCAGGTTCCAAGGCAGATTTTGCCCTGATTAGCTCTGTCAGTTCAGTCACGTGCTGGGAGCTTAGCTAAAGAAGGAGAAGCACTCTACATCACATTTTCTAGACTTCATTTAGAAACAAATTTTATAAACATTCACTTTTGCCCTGTGTTCCCTCTTCCTCACTCATGACAATTGACTTGAAAGAAAAAAGGAAAGAGTCTCAGTTGTCCTTCTCTTAAGATCAGTAAAGCAAGGTAGTTCACCCGGAAGGATACTCAGCTGCTCCAGGGCCTGGTGTTTGATGGTGCATATGCTTTTGTAGACAAATGTGCTACTCAGAAGCAAGGCCAATGCAAAGATCCATGAATCATTCCTAGAGTCAGCCTAGAAGCACATTAGAGGAAGGGACTCAGTAGGCTGCTTTTCATTTATTCATTTATTTATTAACTGTTTTAGCTATAATATAGATTCACTGTGAGTCAGAATAGAATGTGAATTCCAGAACTCTTAATAGTGCTCATGAGGAACCTGTACACAGACAGAACAAGGGGATACTGCGTGGTTAAAAGTCAGGAAAGGTGTGCATCAGGGTTACATCCTTTCACCATACCTGTTCAATCTGTATGCTGAGCAAGTAATCTGAGAAGCTGGACTATATGAAGAAGAAAGGGGCATCAGGATTGGAGGAAGACTCATTTACAGCCTGAGATATGCAGATGACACAATCTTGCTTGCTAAAAGTGAAGAGGACTTGAAGCACTTACTGGTGAAGATCAAAGACCACAGCCTTCAGTATGGATTACACCTCAACATAAAGAAAACAAAAGTCCTCACAACTGGAGCAATCAGCAACATCATGATAAATGGAGAAAAGATTGAAGACAAGGATTTCATTTTACTTGGATCCACAATCAACACCCTTGGAAGCAGCAGTCAAGAAATCAAAAGACGCATTGCATTGAGCAAATCTGCTGCAAAGGACCTCTTTAAAGTATTAAAAAGCAAAGATGTCACCTTGAAGACTAAGGTGTGCCTGACCCAAGCCATGGTATTTTCAATCACATCATATGCATGTGAAAGCTGGACAATGAATAAAGAAGACTGAAGAAGAATTGACACCTTTGAATTGTGGTGTTGGTGAAGAATATTGAAAATACCATGGACTGCCAAAAGAATGAACAAATCTGTCTTGGAAGAAGTACAACCAGAAAGCTTCTTAGAAGGAAGGATGGCAAGACTGTGTCTTACATACTTTGGACATGTCAGGAGGGATCAGTCCCTGGAGAAGGCTATCATGCTTGATAAAGTACAGGGTCAGCAAAAAAGAGGAAGATCCTCAAGGAGATGGATTGACACAGTGGCTACAACAATGGGCTCAAATATAACAATGATTGTGAGCATGGAGCAGGACTGGACACTGTTTCATTCTGTGGTGCATAGGGTCGCTATGAGTTGGAGCAGACTTGACAACACCTAACAACAACAACATGAGTCAGAACGGACTTGATGGCACTGGTTTGGTTTTGGTTTCATAGCTGAACAGTAGAGCAAATCACACAAGTTTTGAGGACTATCCTAAGTTCAAACCTCACTTTTGGTATTAACATTGAACTCTCTCATGGCCTCAGGGCCTTGGTTTCTTTCAGTTATTAAAAGAAGCTAATGACACCATCAGTATGTATAAAATGTTTATCACTGTGCATAAAACATAGTAGGTGTGCAGTAACAAGTGAGCAATTACTCCTTTAACCATTTTTTCTCAATCATAGACTATATGAGGGACTCAAATGTTATTCATTTAAATTCAACAAGTATTCATTGGGCGTTTATGAAATGCCAGACACTGCATTTGATTGGGTGGATACAAAGTTCCACGTGACTGTCCCTGCCCTCATGAATATGACTTTCTTGAGGGGCAGATGAACATGTAAACATGTAAATGCAACACAGATGATAATCTCTTGTCAAGGATGGAACCAAATGTTATAATATGATGGAAAATGGTAATTTCAGAGAAGATGACACTACATCTGACTGGGAAATGATGGAAGTAGGTTGAAAATATCTGGACTTTTAGGAATCGATAGAATGTGGAATTGAGATCTGAAGGGAGCATACAGGTGGAAAGATCAACACAAGCCAAGTGAGAAATATTAGAATGTGCGAGTCTTAAAAGTGTATTTCAGAGTTACTGCGTGTGACTGAAACAGTGGGTAGGCATGTGGGAGTGGAAGATGAGGCTGGAAACAAGAATCAGGGCAAGAAGAAACAAGAAACAAGAAGAGCCATGAAGGCCAGACAAACAGAATTAGATACTACACAAGTCAAGACGCAATTCTAGAGTCAGGGAGCAGTTCTTCTGCCAATATAGTATGGTTCAGTCCATGTACAAATGCAGCATATGGATTCTATGCTTGCTAGAGTCAATCTGGAATATTGGAAAACCTTTCTATGCTGTTGGAGAAAAAGCCTAGTTTCCCAAACGTTTATTATATTATCTCTAAAAGTTCCTAATTTAGACAAAAACAAGCAGGATTTAGGCCAAACAACAACCTATTTCAAAATCAAGAATTCATCTTTATTTAATACTGAGGTTGTTATTGAGAACATTAAAATTGAGCACAGAATTTCCAAATCCTTTTTTTTTTTTTTGTCAGTAATGGAAGCCAAAGATCTACTGTTGCTACTTTAAATTTAGACTCAAACTAATGTAAAATAAGGAGAAACAATTGATTGCATCTAATACTATAAAGAAAAAATACTTAATGTGTTTGTTGGGTCAAGGTCATGCTTTTATAGAACTCTGCAAAGAGGAAATCTCCAAAGCCCGGAGACTTAGCAAAATCTTTTTGAATGTTCCTGGTGTAGCTGAGCTTTTCTGAAGATTATTTAAGAAGACTAGTTCACTGAAACCCTTTTTTCATGGCTCATACTTTCAACCACATCATTCCCACACAGTTAAACTGGTAGCTCCTATTGATATCATGGGTTATAGTTTAGAAGTCATTCCTCCAGGGAGCTTCTCTAATCCATAGACTGGGTTAGGTGCTCACATCTGTGCATCCATGACACCGTATGCTGATCACACTGCATCTCTCCAATTGGTCTCTGGGACTTTACACTGTTCACTGTTGTATCTCTAGTACTCAGCACAAAGCACAGGGGTTCAACTGCTCCATAAACATTTGTCAAATTAATCATTCACGTAATGTTAAAACAAGGAAACCTTTCCTGACTATACCAAAACATCTGAGCGTATCAGTTTAAGGAAACCAATTTTGGCTTAATTATCCATAATTGGATTTGCAGTTTGCAGGAATAGGTTGCCAAAGTTGAATTAATGTGGCTAATAAAAAGATAAACAGGAAAGTGCAAAGAAAATTTCTCCATGACTCTCTGCCTTACATTTTCCACATTGCCTAGGCGCTCAGTGTCCAGAAGGACCAGCATGTGCTTGGACTTGGAGAGGTGAGGTACACATCACATTCAGATGCCCTTGGTTTCAGACCTCACAGTGGAGTCCAGACGAAAGCCTGCAAGGGAAGATGGGAAAGCAATATGGATGTGTGGGGATCCTGAGAATTTAGTGGACTATGGTTCAATCTCTAGTGGTACTGAGCCAGAGAGGAGGTCAGACATTAGAAAAAACATGGCTGTCTGCTCTGCATAGATGGAAAGAATGAATAAGACCACAGAAAAAAGTCATAGCCCTATTGAAAAAAAAGACTTGAACAGTAACTTCATGAAGTGAGAAATTCAAATGGCAAATAAATATGAGATAAGGTGCTCAACCTTATTTATTATGAGACTTATGATATACAACTAAATACTCACCGCATTAGCAAAAGTTATAAAGTTTGATATGACCAAATTTTTGTCAGGATGTAGAGAATTCTCTTTCATTGTCTGCTTTCTGTAAAAGCCTGCCTCCCCAAGCTGCCTGCGAGCGATGTTGGAGCCAGCAGCCCCTGACCGTTCCTTTCTTTGTGCAATGAAATAAAGTTACCTTTCTGATCTCCAATCTCCACCTTGTGTTTATTGGCTATGACGAGTTGCACTGAGAAAAACCTGGGGTTTCCACATCCAACATTTCAGCCACCCAGTTAAGGGATGGAGGAGAATGAAAATCAAAAGTAAACATTCTTCTTGCAGAGCTGAGTTGAGGGTTTTCACTGTTTTTATGGGACAACAGCACGTGTGGGGTGAGGCGAGTAGAAAGTCCATTGCTCCTCCTACTCCACTTTGGAAACCCAGGCTAGTCCCTTATTCACAGTTATATTGCATGTCCGTGGCTTCCAAAGTAAATATAGAGCACCAGACATGAATGTAAACAAAGTAATAGTAGGTTGAGAATATTTCAAAAGCTTGTCTCTTAGGGGTACTTTGTCAGAGAAGAGGATTAGGGTTTTTTGTTTTGTTTTCTTTTGTTTTTGTTACTTCTTTTACTTGCTCATTTCTTTTCATCCTCTTTTAAAAAAAAGAAACTGGTATTAACATAACTACTCATTTCATAAAAATAAATATATATTTATGTGCCTGTATATACATAAAACCCCTAATGTAGTCCAGAGATAATCAGTATTATTTTGTTATATATTTCCAGATTTTGTTCTGTTTATTTTAGGGTATATCCAGATTTTGAGGATCTTAAAGTTTATATAATTTAGAGATCTGCTTTAAATAAAATAATACATAATACAAAGTACAAACTTAAAACCAAAAGACAACCAAATTCATTGCCATTGAGTCAATTCTGCACCACCAGGGCTCCTTACAAATTTAAAAGTGAATATTTATTTAAAATGAGCAAAAGAATCATAATGAACTACACATTTTAAAAGCTGACAAATGCTACAAAAATTTTCTCTCAGTTTTTCTTTTTCACTTCTGTTAGGGTAATTCCTCCTATCATATTTGAATGTGAGTATGAGAAATAATTCTGGCTTATGAATTTGAGGCTTATCAAGAACAATTTTGTGAGGGGCCAAGATGGCGGAGTAGTCAGAAGGCTTCCTATATCCCTCTTACAACAAACACCTCGAAAAACAAGTGATTTGATTGTGTATGAAAATCTAGGGGCCCCGAACAAGTCAAAGTTGAGGAATTGGACTGAGTGGTGCGGGGAGAGGGAGACGTTCGGAATAAGCCAGGACCGCCAGAGTGGCAGCAGTGGGACTGAAGCTCTTCAGCCCTGAAGGGCTCCTGGTGCACAGAGAATCTGCAGAGAAGCCAGCTAACAACTCTGTGCGTGTGCTCAGGAGGCAATTTCCACATCGAGAGAGATCCAGTAGCAGAGATTCTGCTTGGACACTGCAAACCAGTGAAAAGCAGCTCCCAAGTGGCTAAAGATAAGTACATGCCTGTGGCCTTTGGCAGGGATTTAAAAAAAAAAAAAAAAACCATGTGGGAAAAACCTCTCTCCCTTTTACCTGCTCCCTCCCCACTCTGCACTGGTCCTGCCTTCAGAAGTTTCTGAGTCCTCTGGGCCGGAATTAGATCCCAAAAGGTGCCCTGACCCATTCTCCTGGCCCTGGAGAGAGAACAAATAAGCTACTGGCTCTCCTAAGCCAGGAACTCAGGGTTGGCACAGCTCCTTTGCTAAGCACAGGCATAAGGGGACCGCAGACTTTGAGTGCCTTCCACCCCTGTATAGACTTCTGTGGGCCCATCTCAACAGTGTAAGCCCTCACTACCACAGTACAACAGAGTATACAACTGAAGTCTAACTTCAACTGTTTCAGCTGTGAAGTGGCAGATTTGTGACCTGTGACACAGCCCTGCCCTTTAAGCAGGCAATTTACAGGGCTGCACCAGGGGCTTGAGGACTGGCGGCTCCACATGCATCACCTAGTCACCTACTACAGGGGTCCAAGAATAAGTGGTGCCCCCAAGTCTTTACAGCCAACAGAGTAGTGGGTTCATAGTCAGGCCACAAAACTCACCTACCTATGTGCTCTGGAGAATAGGGACACCCTTTCCTTTCAGACACTCAGGGGCAGGCGTCGGCCCCCTGCCTTGCTCAGCACGTGAACCCCTACTGCAGCCAGATACCTGTGCCTACACCAATTACCCATGCCTCTCTAAGACTGCAGGTGAGAGCCTGCACCACACACCTGGTGACTGACTCCCTAGACACCCAAGCTGAACCCATACAGCAAAATTTAATGGACTCCTGTGTGCACATATTTAGTTACGGAACTAACCACCTGGTGACAGGATGTTAGACCTTCAAAGGCACCAATAATCAAACTGGCGCACACAAGCAGCTTATTTGGGCATATCAAAACAAAACAAAACAAGAAGTTAGGACACACTAAACAAATATAAAATAAAATTATAATAACTTATTGATGGCTCAGAGGCAACAGTCAATATCAAATCATATAAAGAGGCAGTCCATGATGGCTTCAGCAAGCTCCCAAAATTTCTTGGAATTACCAGAGGCAGAATACAAAAGATTAATATACAGAGCTCTTCTAGAAGTTAGAAAGGAAATTCGACAAAATGCAGTAACTGCCAAAGAACATATAAAGTAGTAGCAGAACTTAAAAAAGTTATTCAAGAACATAATGATTAATTTAATAGGCTGCAAGAATCCACAGAGAGAGAACAATCAGAAATCCAGAAGATTAACAATAAAATTTCAGAATTAGACAACTCAATAGAAAGTCATAGGAGCAGAACTGAGGCAGTAGATGTTAGAATTAGTGACACTGAAGATAAAGCATTTGAAGCCAATTTATTTGAGGAGAAATCAGATAAAAGAATTAAAAGGAATGAAGAAACTCTAAGAGTTATGTGGGACTCTATCAAGAGAAATAACCTATAAGTGATTGGAATACCAGAACGGGGGGGTGGGGGAATAACAGAAAATACAGAGAAAATTGCTGAAGATTTTTTGGCAGAAAACTTCCCTGATATCATGAAAGATGAGAAGATATCCATCCAAGATGCTCATTGAACCCCACATAAGGTAGATCCCAAAAGAAAGTCACCAAGACATATTATAATCAAATTTGCCAAAACCAAAGATAAAGAGAGAATTTTAAGAGCAGCTAGGGATAAACAAAAAGTCATCTACAAAGGAGAGTCATTAGAATAAGCTCAGACTACTCAGCAGAAACCATGCAGGCAAGAAGGCAATGGGATGACATATATAAGGCCTTGAAGGAAAAAAAAACTGCCAGCCAAGAAGTATATTTCCAGCATAACTGTCTCTCAAATATGATGGCAAAATTAGAGCATTTCCAGATAAACAGAAGTTTAGGGAACTTGCAAAAACCAAACCAAGGTTACAAGAAATACTAAAGGGAGTTCTTCAGTTAGAAAATCAATAACATCAGATAACAATGCAAGACTAGAACACAGGACAGAACAACCAGATATTGACTCAGATAAGGAAGTCGAAACTACATCAAACCTAAAACACTGAAAATAGGGAAACAGAAATATCAATATGTAAAAAAGAACAACATTAAAACAAAAAAGAGGGACTTAAAAATGCAGACATAGATTTTTTGTATAGAGGGGAAGTCAAGGAGATATAAAGACATAAAAGACTGGCATAAACTTAAAAAAATAGGGGTAAATATTCAGGTAACCACAAAGGAATCTAACAATTCTACAAATCAAAATAAAAAAGTAGAAAACTATAAAGACTCAGCAAACACAAAATCTGCAACAATGAAAAAAATGAGAAAAAATACATAGAGAAAAACAACACAGCACAAAAAATTAAGAAGAACAAAGAAACTGTGAACAACACACAAAAAGAGACATCAGGATGACAACACTAAACTCATACCTATAAAAAATTACGCTGAATGTAAATGGACTTAATGCACCAATAAAGAGACAGAGAGTGGCAGATTGGATAAAAAAGCATGATCTGTCTATACGCTGCCAACAAGAGACGCAACTTAGACTTAAAGACACAAACAGGCTAAAACTCAAAGGATGGAAAAAAATATATCAAGCAAACAACACTCAAAAAAGATCAGGAGTAGCAATATTAAAGTCTGACAAAATAGACTTTAAAGTAAAATCAACCACAAAGGATAAGGAAGGGCACTATATAAAGGGTCAATACACCAGAAGGACATAAATACAATAAATATTTATGCACCCAACAACAGGGCTCCAAAATATATAAAACAAACTCTAACAGCATTGAAAAGAGAGATAGACAGCTCCACAATAGTAGTCGGGGACTTCAACACGCCACTTTTGGTAAAGGACAGAACATCCAGAAAGAAGCTCAACAAAGACACGGAAGAGCTAAACGCCACAATCAA